>NC_092502.1:147453582-147757375 GCF_047511675.1 Marmota flaviventris
CTGAACTGAGGGAGAAAACAAGGGTTTGAGGTTTGGATCAGTTTTCTAAGTTAAAGTTTAAGGCCTATCACTTTCTTCTTCATCCAACAAAGGGTGTGGCAGAGTGTCAAATTCACAAACAGCTCTCACTGGGATTAACTTTGTTCATAAAATACTTGCAAACCACAAGAGAAGAGCATCCTTAAAACAAACAGGTGGATCAAATGTTTGCTCATTTCCCAGACACACCTGGAGGATAGATCTTGGAAAACATGTCCATCTCAAAGCTGAAGTTTTTGAAAAATCGAAATGCTAAAATGAACTTAAGTCATCCTTCAGATTGCAACCAAATATTTTGGCATTATTCTATTCGAAATATTTTAACTTTGATGTGTCCTTTATATAAACAGTGCTATTAAAACAAATGAAACCCAACTGGGACACCACTCTGGGAATAAACCTCATTGCAGAGACTTTGCCTTTCTTCATTATGGGGAAAATAAAGTAGTAATGTCACATTAGGAACAAAGGACTAGAATAGTGACTGTTTTGTAAAGTTAATTGAAATTTTATAGAAACAGTGGTGAGGGCTCCAAGTACTTCCTACAAGATCTAAACTAAAAATGACATAATTCAAAACATTATCTTGATTAAGCTGGCATTGGTGGTCAAAGGATTCTCCTAAAATGTCAGATTTCTCTTAACAACAGTTTAGGTTAACCATACTTTAATGAGAAGATCATTTTTATATTTATGGCTGGGCTGTCCTTCTTATCCTGGCTAGGCTGAGAATCCAAGCTGGCCTTCAGCCTTGGTACACAACCTGTGGGTCTGAGAGAGAAGCGCACAAGGTTGTCCACAAAGCATGAGGATGTGCCTCCTCATCAGCATGGAATGGACTCTGAGGATGGAGGGGAAAGCCTCTGAGGCTGTGAGGAGTCCAGGAAAGAGGGGGGAGCTGATCCAGGTCTCATAGTGCCTCTACCCAAGTGGGAGGAGGGTTGGGAGATCTTCCAGGCTAGGTTTGAGATTTGCCAAGTCAGTTTTGGCTGGATGCAGGATGCTGGAAAAGGCACAGATGTCTCGTCCTCTGGGGAGAGGACCTCCTCTCTACCCCACTATAGAGCATCTGGCTTCTGCATCCAGAAAGGGCTGACACGCTGAGGTTTAGCCAGGCCACACAGGTGACAGGTATGTCTAGAGTAAGTGCCTGGATGCCCTCACTCAGGGCAGAGCCCAGTTCTGGGATGGGACTGTACTTTGGGTAAGAGGCCACAGAATGATGTACCTGGGGCTGTCCAAGTGCTGGAGGGTCCATTCCGACATGCAGAGCCTCCCAAGACAGGAGGAAGATGGAAACTTCCTGGGGGTGGGAGATATTTAATCTGATATTCTTTGCCTACCTGTATTACAGGTAAAGTACAAATTGCCATGTAGGCCAAGTATCTGAAAAATAGGATCCCTTTCTCAATCTACACACACACACATACACACACACACACAGGTACACATACATATATACTTACAGATGTTTACACAAAGACACATGCACATTCATTGATATTTATAGGAAAAGAAAAGATCAGCCAAGGATTTATATAACTTCTCAAGAATGACTATTGCTCTTTGTAGAAATCAATTTTTATCTTTTGATAAAATACAAAAATTTTCTTTCACTAATTTTCAAATATTATTATAAGAATGGCATGGTTGGGTATTACTTTTAAAAGTACATTACAAAACTTCATCAATATCTAAAATAATTAATAGGTTTCATGAAGCACTTAAAAATATTAGCCCTAAGTCTAAACCTACAAACAGCTCGGAAAGACTGAGGGAGGAGTAAACTTTATCTTTTTACAGAACCAGAAGCTGAGGCTCAGAGAAAAACAATACTTGCCCAGGGGCACGTGGCTACCAAATGGGGACTAGCTCAAGCTAGTTTTAGTGCCCCAGAAGGCCTTTTTGTTTTTAAGTAAAAATTCTATTGCTGTGTAGCTTTTTGAGTCCTGTGGCGAAGGGTCAGTTACTTTGAGACAAGATATTTTGATTTCACCTCACCTATTTACCCAATTCAGAACAGGAAGTGAGAAATACAAGTTTTGTTGAAAAATTCAGTAATGAACTTGGGTACATTCGGTAGATCCCAAAGTTGGTTCGCCATGGGCCACAGAATACAGCTAATAGTCTCCAAAAAAGAAAAAGCCATGCCATTCAGGGGCATCTCTCCCACATCCTGGTTCCTGCATATCACTCTAAGGCCCATCTGGCCATTTCCCAGTCAAAACCGGAACACCAGCAGCCAGCAGCGGGGCAGATTCAGACAGACAGGCCCATCTCCGGAAGCTCCTCGTGCTCAGTCTGGCACCAAATAAGGAGGCTCTTGCTGCAGAGTTGGAGAAGATAGAACCCCCGGATTCCAGGCCTGGGTCAGTCCCTGACCAGCCGCGTGACCTTAGACTAGTCACTTAACCCTTCTGAGGTCAACTTGACCTCCTCTGGGGCCTTTCCTTGCTCTAAACCCCTAAGATGTGGGCAGTCCAAACTCTGGCTGCAAAGCATGTTAGACATTGGTTTCTATTCCGCTCTAGCCACCACCATCAAGGGTCCCATGAAGCCCCCACAGGAGATATTTTAGGGATCTAGCATACTAACCTGTTCAGTTTACTTGTAGGCTCAATCGGCTATATTTGAAATAATCATTGCAAATCCTTTTCAAATCATAAAATCATGTCCCGTCCTATTAATTTGTGTAGAAAGGACCCCAAACTTGCATCTGAAAATACCCAGATTACAGTATGAATAATTCTTTAATTTTTTTTTAAATTGTAGATGGACATGATACCTTTCTTTTTTAAATTTATTTTTATGTGGTGCTGAGGATCAGACCCAGTGCTAGGCAACTGCTCTACCACTGAGCCACAACCCCAGCCCCATGAATAATTCTTAAACCTCAGTTTCTATCTTCAGAAGCAGAGTTGGATCCAATATCCTCTCAGAGGACATGATTACACTCACATGCCACAATTCCTTCAGTCTCCATCATCCAAAGTCAAACACTAACCTCACCCTTTTCTTAAAATCTCAATTTTACTCATTTTTGGTTTTGCTGCAAAAACTGTGTTTAGTTTACTCCCAAATCACAACTACCAGGCAAGAATCACCTACTGCAATGACATAACATAGAGGGTAAGAGCCCACAGCTTGTCCTAGGAGGCCATCTATGGGCTGCCAACCTTGTTCTTATTTGACCTTCAGGGACCTCTGAAATGTGCAGCATGAATCCATGAGAATGTTCCAATTCCCTGAAAAACACTTGCAAAGTTTTGTTGTCTATTACTATTAAAAAGTGATGATTTTATAAACGTAGTTGAATGACTTAAACAAACAAAAAGGCCTCTACTTCACTAGGCCTTGAATGCTAATGCATCTCACACCATGCATGACCACCACAATTAATCTACCGTTAGATAGACTGTCCTGGCCATAGGCAACTTTTGGGTTAATTCAAGAGGGGTTCACAGCGTCTATTTTCCTAAAACAGTCACCAATTCAGGTAATTTACAAAGTCACTGTGACCTTTTCCTGAGCCACCAGTACATTCTCTCCATGACCAGTGGTTTGTTGACAGTAAGGCATGACATCGGTTTATTTGAAAACTATTTGCGTTGTAAAAACACCAGTGTTTTGTTGTTTTAAAAAAGCATTTCTGGATTCTCTCAAGGCAGAAGGAAAAGAAGAACTAGAATGCAAACCACTTCAGCTTATAGAAAAATGGAACCAGGGTAACATTTTTAAAAGTCACTTTGCCCACCAAAATTTCCATTTTTATCTACCATCTCCACCAACTTTAATCAACATGGCACACACTTACTATTATACTATATTTTGAACTGTGGCCTATAACCCAACTAAGTGAACTTGCAAGAAATGGTACAAGAAATTACTTCATGAATATAAATAGCAAAAAAAAAAAAAAAAAAAAAAACCCAACTCACTTAACAGTAACTTCACTATTCATATCCCAATTGTTCTAATTTCTGTGTATGTGGTCCTTACTTTTATTATAGTTATACTAATGATTTTACAGTAATACAGAATGGCTCCCAGGGGGGAAAATGTCCATTCTCCCACTTTTAAATCAGGAAAACACCCAGTAGGGTGTCCATTTGTAAGCTAATCCATGAACACCTGGTGCGAGCTAAAAGCACTCCACAGCCAGCCATAAACACCCCACAGTAACAAGCCCGCACCAGGAGCTCTGCTACTGCCCTTATAAAAAACTTAACAGGGAAGGGCGAGAAATTTCCCAGTAAAATTAAATGCACAAAAGCCACCGTGATAAATAATCCCTTGTGGTGTTATCGGAGGCGGGTGAATGTGTGTGTGGCAGGGGACTTCAAGGAACCTGATGGAAAATGTGCTTTTCCTGTCACACACAGCACTGCCCCCAGCTTGAAAGGCCACAGGATACCCTTCGAGTCTATACTCGGTTTCCCTTTGCCATTCCCAGGGCACAATAAGATAGGGATAAAAAGAAGGCTGAGGGCCTTTGGAAAAGTAAGAGGATGAAAAACATGTTCTCTATCATTTGAATATGTTTGATAGAGGGGCTTTCTATCCCAAGCAAATGAATTTAGTAGAATCTCAAGGACTTCACACAATCAGATATGGTTATCATTCTGAGACAACTACCTTTGCAAAACCTCCCGTGCCTGCTTTTTCTCCATGCTGACTTTTTGATGCCATCAAAAGAGTCACATTGGAATGTTCTGAGCTGGCAGGAAGTGACTTTGTGGGGGTAGTGAAAAGTGAGTACAGGATTCAGCCTGCTGTGGTTCAGGGTGGTTGAACTGCTTCATCTGGAAGCCTCAATCTCTCTATCTCAAAACAGGAACAGTCACACCTGCACCTTAGGTCAAGATCAATATAAGAAAAACTGAGCTCAGTGCCATGGAAAGCATGCAACACATGTTGAGTACGCCCCAGGGAGATCACAGTGTGATCATTGTTTGGCACAAAGAGCAACCATATCTGGACAAAGCAAGATTCTCCTAAAGGGGATCCAGACCTGGGTCTCTTTTTAGCCTAGCATATTCTATAGTGGAGAGACTCTCTATCCAGGACCTGAATTCCCTGGCATGGTGGTCTGTGGGCAGAAGGATCAGGCCAGTCTTGGGACTGCCTTTTCTGGGTCCCTAGAAATCTCTGAGAATAAAGTATATAAGCATCAACAGATTCAACCGATTCCCATGACTGATATTTTTCTGATTTCAAACTGAGGTACTGCGTGACCCTCTGGGCATATGTGAAGTCTTCCTGCAATGCCTGTGGGTAGTTTTAAGGGAACCAGTGTCTATGTCCTCAACTTCTACATGTGCTTTCCTTAAACTGGGCCCAAGAATGCTCCTGATGCTGGCTCTCTGTCCCTGCATCCCCTTATCCAGTTCTCCTTGTGCCTTGCTGCAGGAAGCATGGTTCTCACCATGGAAATCTCACTTTCCTCTGGGCTCCTGAATGAGGGATGAACACCCTCCGTGCTCTACAAAGACACTCAGGCATATAGGCTCCTTGGGAGCCAGCGACATCAGGCCCCTTCTGATGTGAGGCCACAGCATTGTGAACATAGCATCCCAGTGATATTCCAAAATCTAATCATGTAGAAATAATTAGATGAATCCTAGGTAAAGGACTATCCAGGAAACAGCTGGCAAGAAAGCCTACATTTTAAAAAAATGTCAATGTCGTGGGAAGAAAAAGGCTTGAGAATAACTTCAGATTAAAGAAGAACAAAGAGGCAGGCAATCAAATGCAATTTAAGATCCTGGGTTTAAAAAAAAATAAATAGAGAACACTATTGTCACAATTTGAGAGATCTGAATGTGCACTATTAGATAAATGTTATATTGGTGTTAAACTTCCTGAGACTGATAACTGAATTGTGCTTAGGTAAGACATTGTCCTTATTCTGAGGAGATATATGTGAAGTATTGAATGTTATGATGTTTTCAATGAATTCTCAAGTGATTCCAAAAAAAAAAAATGAGGCAAATACTACATAGAGGTCAATCTTAGTGAAGGGTGTGTGATGTTCATTGTTCTAGGGACACTTACTAGCAGACAGGCCAGAAGAACAAACCAAGAAATACTGATGCAGCTGGCTCTGCCTTCATCCTGGCTTGGCACTCCTATCTGCTTGTCGTCGGTCTGTCCACCTATTCATCTTACAATTAGGAAGTTGAGCCTGCTATGATGCATGTGCATTAACAGGTGTACTTGAATTGAAAATGAAGTCAGATATGTTCTGACCAAAAAGCCAATTTATTTGGGTTCCTTAGTTTGAGAATTTGCTATGAATTGAAGAAGGGAAATTGGTAGGTGGATAGTGTGGACAAAAAGATATTTAAAGCCTATACACAATCCCTGAAGGGGTTGGGAATGATATTTACACAACTATGTAAACTTCTGATGAAAAAATTTTAGATTTCAACTTAAAGCTGTGCAGTAGATTTTAATATCTTTAGTGTCAGGTTTGCAGGTAAAAAGGTTCGAAGACCATGATTTTAAAGCCATGGCTTTCCACTTCAGTTGTCTTATTAAAGTCACACAAGAGTGGGTTTTGCCTCTATCGAGTTAGCCACAGTAACTATGCTCTCATGGTGACACACACCATTTATGCAAACTGAATCCTATCCCCACTAGGCAATCGCTCTGGCGCTTGTGTGGTCACATATGGTCTCCACATTAATGTCCCCTGCCCCTGGGCAGAATGGGAGTGATCTGAGAACCAGTATTTGCCACAAGGCCTCCCAAGGGCTGTCTGCCTGCCTGTCAGCCACTTGAGACTTTGCTTCATCATGGAGAGTCAGGGAGCCTTCTTAATTGCAAAATCATCAGCATTACAGGAATTCTTAAAGAAATCCAAATTACTTTTCTTAAAGCTTCCCGATCTGGGCTTTGAAGTAGCTATTAATAATACAGGTCTAGGCCTACTCTGGTTCCAGTGGATATGGAAAAAGGGACCTAAAGGAAATTTAATATTCTTTCTTCTCCTTTGTACTAGCTTGATCAGTTTTTTCAGGAAATCTGTGTTTTAGGGTTAGTGAATATATTTTCAGCAAGTCAAATGTCTGTGTTTTCTTAATCTATGAATCTGGACGCACAGTCTGCTTTAATCCAAAATATACTGCCTTTGGGACTAGACATCTGAGGCTTGAACTCTGGCTTCACCACTTACTAGATTTGTGACCTTGGACAATTCTTTAGACCTCACTTCTTTACCTGTGAAATGGAGATAATTTTGTTCAGTCGAGCTCAAACTTACTCAATTTAGGATGAGATATAAACCTATTTGTTCAAAACCGATTTAACCATGTGGATATTTAAGAGGTGCTGTCGCACTAACATAATGAGTTTTTACTTGCAGCTATTCACTTACTTGAGGATTGATTCAATTGTGCCTATGCCTAGAAGCTTTTGAAAAAGAAAACAATACTGAAAAACAAAAAATATACCTATGCTATAGACCCCACTTGTGAGCCTGTGCGATATACCCCACTTAACATTTACTGCAAGACATCTCTGCTCAGAGGTTCTTTCTCCACTGCCAGAGAAAAGAGAGCAAACCCTTTCTTTTCTGAATTTTACAGCACCATATAATCACCTTTCAAGATACCTAACAGTTCCCACGACTTTTCAGTACCTCTCCCAGTACCTGGACACTGGTCCTTGTAGCTGACACCTACACCTTCCCCATATCATGGTCACAAATTTCCCCATTCTGCTCCTTAGTCTGGAATGTCCCCTTGTCCTTTCTCCTCTCAATATCCATCTTTCAAGTACCTGTTCAAATTTTCCCTGCTTTTGATTTCAAATTTCCATGCATTCTTTCCTGCTTTTGATTTCAAATCCCAGTGATCTCATTCCTAGGAATTCTTGACTTCAACTATCGTAAACCCCTCAGGATAGACACATCTGTCTGTCTGACTGACAGTGTCCACCCATCTGCCTATCTATAGTTTACAACTCAATCACGAGCTATTCGAGTTCACCATGTTGCCTTTTTGATGCTGCCCAGCACCCAGCACATGAAAGGTATTAATAATTGCTTCTTGATTGGGCTCAAGTGATTAATTAAAGAATAAGTATTTTCATCAAGTGAAGGCTGTGGGGGCTAAATTAAAATAAGAGCAGAAGAATATTAGGAGGGAAAAAGATCAGATACCTTTCATTTTTGTCAACTAAAGCAGACTCATTGGAGCATCTTGCTTAGGCTGCTGGGCTAGCATAATGTCCCAAGCCTGGCCAATTCAAAATGAGCCTTCAGTGCATTTCTCTAAATAGCAATCATTTGAAAATAGGTCTCCAAACTGGGGCCAGAGGGAGGTGCTGGTCTCAGATCTCAATAAGGGATCAGTGCCTCCTAAGAGTCTGGTGTGCAGTTTCTTTCTAGTGACCCTTTCCAAGCGGCAGAGCCCCTTTCCAGCTTATGTAATTAGTAGAGCATTTGTTCCCCCACACAGTCCCAAAGCAATGGGAAGCAACGATGAGTGGTGTTTATGTATTCAGAATTCTGCATCTTACAACATTGAATTTGAAAGATTAAGACATATCTAGCACCAGAAGCTTCCTCAGCTATGTGGTGGGCTGATCATTTACTAGAAGTTCTTCCTCTCCCTTGGTTTAGGAAACATTTTAAATTCCATGTCCAGTTGGGATCAATTAAAACTGAAATGCTGCTGGGTGTGGTGGCACACACCTGTAATCCCAGCAGCTCGGGAGGCTGAGGCAGGAGGATTGTGAGTTCAAAGCCAACCTCAGCAAAAGCAAGGTGCTAAGAAACTCAGTGAGACCCTATCTGTAAATAAAATACAAAATAGGGCTGGGGATGTGGCTCAGTGGCTGAGTGCCCCTGAGTTCAATCCCTTGTATCAAAAAAGCAAAAACCAAAAATCTGAAATGTTCCCTTTCAATATAGGTAGCCTCCAACTCACAGCCTGCCTATCACTTACATAGGAGGCTCTTACCCTGCCTGGACCTAGGACAGGAGGGTCTCTCTCACATGAGCACGGGAGTCTGGGGGGAAGTAGGTGTGCTCTGCAACTGGGAAAGGGATGGAGCTGTGAAACCTGGGAAGGGCCAAGGACAGCTGACCCAAGGGCAGAATCTCAGGAAAGGCTGACCTGTCTATGTGCTGGCCAACCAACCTACAAACCAACCAAGGGACCTAAAGTAGTCCCCAAATAGTCTGTACTATGTTGGACTGCGTGGAATTTCATCTTTTAGAGTGATGTCCTGGCAGAAGTGGTAACAGAAGGAGTTCATTAGGTACCTGGGGAGGGGCCACTGGAAGCAGGAGTGTGGCAAACAACAACTATGATACGGAGCACAAGCATTCCAAAGCAATAGCTCCATTTAACACCCAGGCAAGTTTAATATTAGCCCAACTTTACAGATGAAGAGATCAAGGTTTAAGAGATGTTAAGTCTGGTTAAGTAGCAAGGCTGGGATACAAACTTCAGTCTGAGTTGAATGTGCTAACTTGTGTTCTTTCTTCGAACCCTCTGTGATCTCCTGTAGTTTATGGGAGATGTCACCCAGGACAGAGATTTCAACTGGTAACCTTGTGAATTATAGCTCACTTGCATCATGGTTTACAAGCCTGAGAACTTGACAGCTTGACTTAAAAGACTGTTTCTATAGGAGATTTCATGACCTGCTATGAAATTGGTGGTATACAATTCCATTGTGTTACAAGGAATTACCAGTAATTAGAATTTAACAAAGTAATGCTCAATGTCTCTTCTGGCTGGTTTCCAGTTGCATAAAAAAGTAAGCTCACTCAACCAGCCCAAGCTTTCTTTATGTTTGTTTCGTGTGACCCACACATGTACATTTACTGGAAAGTGTGTTCCACAAGGGCAGGGACTTGTGTCTAGGTGTTCCAAAGTACCCCCTGCACCTAGAGAGTACTTGGCACACACAGGCACACAGGAACCATTTGCTAAATGAATTCGTGTGTTTAGATTGCAAAGTTTTAAAACCACATGCACTTTAAGCTTTCAGTTGTAAAACAGATCTAGAATTGAGATATGTAATAAAAATACAATGAAATAATGTTAAGAAACTCAGGATTCAGTCATCTAAAACCCTCCTTTCATAAAGTGCATTTCAAAGGTTTGGGGGAAACTCTGACCCCAGCTTCAGCAGTCCTGCCTCATGCCATCATGGACCTCTGGCACCGTGGCCAAGTTGCTTTACCGTTTTAGGTCTCAGAACCGGAAACAGCTCCAATACTTTTACATGCTATGACATTTGTGAGTGTTGCCTTATAGATTCCTTACTCCTGCTCTAATCTCCCTTTGGTGATGATACTGGCAGAAAGGAAACCAAATGAACACGGTAGCTAAAGAGAAAAGTCTTGGATCCCCAAAAGGCAAATCCCAAGTCCTTGAGTTTATACAAGTTAGAAGTTGCTACAGGAGGCAGCCATGGACCATTTACTTGGGCAAGCAAGTTAGTCAGTTATGAATTCTATTTGGTTAGTTTATACTATGAGAAAACAGAATTCTGGATGTTTCATACAGAAAACAGAAATGGGTGTGTTCTGCTGGTTTGAATATGAGCATAGAGGTCAGAATCTTGTCCATTGATGATTTAGCATTGGTTTGGGAAACAGGAAGTAATCCTCAGTCACACATCGTGCTCTCCTGCCTAGGATTGGTAGGAGTAATGCTCATTTGCTTGCTCTGTGGCTGGTTGTGCTTAATATGAGCCCCAGATTGTCTTAGGGTATTGTCATGCTATAGTGACTAAACCCTGTCTGTGCATTAGACCCACCTGGGGAACATCAAAAAGTCCAGATGCCTGTCACACCCTAAAACAATTAAGTCAGAATCTCTTGAGGTGAGGTCTAGCATAGTCTTTAGTTCACCATGTGATTGCTATCTTTTTTTTTTTTTTTAATCAGCCTCTTGCCAAAGGACTATTAGGACAGGAGCATGGAGACTAGGGGCAAATCTCATAGCTACTGGCATTTTGGAGTGGAAAGCCTTCCCTCTATTGTACAGTGGTAAACTCTTCATCAGATGCCAAATCATGGAGTTAGTTGAAAGCACAGCCAGAACCAGGAGCCAGAATTTAATATGCTAGGTAGGGTTGGGGATGTAGTTTTGTGGTAAAGCACTTGCTTTCACTGTGTGAGGCCCTGGGTTTGATCTGCAGCTCTCATTGTCTCCTGCTCTGAAGACAATGGCAGGAAGGGCATTTTATATTTACTTTTTATTGGAGACACTAAATTTGTGATTGAAATGAAAGCATTCTGAGATAAGTTTATGCATATAACTGACAGAAACACAAAATAGGTACTTGAATTTCAAGGAATCAGCCACTTCCTCTAATCCTAAGTCACTTCTGGAAGTCCTAATTTGACTTTTAATAAATGCACTTTTTTTTTAGTCTTTCTTGGAACTTGTGCAAGAAGATGTTTTTGTGGCTGTAATTAGGCATTAAAAAAAAAAAAAGCATGTCACATGAGAGTTTTTTCCTAGCCCAAGGCCACCAGTTGTGTGGGTATGACCACAGTATATTTCAGGTACAAAACAACTAGAGTGATAATTCTGAGGGGCAAGAGGAGTAGCTATTGTGACCTCCTGGCTACATACACTCACTATTGCTTTATTTTGGAGTTGTGTTAAAATTTCCATTGCCAACCTTCCTATCTACACACATCCCCAACAATGTCTATAGCTTGTAATCTAGCATACCTCATTTTATGCAACAGATAAATTGCTGAAGAGTGGAAGGTAAATGATATCAAATCACAGTTGACACGTGCTAATTGACTTGCCTTTAGAACGTTAATTTTTGAGAGGTAAATCCTTGACTTTCTAGTAAGAATGACCTGTTTTCTTCTTATAGAACTAGCACTGCATATGTGGTGTGAACTCCAGTTTCCCCTCCTAGTTCCAGCCTGCACTATTTACCCTTGTCTTTTTAGAACGGGAACTTTTCTGAACAGATTTTGACACTACCCAGATGCTTGCTCTGTAAATCCAGTCTCCTCTGTATTTTCTCTGTCTCTGGCTTAGTCTTGTGAAAACCTGAACTCTCCTTTGCAGGAGCAGTTTAGGATTAAGGACAGCCAGGCACAGATAAAAGGGCTATGGAATGGGAAAAAAATCAATGGGGGTGTGTACACATAGGGGAGGAGAGGAGAAGAGACGAGAGGAGAGGAGAAGAGAGGAGACAATTTGTGTGCGTTCCGTGGTGGTGGTGGTGGGGTGGTGGTGGACAAATATTCATCTGTTCATCAGAATGATGAAGACACAACACTGGATACCCTCTGTGCTGAGGGTAATTATTGTGTAATTTACGGGCAGCAGCAGACAGCTACGCACCCCATCAGGCTTTGCTCACGGGTCAAGAGTCACATAGCCTCTGTGGTTGGCTTGGGGTGCGTGCGTGCGGCAGGAAGGGGTGCCAGGGGGTCGGCTAGCGGTCCCCCCGCGGGGAGGGAACGGTTCTTACAGTCACTGCTCAGCGCGAAGGGCGCGCGGCGGCGGCCGAGGGAGCGGTCTTCGGCGGGCGCCTCGGGAGGCCTCTTACCGGCGGGCAGCGGGAAGGCGGACGCGGTGTGGAGCAGCACCAGGCAGACAGCCACGACATCCCATAACTTCATCTTAGAGTCCCGTCCGGCAGCTGCACCTGTGCGGGTGGGCGGGCAGCCGGGAGAGAACCACAGAATGCAAGTTAGGCTAGGGCGCCAAGGGCCCAGCGCTACTCGGGCGCGGCATCCCCGCCTGTCCTTGCGCCCCGCTCCAAACTTGTCACCGCCCTCCTCGGGCACCGCCGAACGCTTGCGTTTCCCTGGGCGTCCCGGGCCCTCATTACAAGTGCCGCGCTGGGTCCCTCTCCCAGATGTGTCCCGGGTGCAGCTGCACTCGGGGTCCAGGACACAGCTGATCCTCTCCTCCGCCATCGGGTTTCAGGGGTCAGATTTTCCGAGCAGGGCCTCTGTCCCCGCCCGTAAACCTCCAAACAGAGAGACGGGATTTCCGGCCTGTGCTATCTGCGGGCGCGGATAGGAGCCCCCCGCCCCCATTCTCTGAGGGCAATTAGGTAACTCCCACGCTGTGTCCTTGGCCTCAGTCTTCGAGCCCTTTCCTCCTGGCCTGGCAGCTCTCACTGGAAGCCAGCCCTTAAACTAAGCAAGCAACAACCCTTTCCCTTTGGGAATAAAATCAAGCGCCCCCCATCTGCCCCCACGGCGGGGGTGGGGGGCGCTTGTGACCATCCTCTAAGGTAACTGGGAGCTGGCTGGATGCAAGCGCTCACCCCGCCCGCTGCCCATTTACCTAAATAAATGTATTGTCGCAGGAACAGTTAGTTAGTAGGCACTTGGAGACTTTTGGCCTGTATGAAAATATCTGGGTTAAATTACCTAACTTCCAAAGAATCAACTAGGCTTAAAATACCCGTTCCACCTTTTAAGGTTATGAACATTAAATAACACGTGAAAAGGTTCTGCGGAGCACAAAGTAAGCGCTCAATAAACGTTTTAGAGGAATTTGCCTTAAATCCTCCGTAGTATAAGCGAAAACTGCTTATTTTATTATTGCAGCTTTTCGAGATTCTGGCCAGAATCTCTACCCATCGGAGAGGAGTCGCTAGCTCTCTGGGCCACGCGACAGCACCAGAAGGCCCAGAATATGAGATCGCATGGGGGTGGGCGTCCGTTCCTAGCGAATGAACTCCTTTTGACTCTTCAGGCCTCATATTCCCAGAAAGGAGGTCCACAGGGTCCGGGGTGAGTGAGAAAAACGCATTGTAAACTCGGGGCTGAGCCCCAACCAAAGAGAAGTGCGGAGAGACGAGTCAACTCAGTGTAAGGTGTTACCCTTCCCTTCCTAATCCCGGTGTTCTCTCCAGGGGACCACTGAGTGCAGAGAATTCTTAAACTATGAGGTTCGTGCAGTAGATCATTCCCTATCCGTGCATTCCTCAATAAAACGAATTCTTCGGAAAACTTCCTTGAATTATTTTCATGGGAGAGACATCTTACAGGTGAATGCAAAAAACTTCATCATCCTTCCTTTGTATTAGTGTGCCCGCCCCTTCCAGGACACCCCCGCTCCCGAACCCGCCCGCGTCCCAATCTCTACCGAGAACTCCAGCCCCGGCCCCCGGAGAAGAGTTTAATTCCGGCCGCCACCTCCCACCGCTGCGGAGATGAAGGCATTTTCCATCCTTTGAGCGTCTGTTCTCCATGCAGCTGTTGAGCTCCAGGAGACAGAGAGAGAGGGGGGGGGGGGAGGGGGTACTAAAAACTCAGACTTGCAGCACTTCTTGTTGTGTGGGCTGGCTGGCAAACCCGGTAAAAGCCCAGGCCCAGGAAAACTACCAGGCCGGGCAAAATGAGCTCAGAGAGGCGCTTTGGGAGACCTCCCAACCTCTGCCAGCTCCCGGGTGCGTGAGAAATGGCTGGCGGTCGAGAGGTGCAGGGAGGCGCGGGGCTAATGCGCCATCCCAAATTGCGGTGCCCGCCAGCAGGAAGCCTCAGAGGCACCAGATTTCCCTTCCGCATTAAGAGGGTTTTCCTCCCCCACCCCCTTGGCTGGCGGAGGGCTTTTTAAATTGGATGTGGAGATCCTCGGTTAGAAGTGTGGCGAAGATAGCAAAAGAAACAGCGGAATATTCTCCGCCTCGCTGGAGGAGGCTCCCAGTTCCCGCCCTAGGGCGGGTGCTGCAAGCGCCCCGAAAGAGCTTCCTCCTCTCAAGGGACCTGGTGTGTTTTTCTCTCTGAGTGCCGCGGGGGCCGGTTACGGTCGGAGCCCATATTTGCTGGGCGGCTGAATTGGGGCGGGGAGGTCTGGGGAATCCGCGCACAGGGCGGGACGTTCTTCTCAGAGTCCCTTTGGGCCCCACCCAGCGGCACCTCTTGTCTCTTTGTCACTCTTCCAAAACATCTACATCTGCCACATGTGTTTCCTCCGCGATCATCGGCCTTTGCAATGCGTGAGACCAGCTTAACTCTGCCACGTGTGGGAACCAGGCTGCCTCCTGACCTCCACGCCAAGGTCGGCTCTGCCAGGTGACACACCACACTGTCTTGTGATTACCAGGCTCGACCAACTCTGGGTCCTGGACTGATGCACCCGGACAGTGGGGCAAAAAGGGCGCGCCAGGGACGCCTGCACTGTGTGAGTTCCCTGGACTGGGACTTTGAGGAAGCCCAGGAATGCTGAAGGAGTGTCTATGCAAGTGGCCGCTAGTCGATTCTGAGTTCCCGGCACCAGGGGGCACCAGAAACCGCCCGAGTCCCGTAGTGCCCACGCGGCCGGGAGGCTGCGTTGTCATTTTAAGTAAAAAATCGGCGAACAACCACTCCCTCTACAAACCTCCCCAAACCGAATCAGCCCGGGAACCTGTGGATGTCCTTACTGGCACCCCTGCTTCACCGTCTCCTACCCCTCCATTCTCTCTCCCTAGTCTCGGTCTTCCCACTTCCACCCAGGTGGTTTCTTGGCAACCTGCTTTTAGACAACCCCTTCGCCTCGTCACCGAGACAGCTTTGCAGCGGGTGAGCGCTCCCGCCGCCAGTGCCCCCGCACTTTCTTGTGCTGGCAGGCTGGGAGGTTTGTTTGGGCTTTGCCTTCAAGATCCAGGTCTCAGGAAAAGAAAAAGGGCTGTGGAGCGGGAAAGGGGGTTCGCTACAAACTCGGCGGTTTTCTTTTGGGGTTAGTGACAGAAATTACTGAAAGCAACAGCTTTTCTTCATTGTGTCTAGTATCCTAAACCCATGGAGGACTTCTCCTCTTAACCCCCCATAACTGCCGGGCCCAAGACAAGGGAAGGAAAAATAGTGTGGGGCTCTTTTAGCCAGCAAGCTGGGTGAGGGTTCCGAGAGCACTCGAATCTCTTGCAGGAGTGGGGTAAAGGACGCGGTGGGCTTCCTGCACTTGTCTAAAAGACGACACCTCCCCCGCCAAAACGAAGGCGCCGTGAAACAGTGGGGGCTTGCTCCGGGCAGGAAAGAAACCCAGCGGATCCCACTTTGAGAGCTTTGTGGGAGGTAGTCCGCGCGCGTGGGGTGAAATTGCATCTTTTCCTTGAAACACTCAAGTATTCAAAATGCGGGGGAAGAGTCTGTCGCACTCGAACATATCTACAGCAGGGGCTAGGAGAGTGTGTTTGCCCCCGCCAATGAGCACAAACGTGGCGAGCTCCGGGCTGGACAGCCCTCCCGGGGCGCGCGCAAAGGCTCTGCAGGCAGATTCTGCCACGGGCGGAAATCAGCGAGGCGCCAGGAGCCTGGAGGGAACCGGTGAAAGTCCATTCCAGCCCGGGCGAAGGTTCCTTTTCACTGGTTGGGGCTGAAAACCGAACCTTTGCGGAGTCAAACCCCAGGTGGTGCAAAGTAGTGGAGGGTGTTATCGGGAAGGAGGCACAGAGCACAGGAGGAAAAAAAGGTCATTAAAATAATCACCTCCGTGGCCCGGTGGAGACCTTGAAGAGCCCCAGGGTCTGCTCGAGATAGAGCCCTGAAGCCGGGAATGTCCAAGGAGCCGCTCTCCTAACCTCAGCCGAGTGAGGGCATTAGGAAAGTGCAAGCAAATGGGCCCTGAAAAAGGCGAGGAGTGTAGCTTTGGGAGACCTCCCCTCAGGAGGTGAGCCCTCTATTTTTACGTTTACGGGACCTTTGCAACAGTCTTTCCCGAGGCCTGAGCTTTCTCTAGGAACAGACCAAAACAAGCTCAATCGTAAGTTACACTCCGGGCAACAGTAATATCTCTGCAGCTGCACTTCTGGAAAAGACATTTTGGCGACGGCGGGTTCGAAGATGACCCAAGTCCGGTTTGGTTCCGTGACATGTCAGAGGAGCACCCTGGCAAGTTGGGAGGTTTACTTCCCCTTCCAGGCATTTCGGGGTCCAGGGGCATCAGGGGCTCCATAGATCTTTGCCCACGTGGAAAAGGCATCCTGCCCCTCCGCAAGGCCAGCCTCTCTACCATTTAACTTCTCTCTTCTCGGTCCACCCAGAGCCTCTCCTCCCTCTAGTCTACTTTCCACTCTCACTGCACGCTCTGGGGTCCAAACGCGCCCTTTTGTCCTAGACACTCTGCATCCAGCGGTGTCCGCTGGCGACGCAGACGGCATTCACCCTCTCCACCCAGACTTCCCCCACCCAACTTACCTCGGATCCGGTCTCCGCAGACCCCCAGGTGGACATTAACTCCAGGTGGCCCGAGTCCCAGCCAGGACACCCATCCGGGCCGAGGGCAGGAGCGCGAAGCCCCGCCCAACAGGTCTGGGGCAAGAGTTCGAAATCCTGGGGTTGCGCGGGGCAGCGAGGGAACGCAGGAGGCGGCGGCCAAGGCTCCAGCCGCCGCCGCCGCCAGAAGGGCGAGGGCTGCCGACACCTCCTCCGTAGGTCTCCTGTACCCCCAGAAGCCGAAGTCTGAGCAGCCGCCCCTTCCTTGGGTGAGGGGTGACACGGCTGCGCGAGCGGCGCTCTTGGCTGGGGCTGCACCGGCCCCTGGAGCTGCGGGCCGCTCAGCGGCAGCCACCGCACTCTGCGCCTCCTCGGGGCGCAGTGGCTGGGAGTGTGAGGCGGGCCTGTCTGATGCTGCCGTGGGAGCTGAGGTCTTGCCTGGAGATCCGAATGAGACACCACGTCAACCCGCGCGGGCAGTCCCTTGAAGACATGAGGGCGCCAGGAGCGCAGGCTGGTCGTCGGGAGCCCGGGCCTGGGGGCCGGTGTGGGGGAGGGGAGGCTCGGGGCCCGAAGAGGGGAGGGGTCGGGAGGCTGTGGCGGGCCCGGCGGTGGGGGAGGGAGAGGAGAACAGAGAGGAGGCGCTGGAGCTCGGAAGGCCAGGCGCTGGGTGCGAGTGGGTGACGCGAGGCGCCCCTCCCCGGGGTGCAGGGAGAGCGCTGAGCGCGTGGAGACGCCGCCGGGCTCGCGCCTTCTCCTCGCCGGGTAGATCCAGAGGAATGTGCGGAGCTCGGCTTGGAGCAACAGAAAGGGGCAATCCGAACTTGGCCGCCGCACCCGCGCCGGGCTTCGCCTCGGTGCCCCGCTCTGGGAGGAAGGGCGCTCTGCCTGGTGGAGGCTACACTAGGCTTTCCTCGCGCCTGTCGAAGGCGTTCCTTCCTCCTTGGCGGTCTCGCCTTCTGTCTTTTTTGCAGGTAGAAGGCAGCGGCGAGACAAGGAGCTGTCTGCCGGAGTTCTCCTAGCACCAAGAAGGAGAGATGTGGAGCGGCCCAGGGAGGGAAGCCGAGTGTTTGCCAGGGGACGCTGCGAGTGGGGATGCATTTATAGGACTCGCACTTCGTGACGTGCCCTCCACTGGCTTTTCTGATTCGCTTTCTGACCTAAACACACATTAGTTTAGTCCCCATGCTAGGGCCAACACGGTCTCCAAATATCTGCTGGCTGAAGTCAGAGGCTTTGCATATCATGTATTACATGGCAGGCAATGAAGAAGGCTTCTGAGGCTGGCCGGCTCCTCAGTCCTAGGCTCCATTTTCATGCTGTTGTAATATAATACCAGACATGGGGTAGGCACATACATTCAAAATCCCAATTCCAGAGGCATAAGATCATTTTATCAAGAAGAGGTCAGGGGAGGTTGGGCAAAACCTGCGTTTATCCAGATTTTCGAAAATGAGATGGAAAACCTAAGCCTGTATCCCGTTGGGTGCTTAGTTTCCAGCGAGCAGAGACCCAGCCTCCATTTCAGAGCTCTGAGTGGGAGAGGTGAGACCTTTTCGGCATTCCTTTTGTTGGTTAGCTCACCACCAGAAGCAGCCAGGATCCTTCCTTTGTAGAGGACAGGAGGAGGGCAAGTCCTTACACACCCTGTACATGGCTATAACCATAAATACGTTCCATTCACATGGAGCATGAAATTAGCTCCACCTTCAAAATAATGTACTAACTAAAGGATGTCTTTGCTAAGCAGAAACCTGTTTTCCGGAAGTGACTGGACCTGAATTCAGTTGAACTTCTTTTATTTTATTAGTTAGGAACCTGAAAAGTGTAAACAGGCTCAGTTTACATCCAGGTAACTTTTATTTTATGACTCACCCCCGTTGTTGGGGAGTATGTGTTCTTCAAGTAGCTCATGCAGACAATAGACAAGGGAAATGTGTGTGGCAGAGTGTGTGTGTGTAGGGGGGGGATCACATTAAACTTCTTAAAAGTCAAAGATCAGCTACTTTGGAGGTTTGTCAGTGAAGCTAGTGTGGGCGGGAAATTGTTCTCACCAACAATACTGTGATAAAAGATTAAGTGGAGTGTAAGTCAAGTCATCCAAACATACCTTACTTGAAATCAGGATGCTCTTTGCGCTGTTCTGTGGAATGCGACTTTTCCTTCTTTGATAGATCTATGGTAGCAGTGTAAATGGGTTTGGAAATGAGAGAACAGAACAAGCTTGATATGCTCATTCCAATTTAGCATTGTTTTTGGAATTTGAAGACAGTGTTTTTATCATGAATGATTTCTTCATTTTAAGTAGGCTTTTCACTGGAATGGTCAAGCTGTCCAGACACCTGCAATTATTTAGTACTAGCTGTGTGCTGGCCAAAGTGCTAGACCCTGAGAATTGTGGTGATTGGATTTTAGGGGGTTGCAAGGAGAAGATACACTGACTTAACCTTGAGTGATGGGAGTTTACTGTGGAAGGAAGGCTGACCGGAATCTCCACCACTCAGCCACGTGTCTCTGAAAAGCCTTCCGGAAAGGCCACTGGGCCAGGCCTCACGAAAACTGGATTGAAGTTCAGGAACTGGAAGGTCATTCAGGATACGGCTCTGGGACTGGGTTATCTCGCTGCCCCCTCAGTGGCAGGCATCTGCTGGCCCTACTAACAGGCTTAACCACCAAGGTAATTCAGCTCCTCTCTCTCCCTGTTTTTCTCTGGGCTTCCTTTGGCTTCTGCTCCTGCGACCAACTGCTCAGCTCTCTGTTCATCTCACATCTAAACTCCTTAGTGAAAGGATCTAATTGGCCCCACTGGGCACTCACCAAGTGCTTGAGCTGGACTGAGATTTTGTATCAGGTCTCCTTGTAGGTGGCTGACCTTAGGTCAGGTGCCTATTCCTGGACCAATCATCTATGTTCAGGTTGTTGGTATCACAGGGTATAGAACCTGGCCCCTATTTCTTGGGAAACTTCCTTCCCACTTCTTTACAGTGACTGTCCTCAGAATAGGCTGTGTTAATGGAAGGCACTTAGAGTTTTAACAGCCCATGTTCACTGTAAGACTCAGATGAGTAAGATATGACTCCCAGCCCTGTATAAGCGTACCATTTATAAGGAAAGGGAGACATATACACAAGTATCCTTGGTACAGTATAAAGTGATATATACTCTTCATGGAAGTGTACATGAGGTGCCCAGATACTGTAGTCTGATGTTCAATGGGCCCTGAAACTCTGGCAAGATGACCAAAAATATCCAGACCTTGACTCTACCCAAGACAATTAAATCAGCATCTCTTGAGGGGTAGAGTCCAGGAGTTGACAGGTTTTTTTATTTGTTTGTTTTTAATTTTTATTTTTTAGTTGTAGTTGGACATAATATCTTTAATTTATTTTTATGTGGTCCTGAGGATCGAACCCAGAGCCTCGCACGTGCTAGGTGAGCACTCTACTGCTGAGCCATACCCCCAGCCCTGAGTTGACAGTTTTTAAATGCTCCCTAACCTTATTTGTTAGCTCTATTTTTTCCCCAAAGGGTGTCATTATTTTATGATTCCTTTTGAAAGCATAACTAAGAAACTCACTATATTTTGATAGTCTAGATTAAGACTTTTTGAAAACATAAATTCATTTTGAAATACTAATTATCTTTAACACTAATTAAAGGAAACCATAAAATTTAATTTAGAATTAAAGCAAACATTTCTAGTTTTGAAAGAACTTTTAGTTTTAGGATTACAATGTTCAGGTGAATGCTGAACAAGTTCTTTTTGAAGTCACTACCTCAATCATGGGTAAACAAGAAGCAAGCACTTGGTGTCTTGGGAACAAGGTGATGGCTTGCTGTCACAGTTGCCACAATCCCACAAGTTGAAAGTGGAGGCTCTCACAGCTCAGAGGCTCCATCTTCTCAAGGACACAAAGATGAGTGTGATTTGCAGTTGCTCCTTGGCCAAGTCCTGAAGGGAACAATCCACAGCACTGCTTTGGCTCAGTAGCAGAGTATCCTTTGACAAAGCAAGGATAGCAGCATCTAAGAATTCTGACCTCATCTCCAGATCTCAGCTTTTCCTTTAGAAAACCCTGCCTGAAGTTGGGAAAGAGCAAGTGATACACATCCCATCTCTTCCAGGAGGAAAGAGTTTCAAAGCCCTGCTCATTTTCTGTTTCACCTGTGTCATTATCTTTATTGGGATTTCTCACGAATCTCTAACAGAAAGATGTCTAAATAGTTGGTGCCCTGTGCTCCAGGATCTTACAGTCCTGGGCAGAGAAAACATGAACATAAAGTGGCAAAAAATAAAATGGCAAAAAATGATTCCATAGTCTCAAAGTATCATGCAGCTGTGGAATCCAAGGTAGGCCTTGGTTGGGGTAGGTATGCAGAGATAAGGGTGGAGAGTTGGTGCTCCAGGTTGGATGAAAGGGGTTTAGCGGGGGAGACTCATGCTAAGTGCTCACATGTTCTTGCTCAACCTCCCTGGCCTGGAGGGACTGCAGCCTTTGGAGGTGTTGGGGTGGGCCATTCACAAAGTTCTCACAAGCTCCCAGTGGGGCTTTGCAGCTGCTTTGCCTATAAGGGCAGGACCCATGTCCCTGGACTCCCTCATAATCTTGGGTCATGACGGCTGAAACAGAATCCATCACTTAAGCAGGGCAATTTCCTTTTCAAAGTCTCTGCTTTATTGGGCAGGGATTTTTCCATGCTTGCTCGCTGTTTAACAGCCATTTTCACAAATGATACTATTGCTCATGAAGAAAAGATAAATTTACCTTCAGACCATTTAAAAAGGAGAAAAGCAAGGGGTGGGGAAACGGGAGGAAAGGGTGAAAAGGCACTTTAATGGCCTTTTTGCGCTGTAGAGAGAAGAGACCAATTCTTTGGAGCAAATTGTTTTTCAGAATTAATCATGTCTGACATTGGCATGGTAGTTATCAATGATTTCTAGCAGTTTCTTTGATAACGATCAGATTGTCTAATTATCCACTAATTTTGTTTTTATTTCTTGAGATTGCTTTATGAGGCACCTCTTTTCCAAAAATAAAACTTCAATCAGGTGAAAATATTATTTACTGCAGATTTTATAACTATGCAAATGGTCTCATAGAGTTATGAAATTCCAGAGCTGGAAGGGACCTGAGACTTCTAGTCCAGTCTCCTCATTTTACCAGGAAAGCCAAAGTGACCTTTCCAAGGTCACTTTGTAAATGATACACCCCTACCATCCAAGTAAACTACTTCACTGATGTGTGTGTGTGTGTGGGGGGGGGGAGTCTGTGGGAGGGTGTTGGGTCATCTTTCTTTGAAATTGTGATTGAGTATAATTTATTGAGACAATAAGTGAATCCAAATTCAGAAAAAAATAAACTGGAAGCTTTATTGGTAGCAGAGGTGGCTGTCAGGCCAAATGGAGAGCAGGTTTGAAAAGAAGTTGATTTTTGGAGCCTAGCAAACCTCCAAGTAGAGCAGAGTGCTAAATATATTTTTTAAAAAATCTGTTTAAAGGGCCATTATATTTTCTGATTGGCTTTTAGACAACAATCACGAAAGCATTGGGGAGAAGAAGGAGGAGGAGGAGGAGGAGGAATAAGAAGAGGAGAACACAAGAGGAGAAGGTGGAAGAGGAAAGA
Source organism: Marmota flaviventris (assembly GCF_047511675.1). Taxonomy (NCBI): domain Eukaryota; kingdom Metazoa; phylum Chordata; class Mammalia; order Rodentia; family Sciuridae; genus Marmota; species Marmota flaviventris. The sequence continues at coordinate 147,476,398 of NC_092502.1, forward strand.
GAGGGGATTTGCGTGGGAAATCAAGATGCCTATGTCCTGATTCTTTTGAAGAGCATCTAGTGCGTGTTGCAAAATGTTGGGGGTGGGAGGCTTCTTCAAGAATTGGAATTCACAAGTGGTAGTAGAGAGAATACTTCCATTGGGGATAATTGATTCTGGGACAAGGAGTCAGTATTTGAACCTTCAAGTCCAGATGTCCAAGGCACCTCTTTGGCATGTACTAATTGCATAATAAGCAGACTTCAATCAGGACTGTTTTCCCCTTACTGAAATAGATGAACTATTTGATCAAATAGGATCTATTTTCTATTCTGTGTTACCTTGTTCACTTTCCTCAGCTTGGGAAAACTAAACAATTAGTGAATCCTCATCAATATTAATGGGTTTAATAGAAGCAAGTGGTAAAAGTCAGTGTGGATTTTGTGGACCCTCGAGTGCTTCAAGCTAATCCATCCCTTGTTAGCAAGGGCCATGACTAGAGTCCCTAATTTTGAATCCTAGGCACCTCACCTCACCCTAGTCCTGGCCCTTACTGGCAGGAACATCAACTTGAGAGCAACCCTGAAGCACTAATTGGAAAGAAGTCATGCTGGACGATCAAGCAATTTGAATTGGAACCCTGACCTTGAACAAGCTGTGGAAGCTTGGGAAATTTCTGGCATCCCTAGCTCACCTATTTTTCCACTTCCCCACCCCCCTCTTCTTGCTCCTTTTGTCCTCCCTCATTGGGATACTATGTGAATAGATGAGATAATAAACCAGATTTTCTGAGTTTCAGAATTACTCCCTGGGAATAATTTATATTGCACATATTCTTTGCTGCCGCTGGGGTACTATTTGGCAAATCACTGCCCTCGTACAGTGCTCTAAGAGGAACCCTAGTGACCTGAAAGAGTTAATGCCTCCCACCAAGCAATTAACTTACTCCTGGGGCATAATTTACACTGGGAGGATCTGGCTGACCATATGTGAAGTGCTTGAAGTCCTTTGAGAAAAAGTCAGCTCTAGAAATGTAAAGAATTAATATTACACAAAGCACATTTGCAGACTATTTTTCAAGGAATCTATCATGTAACTCCTCAGAACAATTCTGTGAGGTAGGTCATTGTTACCCTTTCCAGAGTCATTCTGTAGCCCATGAAAAAATCAGTCCATAATATACCCTGTATGAAGTTAGGACATAACATATTTGTGGAATGACTTCACAATTTGAAAAATACTGGATAAACGACTGGGAAGTGCATTTTAGAAATTGGAGTCAAAAAACTAAAGTAAAAGCAGGATAAATATAAGTATCTGCTCGACGATGTTGAATAGTAGGAATGTGTCCTACATATAAGAGATAATTTTTAAAAAAATACAAACTCAGGATATTTTGTTAGAATGTGGCATCCATGTCAAAATGGTCATTTGAGGAGACTATCTGCATCTCTTCATAGTCAGTTATTGCTCATTGTACTATAACATGCAAACACACTTTTTATTTATCCAACAAATGTCGGGCACTTCCCTTCTTGAGTCCCTGTATGAGCAGTTGCTTAAAGCTCCTTAAAAGAGACGTGGTAGCATCCGTACATCCAGGAGTGGCAATTATCTGGCTTTTCAGGAAAAGTTTAATTTTTGGCACAAACCAAACTATCTGAAAACGATTCTAGTGAGAGAGAAGAGTTAAACCAAAAGGATGTAAGTTAGAGCCTGCTCTTCTGGTAACGGTTGGTGGTGAATTGCAATGATGGCCTGATTCTTCATCCTTGTATCCTTTGCATCTCTTTGCCTGTGACTGCAGTTTTTACTAAGATGATGGTGTCTATTTCCCTGTCCCATGAATCTGATCTGGCATTGTCCCTTGTTTTGGTCAGTACAATGCAGTGGTAGTGAGGCTACACCAGTTTAAGACCTCTGAGGTCAACATGCTTCCACTTGCTGTCAAACCTCAGCCATTACCATGAGAACATGCCTGGGCTAGCCTGCTGGAGGTTGAGACACACGTGGAACTGAGTGGTTTTGCTCCAATTTTCACAGCCAAGGTCAGTTAGATAAACCAAGAAGCTACTGACCCTCCCCACTGCCCCAGACATGTAAGTGAACCTAATAAAGGTCAGCAGAGCTGCTTGGCTGGCCATTCTGGATAGATGAATAATAAATACTTGTCCTATGCCACTGGAACTTTGTGGTTGTTATGCAGCTCTGCTATGATAACAGATAACTGATACAGCTTGTACACGGATTCAAAAGAGAAACTCCCAATGCTGAACCATCATAACGTTGATGTAACAAGGGAATGATGTTTCCAGGTGACCACTAGAAAGCTGTAACACACATTTGGCTTTATATATCCAAGTAATTTGGGGGGCACCCTTCCTTTGTTCTACTGTATCTTGTACTCATTGTTTGCAAATGATCTTCTGCATAGTCATGGCTCTATTAGACAAAAATGTTCTGTAAGGGCAGAAGCCGCATCTTCCAGTTTTGCCTCCTTAGTATCTGTCACATAGATCATAGTTTCTAGCAATTGTGTGTTTTTACTGACTTTGGTCTAAGCTTGTGTTTGATGTGTAATATGTAATTTTAAAAACACAATTAATGCAATTCTTTGGCCAACACATACATGCACATGTCATCTTTCAAAAAGTGCACAGGTGTTTTCAGTAATAAACGATTCTTTCTCTCATGACATCTTTAAACCTTCACTTCCCTGGTAACACAATTACCAGTTTCCCATCATTTTTTTCCCCCCAGAGAATGTGCAGTCATTAAAATAAGCTTTTGTCTAGGAAAGAAAGAACATTTTCAACCATTATTTAAAAAAAAAAAATCTGCACGTTTTACAGTTCCTTTTCTTGCGGGTGCCTGGGCCTGTTGGATGCAGCCTTAGAGTCTTTGCCTGGATATTTTGAGAGCTTCTCCCCCTGATTTGGTTCCCTTTTGATTCAGCAACTTTCCCCAGCTTGTGCAGGGTTTGAAAGCTGCTGGAATTAATGCAGCTGTTTGTGTTTATTTCTTTGCTGTGTACTTCTATCACATGAGATGTCATACTAGCTCTAGGAGCCTGGTAATTACCATGGAACCAGGCCGCAGAGGGAGCAGATAAACTCAGAACATTGAGTTCTCCAGGTGACAGGGAGCCAGGAATTCTGAAATCCTGAAAAGAACCTTTTATCTTGGAGAATTCATGCTCCCCCTTTGATGATGATAGTGGGGTGAGTATAATTTTAATTTAAGTCTCTTAAAGGAATCTTTAGAGACCAGCATGTTGTTTCTGTTTTATAACAATGCAAAGATTTATAAACTGTGGCAAAACCATGTTGGCTTGCTCGGGAATAAAGCTGGCATTGTAACTTTCAAGGCATATTTTGGGGGTTCTATGAAGTGGTTTAAACTAGAGCCATAAAAATGTGAAAAAAAATTATTTTCAGTTGAATTTTAGTAGATTGCCAACTCCTAGCCTTTATGTGCTATAGATACATACTTTTTAATTTTTCTATTTTAACAATTATGTGGTTCGAAAATACTCTTCCTCATGGTTTCTGGACTTTCAGTTTCAACTAATTTGTTTGTTTGTTTTCTTGGTGCTGGGGATCAAATCCAGGGCCTCATTCCTGCGAGGCAAGCTTTCTACCCCTGAGCCCCATGCCTAGCTTTCACCTAATTTTTAACAAGCACAAAAATGTAGTAGGTACTTTACTAAATGTTTATACATATATTTTCTCATTCAGTAAAATCCACTGTTCATTAAATATTATGTTACAAGTCAAAACAAGTACACAACTAAGAAAGAAAGTGATTTATTTGTTTTATCTGCTTTGTTTGTCTGCATAATCTTGGTTTGCATAATATGGTAGCCTATAATCTCCCTGGAAGTTCTTTGGGAGGTTTCATACCAGATTTAGCACAGTTCATTTTCATTCATATAGTGGCAAGTCTCAGAGAAGAAAAAAAACTGCTGCAGCATGGCCCAATGGGATGGCAGATTTTTCTTTTTGACTGAGGGACTGTTTCATCAAAAACGTTGTCTCAAACAGATGTGTCCTGGCATTTACTGGGGGAAGAATTCTAGTCAGACTGGTTAATTAACAGTCAAGAAATTTCCCTGCTCTTCTCTGGGTAGTGTGGGGATTATGATCCTGTGAGTAGATCGTAGAGGATGAAAAAAATGACAGTGAGCAAACCAAATCTCAGCTCACCATGCTAGGGTTTAGAAGACGATGGCCTAACTGCTCTACATGGATTTTACTGGAGCGTGAGTTTTTTTAAGTGAGGGTTAAATCAGGGATCTGTAAGCCTTTGTGTAAAGGTCCAGATAGCTGATATCTTATGCTTTTGGGCAATACAGTGGTCACAACTACAACTACTCCATTCTGCAGTTGCAGACCAAAGCAGACATAGGCAATACGTAAATGAAAGAGCACAGCTGTATTCCAACAAATCTTTGGTAAGGACACTAAAAGGTGAATTTCACTTCATCTTCACACGTCTTTTTTTTTTTTTTTTTTTTTAAACCTTTTAGTCAAGCAGCCTTTATTAACACACAAGTACCATTTGCTGCAAGATACACAGGTTTGTTTAGTTTTATTTAATGTCCTAAGCTTAAGGTTAATTCTGGATCTAACCCAAAGTAACCTACAAAAACTGGTCAAACTTTATTTATAGGTTTATAATTGCTATTTTTGGGCTACTAAGTAGCAGCCTCCCACTCTTTACCTTATTGGGGATCAAACCTAGTGCCTCAAAGGACTCTATCACTGAGCTACATCCTCAGCCCCAGAAGATCTTGAACTTGATACATATCTTCTAAAGTATGTAACAGTATGTTTTAAATTACTAAAAAATAATCATAATCTTCAGGTGTCTTGCAATATTGTTCTTCCAATATTTTTCAAGTATTCAAGAATGCAAGAATATATTCTTCATTTCCTGGCCACACATTTGGCTTATAGGCCACAGTTTGCCATCTCCTAGACTAAAGCAAAGAGTCTTGAATCAGTTCTATTTCTTATAATATTTTATACAAGATCAATGAGGGATAATAGTAGTTGCAGTATATCTCCCCAGATTGTTGGCAGGTTTAAATGTGTTAATGGATGTAAAGTATTCTGAAGAATGTGAAGTGCCATGCTGATGTAAGATACTGACTATTTATTGTTTATCTCAGGAATGCATTTGATTACAAGTAACAAAGAACTGGATTAACAATGCCTTGGATCACAAAGACATCTATATTTCACTTACCTGGACTTATTCCTTTCCAGGATTGGCACAGTGGCTTGAAGATGTTAAAGATTGGACATTTTCCCTTTCAGTTTGTTCATGTATACATGTTGGTGAAACTTCTTTTCTTGGTGCTCCAAGAGTCATGCCCTCACATGACAGTGTCTCAAATACAAAGGAAGAAGGGAGTGGAGTGAAAAAGAATCTCCTTCCAGGCCTCTCTCCCTTAAATCAAGGAGGAAAGTCCTTCCTGGCAAACCCCCATTCACATCTTTTTTGTGAAAACTGACTCACAGGCCCTTTCCAGACTAGCAAAAGGGAAGAAGACTGATGTGCCTAGCTTGTGGACTGACTATGAATCAGCTTCTGAAATCCAGACACTATGCATTTTGCTAGCAAGGAAGATGATGAACAATGACTGATGGTGTTGCCGCATTATTTTTCTTACAAGTTATTTTTTTATAAGTTATGTGTTTTTTTATAAGTTATTAGCTGATGAGCTAATTCCTTAGAATGCCTCAGGTGCTGCATGATCTCTCCTCATAGGCATATACAGATAAGGACCTGTGCAAGCCTGTAATCCCAGCATCTCTGGAGGCTGAGGCAAGAGAATCTCCAGTTCAAAGCCAGTCTCAGCAACTTAGTGAGGCCTGAAGAAACTTAGTGAGATACTGTCTCTAAATAAAATATAAAAAGGGCTGGGGATGTGGCTCAATGGCTAAGCACTCCTGGGTTCAGTCCCTGGTATACCCCCCCCCCCCAAAAAAAAAAAAAACCCCTCAAATCCCAACCAAAACAGATAAGAATCATCATATCAGGTGTAAGGCTCAGGTTATGAACTGAGACTGCATCAGAATAGCATCTACACATCAACCAGCACTAATCTGAGAAGGGAGGAATTTGAAACTTGTCTACATATGACTTCCAGAACATACTATGGAGAACCAACTTAATCCTCATATCTATATGAGCAATTTTCCTAAGAAATCTCTCCATTGCAAAATCTAGTACTGGAGACACCTCTGTATGTGTGTCTCATTTTCAGAAAGTTCAGATTAAAAATCTTAACTCTAAAATACAGATTAACGGTCAAATAGTCTGAAGTTTAAAATATCGTTTATTTTATAAAATTCACCTTAAAGTCCCCTTAAATAGTAAATGAGTTTGCTATACTTTAAATGATGTTACTGATCAAAATATTTTTCACATTATTCATTGTATATATTGAATGTATATATGTGTGTGTGTGTGTACATTGCATTGAGCTAGGTAGAGCTTTAACTGATTAATTTCAAAATCATGTGTAAAATAGTCCTTTAGAATAAAATGTTCACTAATGTGAACTAAATTAAACCTCTCACAGTTTTAGTGTATCATAGCATATAACATTTCCCAAGGAATTAAACATTCTAAACATCAAGACTTACATAAGTTATACATCTTGTTCATGTAGGTCAACTAACTTTACAACACAGTTAATCCTACATGTGCAGAAGGTTGAACCAAAGATCCCTCAAATTTAGACCCTTTATTCTATGGGTGCCTTTTGAATCTGAAGCTCCCTTCTTTTCTTAAATACTACAAGTCTATGTTAATGTAGAAACATGTTTGTAACCAAATTACACATTCTTAGCTGGCTGTGCATACATTTGCCTAACCATTGATTTATTCGTTTTTTTAAAAGTTCATACATGGTCCTTGCAGTCATGGAATTTATAGCCTCAATGAGGTGAACATTAAGTGTCTGTTTGATTATTCTGATGAATACATGGCTGCACAATATAAATGCTCTGAAGGAAGGAACACTGTTCTATTGCAATACAAAAATGAAGAAAGTTAACCTTGGGTGGGGATTAATAGAAGCTTCTTTGAGGAAGTAATGCTTGAGCTGAGAACCAACATATGACCAGGAGTCAACTGGGTGAAAGGATAGGGTGAGATGGAAAGAATGCTCCTAAAAGAGGCACAGTGTGTGTGTTAATGTGTGTGTCCATCCATCCGTCCGTCTACCTACCCATTGTTATGTTTGTCCACCCATCTGTCCATTCGTCCATCTGTCTGTCCATCCATCCAGTTTTATAAAATAATACAGTAACAAAGGCATTGAGATCACTACTTAATGAAACAAACAAGTAGAAATAACCTGTGTTTTCTATGTCTGTAAGTCCATTTGAGGAGATCAGAGAAGTACATTTGGAAAAAAATCCTCAGAAAAATGTTAGGTTATTTTAAGTAACGATAGATATGTGAAGCAATTTCAGTACTTGCTTTTGCTCTTATGGGAATGGGATTTGTCCGTGTGACTAACTAGAGGCAGCTCTCCTGGGCATCGACCTTAGTCTACTCCCCCCCCCCCCCCCCCCCCCCCCGCCGTACGGAAGGTGCTGAGTGCAGAGGATGATACTCAGGTGCCAGTAGCATAACAATGCTTCCATGGGAACTGTAATTTGCAGTTACAAATTGCAAAAAAGTCTTGCATTAAGAGAGGAATTTAATTCTACAATGAATGACTATTTCCTAGTGCTCTTAGGATTACCCCAAAATCAAACTTTGATACTTTAAAAGATGGGAATTAAACTGGTATCTATTCTGCATAGAAAGGTTTTGCCATCTCATTGTGACTTCCAAGAACATGGTTGCTCACACTGAAGTCAGGAGTTGCACATTATCCATTCACACCTGTTATCAGGTTAATGGCAAATGTTCTACAGAGTTCACAGAATCCTGGCATTCAATTTCTACCTGGAAATGAAATTAAAGATCAATCAAGTTTAACTCTTATTTTACACAAGAGGAAATTGAAGGCTGATAAGTGACTTGTTCAAGTCACTCAGACATTTATGTCACCGACTTTTGTGATGGCTGTACAGTGAAGTAAGATCTAGGATCTTTCAGCTCCTGGGTCAATATGAGGGGCATTGGAATGTGGTTTTCTACACTCAAATTCCTGCTATTTACTAGTCTTGTGACCTTTGAAAAATTGATGCAGTTTAATCCTGTGTAAAACGGGATAATAATTGTGGCCATCTCACTACATTGTCATGAAGAAAGTCAGGTCTGCTGTCCATGTTCAGTAAGTGCTTTACCATGTGTCCTGCTTTGGCCAATAGGAAGAGGACATAAGTGATCGTGAGTCAGTTCTGCATGAGATTTCAGCGGACAAGGCAAGCTTCCTCTGCCCTCTTGTACTCTGAGCTCTACCTTGAGCAAACTATGTTCTGGGAAGTCACTCATTCTAGGGCCCAGGGCAATTGAGTTAGCCACGCAGAACAAATCCAAACAGTTATGAATAATGTCACTATGAACATTCTTATACAAGTTTTTTGTGGACATGTACATTAATTTGTTTTAAATATACCCATAGGAGTGGAGTTACATTAAAAGAGACCAGTTTTCCAAAGTGGTTCACCAGTCTCCATTCAGTTTCATTTGCTCTATATTTCCACCTGCACTGGATATTGTCAGTCTTTTCAATTTTATTCATTCTGATGGGTGAATGATGGTGTCTCACCATGAGTGGCCTACTGAGCTGAAAAAGTTTATTGTTTGAAGATTTCTCACCTTTTTTTTTTTTCAGTTCAGAAGATTGAACCTGGGGCCTTGAGCATGCTGGGTATTGTTTGAAGATTTCTAACACTATTCTAGGTTCTCTGATTTACCCTCAAGAATGGCAGTACAAGAAGTTTGATTAAGTCAGACCCAGACTTGTCACTCAGCCTTTCTGGTTTGCACTGCCCACTGGGAACTGACCAGACAAAGCATCACATACCCCAGAAACACTCAGGAGGTGACCTGGGCAGTTGAGGAAGCTCCTGGATAGCCATGTTGCTTAGATACCAAACCTCCATTCTCCTAAGTGACAAATATATCTGAGCATGTGATGCAGAATATTAGGTCTTTTCTACGCTTCCCATGTTAATGGTTAGGAAATGAGGTGTCCTCCAAAAACTTCTGTTAACAAAGGAATATTCAGAGGTAAAATGATTGGATTCTAAGAGTGTAATCTGATTGGTCCATCCTACTTTGAACGGAGTAACTGGGTGGTAACTGTAGGCAGGAGAGGTGTTGCTGGAGGATATGGGTCACTGGGCATACCCTGGAAAGGTTCATCTCCCCACACTACTTCCTGGCTTCCAGGCTGCCATGAATAGCAGAGCAGTGCTCCTCTGCCAAGACCGTCCACCATGATAATCGGCCTCACATGGGCCACAACAATTGAGTTGGCCATCTCTGGACTTTGACTTTTGAAACTGTGAGTCCCCAATAAATTTTCCTCCTTCTAAGTTGTTCTTGTTGGTTATTTTGGTCACAGCATTGCAAAAGCTGACTAAAGCACAATGTATTTAATGCATGACAGAAGTTCTTACTTTTTGATGGATGAAAGTCACATTGTTCTTTTGTAGTTCATGTCAAAGGCTGTTCAGGATTTTTCCAGGGACAGGAGCACAAGAATGCCATGTTCTCTGCAACAGTGAGCTTTCAAAATCTTCCTTTCTCTCTATTCTTCCCTTTCTACTTTTCCTTTTTCACCTGCTTCTTTCTTCCTCTTCTTTTTTTCTCCTACCTTCTGTCTTTCACTCTTGTTTTTCTTCTCTCATCTACTGAACAGGAGTTGAACAAAATATGGCAACAGAAATTTTAAATTGTCAGAAATCATCACAAACCCCTGAAACATCACATGTATGCCCCGAATTTCTTCTGAATTTAATATAGATCTGATTTATATCATATAGAATATTCATGTCTGTATCATTAAAAGTTCTACTTTGTGCTTCATGTGGCTCTGTCCATGTTTTTAGATAATTAGGAATCATAATGTTATTCCTAATGGCAACATAGTAGTCTGTGATATTAACATGGTAGCCTACTATTATAATTTGGATGTGAGCTATCTCCCAAAAGCTCACATGTGAGTCAATGCAAGAAGGTTCAGAGGAGAAATGAATGGATTATAGCCTTAACCCAATCAATGAGCCAATCCCTGATGGGATTAACTGGGAGGTAACTGGAGGCAGGTGGGGTGTGCCTGGAGGAAGTGGTTCATTGGGCATGTGGCTATGGGTTATATATTTTGTATCTAGAGAGTATAGTATCTTTCTCTTTGCTTCTTGATCATCCTGTGAGCTGCTTCCCTTGGCTACACTCTTCCACCATGATGTTCTGCCTTACCTCAAGGCCTGAGGAATGGAGCTGGCCTTCTATGGACTCAAAACTTCTGAAACTGTGAGCCCTCAAATAAACTTTTCCTCCAACTACAGTTGTTCTGGTTGGGCTTTAATTATAGCAGTGAAAAAGCTAACTAAAACACCCATTGAGGCATTTCATCCAGTAGATAATATTTCAGTGCATGGATGTAGCACTATTTATTTGATCAATCCTCTTCAATTGAACATTTATATTGCTTCCAGTTTGGAGCATTAATAGTAATACTATAGACAATATCTGTTTATATAAATCTGTCTTCATTTGTAGTTATTTCTTTAATGTTACTTTTAGATGTAGAATTACAGGGCAAAAGGAAAATGAAACTTTCAAATGTTCTTTTGCCAGGGAGTTGATAATGTTCTAGAAAGGCCCAACCAATTTTGTTTCTAAAATTAATACACGAGAATGACTATTGCATGGCAAATGTGAACTTTTAAAAAAGATTGCAAAATTAACAAAAGCATATATTTATTAAAATTTACAAAGGAACATCTGACTATTGCTGAACCTTGATGTTATGGAAATATATGATTCTATCATTAACTGTTGGAATAAAGGCTGAATTGTGCTTGGGACATACCCTCTGCTTTGTAGGGTTTTTAAGGCAGTAGTAGATGTAGATGTTGAGTCAGACTAGCATACAGTCTGTGGCAGTAGGAACACTAAAGAAATAAACATAAATGCAGACTTTTTCAGTGTGTTTGTCTCAGCAGCAGTCAGTTGCTGGATTTTCTCCCTTCCTGTCTTCCTGATGGGCATTAATGTTTGTTATGGTTTAGATATGACCCCAAAAGCTCATGTGTGAGATAATGCAAGCATGTTTAGAGGTGGAATGATTGTGTTATGAGAGCCTTAACCTAATCAGTGCATTAATCCCCTGTTAGGGATTAACTGGGTGGTGACTGTAAGTAGGTAAGGTGCGGCTGGAGGATGTGGATTACTGGGGGCCTGCCTTTGGGGTATATATTTTGTCTCTGATGAGATGAGTCTCTCTGCTTCCTGATTGTCATGTCCTGAGCTGATTTCCTCTGCTCTTCCCTTCTGCCTTGGTATTTTGCCTCATCTTGGGCCCAGAGCAATGGAGTTGGCTGTCTGTAGACTGAGACCTCTGAAACTATGAGCCCCACATAAATTTTCCTGCTTTAAAATTGTTCTTGTCAGGTCTTTTGGTTACAGTGGTGAAAAAGCTGACTAAAACAGTGTTGTTCTCTGAATTTTTTTGCATCTTTGACTTTTAGGCACATAGTGGGACTTTACTTCCTTTGTAGTTGGTCCTTTTATAGTGGGGAGGGTAGTGGTTGGGCCACATTACCAGTAATGACAAAACGATATGAATGGAGGTAATGTGATCTGAAGGGATTTAAGTAGAGGTGGCACAAGTAGAGGTGGTGAGCAGAGGAGATGTGAGTGGAGTTGGCAAGAGTGGAGGTGACATAAATAGGAGTAGAGGGTGTGTGTGTGGAGGTGATATAAATGGAGGTGATATTATCATCTCCAGATGAAACATTGAATTGCTGATGGAGGTTGTGCAGAGCTTTCTTTTCCTCTCCCACACACCTGGCAACATGGGAGTTGTTGGCCATTTGGTCAGCTTGGCCCCTGGAGTAAGCCTTCCCTAACCCTATCCCTGCCAAGCTGGTTTGGATTGTAGTGGAGTGAGAAAGATGTTTGTTTTTGAGATAGTGGGAGTTGTTAGGCCTAGGCCACTGCTATTACAGGTTCAGCGATATAGAAATGCAAATTTGTTTTAAAAAATTTCCAGGGCACAATCAGTTCAGCAAGGAGCCTGGGGCACCCTACTCACCCAGCTCTACCTAGGGGATCCTTTTCCAAGTTCAGCTGTCAAGACATGCAGAGGCCGCTGCAGCTGTGGTTCAGGTGGGCCCAGGCATAGCTCATGCTTGCACCCATCCCTGGGTGTCCTCCATATGGTGCTGACTTTGCAGGCACGCAGAAGGCTGGAGTTACATGTCATGGAGGCTTTCATGTGGTTTCAAAGGAAAGCCTGGGAGACCTGGCAGTGTGTGGCAGGGTTTGAGTTCTTGCAGGTACCCTGGACAGGGTGTTGCATGGTGTTGTGGGGCAAAGCTGAAGCTGGAACAGAGACTCCAGGAAAGAGGAGGTGCTAGCAATGTGCAAAGTGAAGTTGCAGACAGCATACACAACTTCCCAGGGAGAGGCCATGGGCTGCAACCAGCAAGGCTGTAGAGGCAGAAATGCTCAAGCACTTGGGAGCCCACTTTCTGCCCTGGTGTGCCCTGGATGCTGTGCATGGAGATTTAGCATTTAAGTTTGCCTTGCTAGGTTTCAGTCTTGTCTTAGGTTGATCTCTTCTTTATATTTTCCTTTTCTTCCCTTTTGGAATAGAAATGTTTACCCTGTGCCTGTTCTACCATTGTATCTATCAAGTATTTAACTTTATTTTTGAATTTTTGCAGGGGCTCACAGCTAAGTTTGCCTTGAGTCTCAGAAGAAACTTTGTAGACTTGGACTTTTGAGCAATGCTGCAAGAGTTGACTTTGGGGACTCTTAGGGATGAACTAGACATATTTTGCATTGTGAGATAGATGGACGCAAACCTTTGGGAATCAGGGGAAGAATGCTACAGTTTGGATATTAAATGTCTCCTAAAGGCCCATGTGATATGGTTTGGATTGTGCTATTGGGAGGTGGTGGAACCTTTAAGAGGTGGGACCTAGTGAGAGATCCTTAGGTCATTGGGGGTGTGGCCTAAAAAGGGATTGTGGAAACCTGGCTTCTTTCTCTCTCTTTTTTTCTCCTGATCATAAGGATTTGCTTTGCTATGCACTGTTGTCATGATGTGCTGCCTCTCCACAGATTCAAAGTAATGGCCAACCAGTCATGGACTGGAACTCAAAACTGTGAGACAAAATAAAACTTTTCTCTTTATAAGTTAATTATCTCAGGCCTTTCATTATAGGATGAAAAGCTGACTAACATAGGAGTTCTGTTTTGTCTTCTCCTGCCTCTGTCCCTTCCAACATGCCTGTGTCCATTGTGTAGTCACATGACCTTTACCATACACTCACCACTTAATTTTTAACCAAATCTGATGGCGAGTAAACAAAAATAAGAAACTTTGCTTATTACAATAGGCCCTAGAGCAAACAGATCGTTGGTTGCAGGTTAGGAACAGGGAAAGGGAATGGGTCTGGATGGCCAGCTCACTGAAGCATCAAAGTCTGACCAGCTGACACTGTGGAAGTATCACACTAGTCCATAGTTTAAGGCTTCCCAAGCTAGTAACCAAGCCTTAGGCATTTATTACTTATTAAAATGCCAAATTTCTCTGCTATTTGCACACACAGGCAGGCAGGGTATATGTGTGCTTGTATATGTATGACACTGTGAAGAAACCACATGCCCAGTGGAAAATCATGCCCCCTTTAAAACAAGTTGGAAAGGTTTTGATATAAGGCAGTGTGGTCTTGCTGCTGTGTTTATAGAGAAAGCCTTTCATGCGGGAGTGATGTATGGAGGATTTAAACCATTGAGATCCTTTGTGCTAACAGACCGTTTGTCTTGGGTTTTCCAGGTTTCAGGTTGTCTTCCAGGAGTACACCATCGACTCTGAAATTACCTATTGTGTGGACAGATAGATCACAAGTCTCTAAATTTCCGAGTTTCAGGAACTTGTCTTGCTGGTTCTTCCGTGGGGTCTAGCTCTGTCTAGCCCTCCCTTCTGCCCTCAGGCTTTGTCACGTGGGCAGTTTCACAGGTCAGTGCCCCTGCTTCTTTTTCTTGCTTTTCTTTAGCAACATCACTCCAACTATTTCCTAGCTGTCCTTCTTTTCATTTCTATGACACTTTCAAAGCTCAGGTTTTTCCTTAGGGGGAAAGTTTCCAAAGTAGGAAGCATGGATGTCCACCCAAATTGTGCTCAAGGGCCCCCTCTCTTTCATGGTGAATTTTCAGACTTCGTAAAATTAAAGCCCTTTGGTTGCTGGATTACATGTATGTGTGTGTCCCCTGCCATCACAGAAAAGAAAGAATATGTGTTAGACCTTTCTTTTTAAAGTTCAAGTAAGTTAAAATCTTGTTTAGAGAATGCTCGAGAACTTTCCGAAGGATTCCCCAGGATGACACCAACCAAACTGATGTCAGAATTACTTTCTTAAAGGTCCTCTGGGATGAAGAATTTTCTCTTTCCAGCTTGCTTTTCTTTTATCCCCATGTCTTTTGTGATTCGTTATCTATATCAGAATAGCCAGGATAGTACTTAGTATGCAGATTCCCAGGTTATACCCCAGACCCCTGGAAATGAGGTCCTTGGGGCTGGGAGCCAGGAATCTGCATTTTGACAGGCTACACAGTTATCAAAGCCTTCCCTTCTTGCCCATCTCTTATTATCTCCAGAGCATCTTCTAAATAAACACCTTAACTCACAACAAAGTCACTGACTCCTGCCTTTGAGATGGGGACCAGAGGGAAGGAAGATGGCTCCCCGACTCTTCACAAAATTCTCTTGTGGGGCTGGACCTAGTGTCCGAGAATAGAATAAGAAGGACACACAGGAAAGTCAATGAACAAGACTTAGGAAATACACAAGGAGTGAAATGGAGATGTTTCAGGCTCTTCTGGTCAGGGATTATGGAACCTAGCACTGTGTTGTCTTTTCCCTCATTAATCCTCAAATATTTATGATGTACTGACCACATGTCAGCTACCCTGTTAGGTGAATTTCCCACCTCTTTTTGTCAGAGATGCAAATTGAAACTGAGATTTAAGTTCCAAACTGTCTCCAAATAGGCAACAGCAGCAAAATAATTAGAAGAATTAAGACAATCTTCTCCCTTTCTCTATGTGTGTACCTTTGTGTCACTCATACTTATGTAGGTCAGGGGATTTGGCTTGTGTTTTCCAAGCATATGTATGTAATTTATTCATTTTGTTACTTCATTCATACATCTGTTTATTCACTCAGTAAATATCCGCTTATTCATTTATTCATTCAATCATTCATTTAATACGGGTTATAACCCTGTCATGTGCCAGTTTAGGTATTAGGGATTTAGTGATGAACCAGACAGAGTTCTTGACTGTGTGCAGCTTTTATTTTGGAGAAGATAATGCTCTCATATGCCTTATTGACTACATCAATACTGTTTTATAATTTACTTTTCCATGGAGATTGGCAGTTCAACAGAACATAAATGTGAGCACAGGAGCCCTCTTCTCTTGCTCTCTCCCTTCTCCATTGCACAAATGTCTTTTTCAGCAAAAATTCCTTCCCAGACATTCTGTTACATGTTGGAAATATTCATAACCCAAACTGGGGGAAATGAATTAAAATTGTGAACTACGTGGTATGTAAGTCAAAATAGGAAGTTAAGCTGCTCAGCTGTGGATTTTGACTGGTTTCCATTGGGAAAGCCCTTTCAAGCAAAACCTTCATGGAACAACATACTTCAAAGAGATCCCCGTAATGCTGTCTTTAAAACTTGTTAATTGGACCTAACTGCAAACAGCTGCCCAGTTTAGCCACTGTTTGAGTTGGCTTTCACCTTCCCTAGATCTAGGTCATCTTTTTTGTTATATTATATTCATATCGGGATCTTAATATATTTGTTATAATCTCAGAATTTGTCACCATCTGAAGGATTATGAGATAATAAATAAAAACATGGAGACAACATATTTGTCAAGCCCTGAGGTCACTACCAAGTACAAAAGTACTTGGGAGCAGATGTCCTATTTGATACACTTTGTGTAGTCATGGTACCACACTTAACCATTTGGGAAAATTTCCAATAACCCCACCAAAACATCCATGGGTGGAAACATTGGGTGGTCATTTATTTTCTATTCTCCTTTGCTTAACTATCGGATTAAAAGAATAATTATTAGTTTATTGAATGAAATCACTGTTGGATCTCACTTTATAGAACTTTATGTTTCTCAGGAAGCACTGTTGGTCGAATGTGAAGGGTGATTTTTCAGAACATTCAGCAAGTGCTGAGGATGAACACTGAGAAAGAACACTGGCCCTAGTAACAGGCGTGGCCACTCTCATGCCTACTTGTGCAGCAACCACAGGGCTTATTATTAAGCAGGTTATCATGGAGGGTAACTAGAAAGTGATCCTGATGGAATTCAGTGTGGAATGTGCACCTCAGAGTTATCCTACCCTGGGAGGGAGAGAGCAGGTGTATGGAATACCCATTCCCACCCATTTCCACCCATTATCAATTGAAGGCTCTCCTGCCATGCCAGTGACAAAGTGGGCTCTGGAGGGCTGAGGATGCCCTTTTGCAGTGACATGCTGGTACTGGCCATGGGAAGTTAGCTGCTGAGTACTGAGGGGTAATGCCCAGGGAATGGGTGGCCCCAGCAGTATCTGTTATGGTGGTGGTGGGGCATTTCAGAATGTTCGTGGGGTCTAAATGTGGGTCATGGAATATTCCTCTTTATGCAAAGGGCACACAGCAGCAACAATTGAAACAAATTAATATTCCAAATATGGCTTTTTAATTAAATGAGATGGAGAGGGTGGAGTATATCATTGAAAACATTGGTGATGATGAGAATAATGTAAGTAGTTCACACTCGTTTGCTCTTAGTATGTGATAGGCATGGTTTTCCCATTTTCCAGATGAGGGAATTAAAGATCAGAGATGTTGAATAACTTGTCCAAAGATACACACATGACATGGTAGAGACAGGCTTGGAATTCAGACCTCTATGACTGTATTGCAAACTTCTGAAAGTGTGAAAGGTTTATCACAAATTGCTCCCTGTCTCCCCTACTTCTTTTCTCTTTCAACGATATTTGTGTACTTGCTATGTTGCCAGATGCTGTCTTAAGCACCACAAAGCAAGTAAAAAAAAAAATTGTGATCCTCATCCCTTCCTTTAAAAACATTTTTCCTTCCCCGGGTCTTTCCCTAACTTTTGTGGAAACCCAGTAAATATAAAAATGAAGGTTCATGTCTAAATATTTAAAAGTACAAATCAAACTGACAATCTGCTAAATAAAATAAGCTCTATTTTCTTGCCTTTGCAAATATGTCTGCACAGAAGGATGGGTATAGATTGAGAATCTGGGGACTCCCAGAGGGTCATTCAGGAATTTGGTAGTTGAGAAGCTCTGGGCTCTCTGCTCATGGCCTGGTCCTCATCTTGTGTGTGTGTGGACACCCCACCTGCACATTCAAGCTGTTATGCCTGCAAACAGCCACCTGGTGGCTGCTTCTTGTACCTGCCTTTGAGAGAACGGACCTGAGAAGGCTCTGGAAGTCAACTTAAGACCACTTGGATAGGGAATTCAGTGTCTCTGGTACTCAAGGAATTGTCTGGAAGGGGAGATGCAGGCTCCAGGTGGGCACATTTCAGTGCCCCTCATTTTTTGCCCAGTGTGGAAAAGGTCACAATCAGAGGAAGAACTGGGAAGCCCCTGTTTCCTGAGCCCCAGAACAGTATTGCTCCTTGTTGTTTTAGTCTCTCTTCTAAATTCCACTATATAAAATATATGTAAATATATTTTTGAGTTGTGTCCTGAGTATTTTTATTTAAAAAAATGTGGAATTCAAACATAATGCTTGTTGAATAGAGTGAGTCAGATGAGGTGGGCAGATGGAATATGTTTCCCCAAAGAGGTGAAATGCAATTGCAGAAAGAGACCCACTGGCCTCTCCAGGGCTTGGGAGACTTGTCTCCATGGAACTTTTCTTGTCTACAGAGGGGAGATATGCCTTTCTCTCGGATACCTGGTAGATTCATCTCAAGCTTCTGGGAATGGATTTGGTTTGTCAGTGGCAACCCTTCAGCCTGTTCTCTTCTGTAGCCATGATGACTCTTAAGTTTTGGATAAACTCCTGAAACATGCCTTTACTGAGTCAGATTCTCCTGGGGAGTCCGACAGAAGACTGTCTGAGCTGAACAGCATGTTGTTGATGCTAGTGTGCATTCTTTTCTCCCATCTGTGGTAGGTAGATGGTTTAATTTAGATATGAGGTATCCCCCAAAAGCCCATGTGTGAGACAATGCAAGAACATTAAGAGGTGGGGTGTTTGGATCATGATCGGTATAACCTAATGAGTGGATTAATTCACTGATATGGTTCTGTTGGTTGGTAACTGTGGGCAGTTGGGGTGTGGCTGAAGGAGGTGGGTTACTAGGTATGTGTTTTGGGGTATTATTTTTTTTTGCACTAGGGATTGAGCCCAGTCGTACTTAACCACTAAGCCACATCCTTACCCCTTTTTGTATTTAGAGACAGGGTCTTACTGGTTGCTTAGGGCCTAACTAAATTGCTGAGGCTGCCTTTTAACTCGAGTTCTACCTGCCTCAGGCTCGTAAGCTGCTGGGATTACAGGCATGTGCCACCGTGCCTGGCTGTTTTGGGGTGCTATATTTTGTCCTTGGTGGGCAGAGCTCTCACTCTGCTTCCTGGCTGTCATCCTGAACTTTTCCCCTCTGCCACCATGTTCTGCCTCACTTTGGACCCAGAGTGGTGGATTCAGCCGCCCATGGATGAACCTCTGAAACCATAAGCCCAAACAAACTCTCCCTCCTCTATGTTGTTCTTGTCAGGTCTTTTGGTCACAGTGATAAAAACTGACTAATGCAACTGTCAGTTACATTATTTATTATGTCTGCACATTGCAGTAGCACACTATAACCCAATAGTCCTCTACTTTTTTATTTTTAAGAAAAATAGGAAACTTTATAAACATTTCCCCACACTTTAATTCTGTTTACTCTTCCCATTCTGTTAGGGGAGGCACAGAGGAATACTATTATTGTTTTTTGTTTTTAGTGGGGCGTATTAGAAACAATAGAAGAAAGGTAGATCGATCAATGGATAGGTAGATAGGTGAGAGGGGATTTATTATGAGAATTGGTTCATGAGATTAAGGAGTCTGAGAAGACTCATGATCTGTCATCTGCAAGCAAGAGGACCAGAGAAGCCAGTAGCGTGGTTCAGTCCAAATCCAAAGGACTGAACCCAGCAAACCAATGGTGTAACTCTCAGTCCAGGGCTAAAGGCCTGAGAACCTAGAATTCTAATGTCCAAAGGCAGGAGAAGATGGGTGTCCCAGCTCCAGAAGAGAGGAGTCACCTTCCCTCTGCCTTTTTGCTCTATCTGGGCCCTGGTCCATTGGATAGTGCCCACCCATATTAAGTGAGGGTGGACCATTCTTACTCAGTTTGCAGATTCCATGCCAATCTCTTCCAGAAACATCCTCACAGATAAACCAGAAATAATGCTTTATGGGTATCCTTTAGCCTACTCAAGTTGGCACCTGAAATTACCATATGGTAAATAGTAGTCTTTGTTTTTATAATTGCTTGGGATGTGGAGAGGAAGGTGGACTTTAACTATTTCAAAGTACATAGATTGGTTCAACTAGTAAGGATTGTACCCCGACTTCCTTCCCTTTCTGGGCAGCTCGCATGCTCCCACCTCCCAAGGTGCTCCATGCTTTAGGACATATCCCCTTCTTGTGTCACTGGCCCAGGGCAATGTTTTATATTTGCACCTTGACCTCTGCCTCCTTTTAATCCTTCAACTTATCTATCTTCATTCACATTCTCCCTAGCCAGGGACAGAGGCTGAAGCTGGCTTGTATTGACTCACAAGCTCTGATGTTTAATTTTCAGGAATTTTATAAGCCAGTTATTATAAAATAGAGCAATTATAAGAATTAAATTACAGAATTATTTTATCTTTAAATAATATTTTCTTATAACAAAGGCAATAACACTCAAAATTCATCACGCTCTCGTTATTTTAATGTATGTTCCCTTACCTGTGCTCTTGAGGTTGTTTATATCTATTGTAACTATATGGTAGAGATAATATATACTAAGGCTCACCTGTGTCCTCTTTTTCCAACTCTGCACTTCATGATGCCATATTGGAGCTTGAAATCAGTCATGGTTATAGTTCATGCCTTATAAATTGGATTACAAGTCAGGGTTGCTTCCCTACCCACAGATCCTGTTATAAATATTTATCAGCTCACTGTGGTCTGTAGTTCTCAAATCCTTAGATCAGAGTTTCTCAACTCTGCACTATTGACATTTTTTTTTTTTTTGCCAAACAATTCTTTGCTGTAATTCTTGTGCATTGTAGAATGTTAAACAGCATCTCTGCCTCTGGCCACCTGTACCAGAAGCACCCCTTCCCTGGTTGTGACAACCAAATATGCCTGGAGATGTTGTCAGATGTCCACTAGCGGGGAAGTTATTGCCAGTTAAGAAACACCGGCTTAGACAATATCATTTGCACATGACTTGCTTTTCTCCCCTTTTTAAACTTTAACATGCCCTTGATAAATATTTATTTAGTGCTTATTATGCATGCAGATACAATGATAAACAAGATAAGCAATGGCCCTGCCTTCATGAAACTCTAGTCTAAAATCATGAAATGGTTATGCAGATGTTACCATCTCCAAGAGCTGCTCACCACCATCCATGATCAACTCTGTGTTCTTCAGCATCACCATTGATGACAACCCTCGAGTTGTGTCTCCTATAAACTGTTTGAAGACAAAATCCGAAAGACAGCAGAAGACTTCTGTGCTCTAAGCACTGGAGAGAAAAAAACTGGTATAAGCATTCCTTCGTTCATAGAATTATTCCAGGATTTGCATGTCGGTGTAGTGACTTCCCATGCCACCATGGCACTGGTAGCACTGGGGGATGGTAGCAAGTCCACGTACAGGGAGAAATTTGATGATGATCACTTCACCCTAAAGCACATAGGACCTGGGATGTTGTCCATGCAAATGCTGAACCAAGCACAAATGGTCCCAAATTTCTATCTGCCCTGCCAAGACTGAGTGGTTGGATGGCCAGCACGTGGTCCTGGGGAAAGTGGAACACAGCTTGAATGTTTTGGAAGCCATGGAGCACTTTGGGTCCATAATGGCAAGACTAGCAAAAAAAAAAAAAAAAAAAAAAAAACACCATTGCTGAAGGTGGACAATCCTGACTACCAGACCATTCTGGGGAATGGCAAGCACCCTTCCACCCCATCTGCTTGCAATACCTTATGATATTTGTGCTCTCACTGCAGTTCTTGGGGTTCCACATTTTCCTTATTCTTCTCGAAGTCTAGCTGGAATGCAGAGTTAAGTTTGCAATTATAAAATAAAAACTACATAAACGAAAACCATGGACTAAGCTGGAAATTTGTTGCTCATCTGCGAAGACTAGAACATACACTAATGTGTTTGGTAGTTGATAATGATCTTTATTAATTCTGTCAGTACTAATTGTAAATTATATAATGTTTATGGTCCTCCTTCAGGTGATGATTGTCTCTCCTGGGTACAGGTCAGTGTCAACAGTTGTGCCTCTCTGGGGATCACTAGTAGATCCAGGAAGACAAGTAGCTTATTTAACATGCCAGTTTCAGTATAGTGGCTGGTGCAGGGAGGAGGATTGAGAAGTCACCCCAAGCTCATTGAGCAAGCATGCTATGAGGGCCACCAGTAGCTCTGGCTGGAGAGTTTACATTATATAATTTACAATTACCATCTCCAAATGGGGACTGCCCAAGATGGAGATTAAATGGGGAACACAGCCAGATCTCAGGGATCTTAACTCCTGTGAGGATCTAAGGGGAGCTGAGTCATCAGGTCTCTGACCACACCAAGGCCGCACCCAGCCAATGCTGATCAGCCACCAGACTTCAGCACTGAGGCCTTCCTGGGTGAAAACTAAAGGCACTGGGAGACGGTGCAAGGACCTGCACCTCTGAACCAAGTGGACCAAGGCCATCCCTCCTCTTCCCCACAACCGCAAAGCCAGCTCTTCTGCCAGGGGCCATCTTGAAGAGGAATGGGAAACTGGGAGAGGAAAAGTTCAAGACTGAAATATGTAGGAGACTGTGCCAGTTATTGGACTGGGTGACATCTAATTTTCCTTCTCTGACCGCTAAGGAGAAGGAAGGGCTCAGGAGAAAGATTAGGTTGGTAAGAGAAAATACGGCAGTCACATTTTCTAGCTAAATTTAGGGTAACTTAAATTTGAACTTGTCAAAATGGTCTTTGCCTTGTATCTGTCCATAGGTGTGCACATGCACACACGTTTGTGTCCACACAAATGAAGTTTCTGTTAGTTTTTTCCTGTTCCCCACCAGCAAATCCATATTCACAAAAGGATTAGTGAGAAATGTAGACATTACTAGAGATTTCAAAGGGGAGATGGAGGAGAAGGTTTCATTGCACACTCCACAGCGAACAGGTTCATATCCCTCTTTGATGTTCATCATTTCTAAGATGCACCTTTTTCATTGAATATTTGATATCTTTGAAACCAGAATCTTACTGACCAGGATGGTGTAATTGGGAACATGATTTTCTTTGTGGTAATACATAAAATAATGGTGTGTTCTACATTGGCAATTGCTTATATTTGGTAACATCCTTATCATCTTCTGTTTGCTGTCCTACCTCAATTGGAACCAGAGACTTAGCTGCTAAGGTCACTGAGCAGGGTGACTCAAAGCACAGACTCTACAGTCAGGCCATCACTCATGGGCCCCACCATTCATCCACTAAGTGATCTTGGTTAAGGTACTGAACTTCTCTGAACCTTTGTTTCCTCATCTGTAAAATGGGAACAATATTGCTAACTACTGCAAAGGATCGTAAGACTTAAATGAATTGATAGATATGAAGAGAATGGAACAGTACGAGGCAGAGATGAGTACCAGAAAAACAGTTTTCTAGTTACTACCTCTTTAGTTCCCCGCACCCTGGCCCAGCCTCCTGTTGCCTATTGCTTTATTCCTTCCTTCCTTATGTTATGAATAACGGCTACATGGCCACTATTTGCTCTTTGAATGCACCTTCCAGATCTTGCCTATCTTCCCCATGTGGCTTAACTAAGAATTTCCTCCAGACAAATATGTTCTCTCTTAGGGGAACTCCAACAAGCAAAGATGGCTGGGTGTGGTGATGTACTTTGGTGATTTTGTCAGGAGCATCTGTGACGGAAGCAAGAGATGGTGAGGGATGAGCCTGATGGGGCAGGGCTGCTGTGTTGGAGAGCTTTAGCATAGAGGATGGGAAAAATGGCCTGGAGTCAGATGGCCATTCAGAGCACAAACAGGATGCTTCTCCCAGACGTCTCTTAATAGCCTTTGTATTTTGACAGCAGCCTTCTGTGGTATGGACACCCATCAGGCCTGCCCATCAGGATCCAGAGGACTTTCACACCTTCTTCTAGTCTCTTGGTAGGGGTAGCAATGCTTCTTCCCAGGCTGGCCCTGGGAGATAAGTCAGTGAAGATGATCTGAGAGATCAATCTGGGCTCAGGAGGAAGGTGGAGACTGCAGATCAGATATACAGGCCTAAGAGAAAGCTAGGCAAAAACAAAGAGTCACTGTGACACAGCTGGGTCTCAGGTGTGTCACAGGCTGCCTGCCCTTGTAAGCTCTTCCAGACTCTCGATGTTGGAGTGTGAGTGGCCTCAGTCCTGGCACTCACTTCAGTGAAGCTGGACAAAACAGTCAACTGTCACAAATGGAAAATTTCTTCTGTGTGGGGCTTGCTCTTCTAGCTCCAGAAATCAAACACACTGAAGGCAGAGTGTGTCTTGCCCCAGGGTGGCCTGTTCCCCAACGGGCCTGTATATTTGTTTATTTTGCTGTGACCTTGTCTACAAGAACACATAGTTTTCTAGCTGGTCACGGTTGCAACAAAATAAGAGTTTTTGAATGAGGATTTAAAAAAAAATTTTGTTGTTGTTATTTGGTTTGCTTTCGGTTCAATGAGTCAATGCTTTATTTTATTTTGAGTGTTTATAACACAAACTAAATGTGTGTAGGGTCCTGAACCTCCCCCCACAACTATTTCCTATTTGTTCCCAGAAAAATTCCAATGCCAGATTTTGCCATAGCAACCAGAGACAAATATCAAGACAGCAATGAGAGCTAACTGAGAAAAGTTTCCTTCCAATGTGGCTTGAGTTTGGGTAGGGCATCCATCTTCTGTGCAGAGCCTTGGGAGGCAAGAGGAGGCCCTGTGGTCTTCCCTGGGGTCAGTACAGTCCAGATCTGTCACCATCCAGGCCCCATCAGGAAATGCTACTCTCAGCTGGCCAGGCCAGGTGCAGAAGCACTGCCTTGCTTGCTCCTTGGGTTTTGCAAAGGTTGAGTATTGACCTTTCTTTGTGTGTATCAAGTTTTCAAAGTTAAATGTATTAAATTATTATTCCAACATGCTTTCCCTCTGAAGAATTTCATAAACAAGTCTGCTGTTTGCTTCCTAGTTTCCCCCTCAAATGCTCTTTGGCAGAAGGCAGGGTATACAGGAATAAGAAAACGAAACAACATGACATGAGAATTTTCAAATATTTGTTTATGATGTCATCAGACTATGCCATTTTGTCATTTCTGTCATGGTGGTGTCATGAGGTCAGATTATTCATCCACAGGTAAAGCCACCTCTGGTTTCTCTTCTTGCTGAAAGCACACTGGGGTTTTGTGTTATTTCATGTGTTGGTTTGGTTTGAGCCGGTCAGTATTTAACAACTGGTTCTCAGAAATAAACTAGTCTAGATTTGTACAGCGTGCCAATTTCTGTGGTGTAAATATTTCCACCACAGCTGCTTTCGAGCTACCTCATAATGTGGCTGCAAAGAGATGAAGGCTGTGGACTCTAGGGTGTTGGGGGAGCTGGCTGTACTGTGTTGTGGAATCTGTGAATCTGGGCCAAGGGTTCTCAGCCTTAGCACTATTGGTTCTGGGGTTTGCTTATTCTACAGTCAGGCCATCACTTAGGCTAACCTGTGCATTTGGTATTCAGCAGAATTTCTAGCTTCTACTGACTAGATGCTGAGAGTGTTCCCCATAAGTTGTGACAACACGAAGTAATGGCAGATGTTGCCCAATGTCTCCTGAGGGGCAAAATCACCCCCCAGTGGTGAACCATTCTGCATGGATAATTTTTAGAAAGTCCATTCAGCAGACAGTAGGCCTTCACACTGTTTGGTATGAGGAACTCTGAATGTGCATCTAAAAGAGTTCTGTCTTGGCATATTAGATGTGGCATTTTAAAACACCAGAGTGCACTTCCTTGGGGAGTTCTGAGAAACTTTGCTATAAAGAGTTAAGGCATTGAGACAAGACTTGGCCACAAGGGGACAATCCAGGAAATTCCATGGATTAGATTTAAATAGAAGATAGATCATGACAGACTGCAGTGGTCCCTTGGTCCAATTTTTTCTTTGTACAGATGAGAATGAGACTCTGAGACAAAGAGTGACTTGTCCAAGGACACGGAGCAAGGTGCACAAGCTTGGGAGAGCTGAGGCCACGTCACGTGGTGAGTGTGGTGAAGTTTCTCTGTGACAAATGGATGGGCACTGACTCCAACTGGTCACTGTGCATGTTTTGTGAGCTTTACAGTGACATCTCCCTATCCCTACCTTGCCACCTCCTTGGAAATATCTTCTCAGGAAAAACCACATTATAATGGCAAACTTCTGTTTCAGATAGAATTATTCCCATCAGCTGCAGAAGTGAATGGTTTTATCCAAATGTTCTATGCAGGAGGGTCAAGCTGTTTGTTGTTAAAGAATAAATGTTGACAATTGTTATGGATTCCTTGTTCCCTCCTTCCCACATCTGCTCTGGGACTTCTCATAGATGAGAGGCCATTCCCAAAATGATCTCAGAAAAAGACTGATAGGAGAAACTGACTTTTCAGTAGGAAATGTAAGATGACAAGATAAAGTCAGTTAAGAACTAAGAAAGTCCTTCTGAGTTTGCATTGAAAATATATTTGAATGCACAGAGGGGCCCCATCAAGGAACTATTAGAGAGAGGCCATCTCCATCAACAGAGTTCCTTAGCCATTGGATATTCCAGGGTAATTGGGGCCTCACGCACCACTAGGTCAGTACACCTCAAATGTCAATCAGTTCCTCACCAGGAGGGCAAGGCTGCTTGTATTTGCAGGGGACAGGGTGAATGAAAGTGACAGGAGTGCCTCGACTCTTTAAAAGAGTCTTTAAAAGCACACTTCAACACTTGAAAGAATTAAGCTTCAGTGGTTTTATATGGGATAATTGAACACTGCAGATCAGTTTTTCACTCTAAGAAGTGTTTTGCTCTTGAGAAAATTTGGCACCTCCAAAGCTTATTGTCACCACCTCATCCTTCTGACACTGTCCTTTGCCATAGCTCTGCCAGGTCCACAGAGGTCATGCAGATCACATGCAACACCTGTCCATTTCCTCCCATCTGGGGGTAACTTGCACAAGGCTTTCAAGCCCTTTTGGGTGATTGGACTTTTTTGTTCTTTTCTTGGGGGACTGTTCAGCCTCAGCATATTGATCTGAAGGGGTGAATAATTCTAGGGTATCAGGCACTGGATCAGGCGAATGGGGGACATTTAATACAACTCTGTAGACCACTCCCTACTCAGTGATGTGTAGACTACACAGCCCAATGAAGAAAGGCCTCAGGGAGATGGGGAAAAAACCCTCTTTTCTTCAACATAAATTTTTTTGAATGGTGCTAGGGATTAGAACCAGGGCCTTGTGCTCGCTGGGCAAGTGCTCTGCCACTGAGTTATATCTCCAGCCCATTTTATTTTATTTTGAGATAGGTTCTCATTACATTGCTGAGGCTGGCCTCTATCTTGTGATCCTTTTGCCTTAGCCTCCTGAGTTGCTGGGATTACAGGCATGTGCCATGGTGCCCAGCTTGGTTTTTGAATTCATGAGGAAGCTGTTAGCTCCACAATGAATAATTTTTTTTCCCCACAAAGTGGAAAAGGTTGCAGCAACAGCTTTGTGTTCTAAGGACAGGTCCTATCAGACTTCATAGGCCCTAGATACCTGGGGGTGGGTATTAAGAAGAAAATAAAGAATTTTCTTTATAGTATTTGCCATTGAGCCAACATTGGACGGAGACTTCAGGAGCTTAGCGCTGCGCTTTTGCACCATTGCACATGTTACAAGGGCCCTACCAAGACATGAGTATGTTGGTCATTGGAAGCAGCAGATTCCAAATGCTGCTTCCCTAGATTATTCTTTCAGAAGAATAGTTGTGCCAGCTACTCGTCTTTGTCATATGATCCTTCCCCCTCTGCAACCCAGATGTGAAAAGTGAAGAAAGCATGCCATCAGATTTCATTTCCAAAAGTGGAAATATACAATTTACTATGGGATGTTTAAAATATAAATATGCTCTTCCCCCTGCATATCCAAAGCTTTATGTGGACATAGATCTAAAGTGGAGAGCGAACAAGTTCATTGATCCTCAGTGTGGACAGGGATCAATTAGGGTCAGCCTGATTGGTGGCTTCAGGCTGGGTGTGGGAGTCAGGTGGTGTCCTGGGACAGGTCTGATCCTCAGTTTGTAGACTGAATGGCCCGAGTTAGGGGGAACCATTCACCCCATTTACATTCACAAGCCTCATTTATTCATCAGAATGACTTCCTGGGCTATGAGCCACGGGAGGCCAGGACCCATAGTGCACTTCTTACCTCCAGTGCAAAGCATAGTGCCAGCCTATGAACCTTTATTTTTTATTATTTATATGTGGTGCTGAGAATCGAACCCAGTGCCTCACATATGCCAGGCAAGCGCTCTATCACTGAGTCACAACCCCAGTCCTGATAGGGTTTTTTTCTTTTAATTTTATTTTTTATTCTAATTTGTTATATATGACAGCAGAATGCATTACAATTCTTATTACACATGTTGAGCACAATTTTTCATATCTCTGGTTGTATACAAAGTATATTCACACCATTCATGTCTTCATACATATACTTTGGATAATAATGTCCATCACATTCCACCATCATTTCTAACCCCTGCGCCCTCCCTTCCCCTCCCAACCCTCTGCCCTATCTAGAGTTCGTCTATTCCTCACATGCTTCCCCTCCCCCACAATCTCATTATGAATCAGCCTCCTTATATCAGAGAAGACATTCAGCATTTGGTTTTTTGGGGTTGGCTAACTTCACTTAGCATGATATTCTCCAACTCCATCCATTTACCTGAAAATGCCATGATTTCATTCTCTTTTATTGCTGAGTAATATTCCATTGTGTATATATACCACATTGTTTTTTATCCATTCATCTACTGAAGGACATCTAGGTTGGTTCCACAGTTTAGCTATTGTGAATTGTGGTGCTATAAACATTGATGTGGCTGTGTCCCTGTACTATGCTGTTTTTAGGTCCTTTGGGTATAGTCCGAGAAGAGGAATAGCTGGGTCAAAAGGTGGTTCCATTTCCAGCTTTCCAAGGAATCTCCATAATGCTTTCCATATTGACTACACCATTTTGCAACACCACTGATAGGTTCTTTTTAAAAGAAAAAGACAAACACAGGATGAAGAGTCAACTGCACATAGCTAAAGCATATGTACACACCCATGAAACCGTCATGCAATCAAGATGATGAACTTACCCATCACCCCAAATTTTCATGAGTACCCTTGCAAGCCTGCTCTGGTTCTGCCCACTGTTTCCAGACAACCACTGTTCTGCTTTCTGTCACCATAGATTGGTTTGAATTTTCTGGAATTGTACGTCCATGGAGT
This sequence comes from Marmota flaviventris, assembly GCF_047511675.1. Classification (NCBI taxonomy): domain Eukaryota; kingdom Metazoa; phylum Chordata; class Mammalia; order Rodentia; family Sciuridae; genus Marmota; species Marmota flaviventris. The sequence goes on from NC_092502.1 coordinate 147,505,356, forward strand.
CCTACAACAATAACTCCATTTGTCTTTGGTCTGGCTGTTCTCAGCATGGTTAGCTTGAGATTCATTGATGTTGTTTCATACATTAATATTTATTCCTTTATTATTGAATCGTCTTCTATTGTATGAAACCTGATACGTGTTTAATAAGTATTTATGGCCTGACATTAACCTGAAGGTCAGTACTTATAATATAATTTTGGGGAGAAGAAATAATGGTATATCGTTCTTTTCCAAGTGCATAGATTTATTTAAAGAGTAAAAATGAAAATCAGGATGTGAGTTGGCATGGTAGAGACTTTTCTCGTTATCCAATATCTGTTCTGTCTCTTTTCATAGAAATACAATGCCTGATTTTTGACTCGATACAGATCTGTATGGTATAAAGAGCATATTTGCCAGCCTTCTGTGAAGTTATGTGTGGTCATATGACTGAGTTGTGGTCAACATGATATAAGCAGAAGGGGTGTGTGAAACTTCCTAGAGGTCTCATTGAAGGAAGGAGGATTTCCTCTTCTTCTTCTCCCTGTTTTCTGGAATGTAGCCATGATATCTGGTGCTCTGGTAGCCATTTCGTGCCAGAAGTGGCTTTTGAGGATGGAAGCCACTCAATAAGGTAGACTGGGCTTGGGTCTCTGATACTGTAGAGTGTGATGCAAGGCCTGGATTAATCATTTTTAGATTTCATGACTATGAGAGAAAAATAAAATTTTAAATCACTGCTTTTTTTGTATTTTTCTTTTTTGCAGCTCAAACAATCCCAACTGGTACAGTTAGTAATGATAGATTGAGTTAGAACAAGAAGGAGCTTAATATTGCTGAAAAGTCATGCTAATGTGTCATTTTCACTTAGGGACTTTAGGGTATTTGTTTGTTTGTTTTTAGAGTTGGAAAGGTTTATTTAAGTGCTCATGGTTTTAGAGGTCTCAGTCTATCAATAGCTGGCTCCACTCCTTGGGGCCTGAGGGGAGGCTGAACATTATGGCAGAAGAGTATGGCAGAACAGAAGCAAGTCACATGATGATCAGGAACCAGAGAGGGACTCCACTCACAAGATACAAATATATATACCCCAAAGGCACACCCCAATGACCCACCTCCTCCAGCCAAATCCTATCTGCCTTCAGTTCCACCCAATTCCATCAGGGAATTGATTTACTGATTGGGTTAAGACTGTAAAAACCCAAACATTTTTACTCTAAACCTTCTTGCATTGTCTCCCAATGAGCTTTTGGGGGGACATCTCACATCCAAACCATAACATTCCACAACTGCCTCTCAAAAGCTCATGACTAACTCACAATGCAAAATGCATTTTGTCCATTTCCAAGAGTTCCCCCTAGTCTCAACAGTTCCATGATTGCCCCAAAGTTCAAGTCCAAAGTCTCCTCAGAGGCTCAGGGTAAGCTTGCATCATGAGCTTCTGTGAATATCAAAGCAATTTACAAGTATCCAATATATAAAGTTACAGAGTAAACATTTCCATTCACACACAAAAAAGGGGGGCATAGAAAGAAGGGATGGGACCAAAGCAATACCAAAATCCAGCGGGGCAAACAAAGCCTGTAGTTCCACATCCGGCCTCTGGGGCACATGACATGGTGATGTTCTGTCCAAAGGGCTTATGTACATCTGCCCCATGACCTTGTTGGTTGCAGCCCAAATGACCTTTCTGTTGGCTTATCTCTGCTCAATTCCTGCAGCTTTCCTAGGATGATGTCCCATGTTACTGCTTTTCTTAAACTCAAGGCTCTCCACTGCAGCTTTGGCTTCCTCCTCACATATCCACACTTTGCCCTCTCAATGAGTTGCCCTTTAGTCTCTTAGACTTTCCTTTGAAATCTTGGTGGAAGCCTCTATGACCCCCTAACTCCAATATTGTGCATTCTTGCAGAACCAGCACCATGTGGATGATGCCAGGGTCTGTCACTATCTCAAGCAGTAGTGAAGCTTCAAGGGACCATGCCTACAGCAGCTTCTGAGTGTCTGGGTGACTGAACATGTTGATAAAACTTCTTAGGTCTCCTTGTGCAAGAAGAATACCCCTTTGGTCTCTTAAAATAATTTTTACTTTTACTTCCTTGAGTTTGAGATGGATGTTATCTTGCTAGTCCCTGAGATACCCTCAAGCCATCTTTCTTATCATCTGTGGGAAAAGTCTTCAGCATTTTTTAATGGCAGTAATGTCTTTAACAATTTCCATTTCCTTAGCTCCAGTTTTATTCCCACATTTCAAGACTTTCAAATCTTTCTGCTCCTGATTATCAGAATAAATTTGGCTAAAAGCCACCAGCATTATCCATGCCACTGTCTGAATTCTGTCTAGAAATTTATTCTGCCAGATTAAGAAGTTCATCACTTTTAATCAGCTTCACAGAAAGTCTCAAGACATGGCCACAATGCAGACAACTTCTCAGACAGAACATAACACAAATGGCCTCTAGTCCAATTACCAATAGTGTCCATCTTTTTTCTCTGAGCCCTCTTGAGCCCTGTCTTCACTGTCCATGGTCCTATTGGCATTCTATTCTTCTGAGTTCCCACCAGAATCAGCCATTAAGCTCCACTTACACAATTTAAAGCATTTACAGCTTGCACTTTTAAACATCTTAAAATTTCTCCTCCAAATTTCCAAAAAACTCCAAAATCTTCTGAACCACATGGTCACGTCAGGAAAAACAATGACCCCACTTCTGGTACTAATTTCTGTTTTAGTCAGATTTTTCACTGGTGTGATTAAAAGACCCAATAAAAACAGTTTTAGATGAGGAAAAGTTTATTTGGAAGCTCAAGGTTTCAGAGGTCTCAATCCATAGGCACCTGGCTCCATTGCTCAGGGCTTGAGCTGAGGCAGAACATCATGGTGGAAGAGTGTGGCAGAGGGAAGCAGTTCACATGATGATCAGACAGCAAAGAGAGCTGTAAGGATGTTTCTAACTAGAAGTTCATACACACTATTGGAGCCTCCTTTCATGAATTCTGGAAAAATCATTTCTTTCTTTATTGTTTTTAATTGGCATGTAAAAATCATACACGTGTTATGTTTGTATGCATGAATGCATTGTGTGATGTTCAAATTAGGATAAACATTTTACCTCCTTAAAATCTTATTATTTCTTTTTGATTAAAATATTCAAAATCCTTTCTTCTGGCTTTTTGAAGTATAGAGTACATTGTCATTATCTATGTCTTCCCCCATTGTGCAATAGCACACCAGAATTTGTTACCCATAACTGTAAGTATCTCCTGATCAACATTTCCTTGACCATTCCCCCACTTTCTCAGTGTCTGGTGACCATCATTCTATGCTCAACTCCTATGGAATCAGCATTTTAATATTTTTCCTGGAAGTGGAATTATGCCTGGTTTGTTTCACTTAACATAATGATCTCTAGTTTCATCCTTGTTGCCACAAATGACAGGGCATTTTTATGGCTGAGTAGTGTTCCATTTTGTGTAGATACACCATGTCCTCTTTATCATTCATCTGCTGATGAAAACTCCAGTTGTTTCCATTTCTTGGTTATTGGATGACAAAGAATTCTTTAAAATTCTCCTTTTCCCACCCATGTAACTCTCCTTTCCATTTGAAGCCATCATAAGTATTTTATTTTATTTTAATTAAAAATTTTTATTTATTTTTATTTTTTAGTTTTCGGCAGACACAACACCTCTGTTTGTATGTGGTGCTGAGGATCGAACCCAGGCCACACGCATGCCAGGCGAGCGCGCTACCGCTTGAGCCACACCCCCAGCCCAATCATCTTCAGTATTTTAGACTTCTCAAAAATCATTATTTATTTTATATTTACTTATCTTTAACTTGATGGCTCTGATGGGATGTGGGGTTGTCCTAACCTCATTAAAGAAACTTACAAATTATGGTTATGATGGCTTATTTGGAAGTGTTCACCATACTTACCTAGTCTCAGTTACTGTGTACAATTTCTTGTTATGTTTAATTCTTAGTGATGTGAGGCTTGTGACTTTTTCTTGTTTGAAATATTTTAAACATACTTTCTTTTCAGAGTTTAAGTCCAGATGTCATTTATCCAGCAAAGAGAACACTGTAGAACAGTAGCTGTCAACTTTATTGATTGACTTAGCCACGGAACATTTTTCCAAATGGTGTCATATGTAAAACACACTCTGTAACATCTGTCAGAGCTGCTCAGGTGGACATGGAGGCAGAGGGCCCAGAGCCTCTCTAGATAACTCCCTCCTGTCCTTCCCCTCCTCTGTCATGATAGCCCCTGAGATGCAGTCTTAGAGCTCGGAGGCTCTGTGAAGGCAGCTAAAAGCCTCAGATTTAGAACATCTCCAAGAACCAGAATGTCCACAGAGCAGCTCAGATTGGTCAAAATTAAGTGACACAATGTCCAGATGTCAGGGCCTTATGTTTTACTCATATGGGAGCCTCCAGGACTGTCTTTCAGACCTCTGCTCTTATTTTAGCTGCAGTTCTAAAGAACATTGCAATCTGGCTCAGAGCCAGACAGTCAGGCAGAGCCAGACATGGCAGAGGGGACCGGATTTTTAAGAAAGGCAAACATGAGATGTTAAAAACCATCTTCAGAGGTCATTTAAGGTAAATGTGGTCTCCTTAATATGTTTCAGTGGGTCCTAAAGGCACAATTTTATGCATTTAAATATATATTTCATATATTTTATAAAGTATATATGTGTATATGTGAATATTTATATGTTTTAATGGATGTGGGTATGTTATATATATATAGTATATTTATGTTTCATTTTATAATGATAACATTTATTAAAATGATTTTATGTGCTATGTACTTACTATTTTAGGTGCTTTCCATAGTTGACTTATCTCACCTTTGCCACTATTGCTTTGTGAAGTAGGCACCCTCATTATCCCCAGAGGCCCAGAGGAGTTCAGTCCCTTGCTTAATGTCACACAGCAAGCGTGTGGTGAAGCTGGAATTCAAACCCAGGAATCCTGGCTCCAGGGCCAATGCTTTTAATATATTCCATACCTTAGGATAATTTCCCATATTTAAACAATGAAAGTCCAAACATCTGTGGCTCACAAAAATTTTCTGTTGTCTGGGAAACTCTTATCCAACATGTGGAAAACTCACTTGTCCTCCAACAATCCCGGGTAAATGAAAGAACAAATTGAATTGAGACTGGAATCCGGGTCTCCTGATGCTGCGTGTAAGGCACCCTCCCCTCGCCATGTGACTTGTGAGGAAAGCCAGGGAGACAGACTGACTGGAGCAAGTCGGAGCAATCAGAAAATGTCCCATGTCAGACCGCTGGCCCCGAGGGAAACACTCAGACCCAACCGCTGGCAAGATGGCTGCATTTTCGTTTGTATTATTGTCATCTTCTAGTGGCTCACGAGGTATCCTGGAGTTGACCAAAAGGCTACTGTATTTTTGAAAGGTATTTTTCTCTGGCCCGTGTTTATAGATTGTGGCAGAACAGTCAGAAGACTTCGAGCTTCAAAAGTGAACCCTGTTTCAAGTTAGCAAGGGCCACAGTGTGAGCTCTGTCTGTGTCACCCCAGGCGCTGGGATGTGCCTGGCTTCCTCTCCAAATTTGGTGCTATGCTTTGTGCTCAGGGGACTCAGGAATGACCCTGGCTTTTGCTGTAGGCCTGGATCATTTCTATCATTTTGGAATGAAATGGGATTCCAAGGGAAGCCTCTGATTATAGAAGGTCTACACTCACTGAAGGAAGCCCAGAGCACATTTTTAAATCAGGCTGGAGCGTTCATTATTACACATCCCCATGAGATTATTTTGTTGCCAGTCATGGTGGCCCATGCCTGTGATCCCAGGGACTCGGGAAGCTGAGGCAAGAGGTTGGTGAGTTCAAAGCCAGCCTTAGCAATGGCGAGGCACTAAGAAACTCAGTGAGACCCTGTCTCTAAATAAAATTCAAAAAGGGCTGGGGATGTGGCTCAGTGGTCAAGTGCCCCTGAGTTCAATTCCCACAAATGCCGAATGTCTTCTTTGATATAAGGAGAGTAACTAAGAACAGAGTAGGGTCGAAGAGCATGAGAAGAAGATTAACATTAAACAGGGATGAGAGGTGGGAGGGAAAGGGAGAGAGAAGGGAAATTGCATGGAAATGGAAGGAGACCCTCAGAGTTATACAAAAGTACATACAAGAGGAAGTGAGGGGAAAGGGAAAAATAATACAAGGGGGACAAATGAATGTCAGTAGAGGGGGCAGAGAGAGAAGAGGCGAGGGGAGGGGAGGGGAGGGGGGGATAGTAGAGGATAGGAAAGGCAGCAGAACACAACAGACACTAGTATGGCAATATGTAAATCAATGGATGTGTAACTGATGTGATTCTGCAATCTGTATATGGGGTAAAAATGGGAGCTCATAACCCACTTGAATCAAAGTGTGAAATATGATATATCAAGAACTATGTAATGTTTTGAACAGCCAACAATAAAAAATTAAAAAAAAAAAAAGAAGAACAACCCCCCCCCCAAAAAAAAAAAAAAAAGATTATTTTGTTGTAAGTGGATTAGTCACAGACCATATGTCACACACATACCTTGGTCTATCAACCAGACTTCAAGAAAATCAGGTTTCTTTGTTTTTTAAAAGAAGACACCCTCCCGCAAAGAAATGAGAATACTCAGCACATTTTTTGATGTCTTAGTGAAATCAAATCACTGGTAATTTGTTGATTACATCATACTATTTCAATCTAATCATGTTTAACTCACTCCCACCTTCCTTATACTTGTCTGTCTGGTGAACTCCTGTTCATCTTACAAAGTCCAGTATTTAGGTTACCATTCTTGTGCTATTCATGAGCATCAAGCACACCTATGTTACAGAACATATATCTTGCAATAGTTAATAGTTTTAAATCCACTGCCCTTACTAGGCTGTGGGTTTCTTTTGCTAGATGTGAGTCTTTTTTCTTTTCCTTTTTTTTTTTTTTTTTTTGATACCAGGAATTGAACCCAAGGGCTCTTAACCACTGAGCCACATTCCCAGACCTTCTTAATATTTCATTTGGAGACAGGGTCTTGCTAAGTTGCTGGGGCCTGGCTTTGAACTCATAATCCTCCTGTCTTAGCTTCCTGAGCTAATCCTAGAAGCCCTGAGCTTCTGGGATTACAGGTGTGTACCACTGCACCTGCCTCAGCTGTGGGTTTCTTGAAGGTAGGATTCATAACTAATGCATTAACACACTGTCAACTGGTGAAGGTGTGGTATGCAGAGTTCTAAGATAGCTCCTAAGATTTCTTGCCCCTGGGGTGTACATACCCCATACAATGCTGGACTGTGGATGGGACCTGGAAATGTGACATCTATCACTCCTTGATTAGATGACATTAACTGGCTACAAGTAAAGAAACTTTGCAGACAAAATTAAGGCCCCAGCTAAGTTGATGTTGAGTTAATCCAAAGGGAGATTGTACTGGGTGGGCCTGTGTTAATCTGGTGTAAGCTCTTTAAAGAGGAAAGGGACCTTTCTGAAGGAATAGTCAGTTCCCTGCTGGCTTTGAAAAGGGAAGCATCTATGTTTTAAGGAGGCTTGTGGAGAGACCCATCTGGTAAGGACCTGAGGGTGGCTCCTAGGAGTTAAGAGCAGTTCTGAACTAACACTTTACTAAAAAACAAAACAACAAAAATAAACCAGGAAGTCCTGCTGCCCAGCCACACAGCTACAGAAAAATTAATTCTGCCAACAACCTGAATGAGCTTGCAAGCGGATTTTTTTTCCCCCAGTAAAACCTCCAGATGGGAATGCAGCCAATCAATACCTTGGCTATAACCTTATGAGATCCCAAGCAGAGGACCTAGTTCAACTGTATCTGGACTCCTGACCTGCAGTAACTATGAGATGATACATGTGTGTTGTTTTAAGCTACAGAGTTGTGGCAATTTGTTACACAATGATAGAAAACTAATACTGCCGGCATTTCTTAAATGCTTGTTGAAGTTAATTTAATCAGGGAAATAGAATATTTTAAAAATGAATCTTGACTAAAGTTTGGGCCAATTTTTAAAATGTAGACATCTTGAAGAATTGCCATCTTCCTTTGGGTCTTCCATCCATGCAATCAATTTCACCCACTTCCAAGGTTTCCATAAATCCCAGCTTCTGATTGTCTGAAAATAGGAAGTGAGATTCTCTCCAGCCATCGCTTGGCATTCTTGGGAGATAAAATGGATAGAAATTGATGTTGAAATGAGACCACCATCATTTTTCAGTCTGCTCACCATGTACAGAGCTTAGAATGATTAGAAAATGTAAAACACATGTGAATAGCTCAACCCCTTTAGTTAAATCCCATTTACATAGATCAGTTTTCCCAAGGGCCATAAGTTAGCTGAACTTAAGCAATTAAAAAAAATAAAACAAAACTAGAATCTCTTCCTAAAGCCAGAAAAGAAACATGGATGAGTTAAACCATATCAGATGTAATGGTTTGTTTTGAGAAGTGTTTGGTTTGTTGTCTATATGTGTGTGCTTTTTTTTTTTTTTTTTTTTTAAGGAAGATTGAAAAGCAGCGTTTATAAGATCTTAAGTGGCCGTGGTAGAAATTGAGTAGACCAGATTAATTCCACCCAAGCCATCGATACCATCAGGATCACCAGTGACCCAGATCAGGGACTTGCTCTTCACTCTCTATTACATTAGCAAACCAACTTAGGGACCAGAGCCAGTGGAGGGACTGAGAACATGGCTGAAAACAACACTGAGCCCAATGTTAGGCTTGGTGCTCCAGGACCTTGAAATACACCTTCGGGGTCCCTTCATGCGGTTGGCTGTGTCATGTTGTGACTAAGAACAAACCTTCTGGCCCTGGAGCCTCTTCCCTCTCTCTGGCAACATTTTCAATTTCATTTGCCCTTGGCCAAATGTAGCTTCCTGTTTCTAAGAAAAGAGGTGGAAAGAGCCTTTTGAAGGCCCCACAGACAGTCTGGGAAGGCTTCATGGGCAGCAAACAACTCTTCGCAAACAACAATTTGATGAGTTAAGTGTAAACGGATCAGAGACATATGGATTCCATTTTGGAGGGAAATACACATGGGCTTACAATGTAAAGAGGGACGGAGTGGGGGTGGGGTGGGGAAGGGAATGCTTGGAAAAATGTGGTTTGGGTCTTGCCAATTGCAAAATGTTTGAAACAAATAATTTGAGATGTTTTGCCCAACCTAGAGTGTGGCTGGATTCGCCCTTTCCTTCTATTTATGTGTCATTTTCAGACTCAGCACACATGCCAGTGCTGGTTTGGGTCTTGGGTGGATTGTTACAAATGCAGTCATTTTGAAAGGTCATTTCATGTGATTCCTGTGGAGCCTCTGAGCACGAAGAGTAGGTAGGGTGGTGTCAGGGAGGAGTTGAGAATTTGGAGTCACCTCTCTGCCTCTAGGTCAAATTGTCCCTCAGTGTCTCTGGTATCTTCCACTTATGGAGGTTTCAAATTCAGGAGATGTGTCGGCTTGAGAAAGTTCTTCAACCTCAGTCTCCTCACCTGTGAAATGGGCACAGTAATACCTTCCCCCAGAGCCCACGAAGATTCGGATGCTCCATGGTATGGAGTTAGGATCCATACTCCAACTCTAGCAATGCGTGAACTCCAACTCTGCTTTTTCATCTGTTCAGTGGGGTGTGTTAGCTTTGTATTACTGTAACAAATACTTGAAATTATCACCTTGAACAAGGAAAGGCTTTAAAAAAATTTTTTTTTTAGTTGTCAATGGACATTTATTTCTTTATTCATTTATTTATATGTGGTGCTGAGAATCGACCCCAGTGCCTCACATATGCTGAGCAAGTGCTCTACCACTGAGCCACAACTCCAGCCCAGGAAAGTCTTGTTTTGGCTCCATTTCTGAGGTTCCCATCCATAGTCACTTGGCCCTTGCTTTGGGCCAGTGTTGAGGCAGCACAGCACCCTAGAGAGCAGGTGGTGGAATAGCCTGTCACCTCCTGGCAGTTGGAAAGTGGAGAGAGGAGGGGCTGGGTTTCCTTGATCCTCTTCAAGAGCAAACCACCTGTGACCTAACTTCCTTCCACTATGCCTCACCTCGCAGAGGTTTCACCAACTCCTGGTAGTGTCATTGCCTGGGGACCAAGCCTTTAATACATCAACTTTTGGGGGACATTCAAGATATGAACTATAGCATGGGGACAAAGTCGGCATCCACTGCAAAGGGTTACCTTGAGAACTAAGAGTTAATGCATGTAAAGAGCTTACACAGTGCCTGCACATCATATGTGTTCATTAAAACTTGCCATTGTTGCTTACTATTTCTCCTGTTCCATTAAATCTTTGGAAATCGTACAAAATAAGGCAACATCACCTCCAGGGTGCGGACCACGTCAGTCCCTTACCCAAACTGCAGGAATCTCCTCCAGCTGATTCTACTACTTTTCGTATTGCTTCAGTTTGTAGGGTCTTTGCTTTTGTCACCCCCAAATAAAAAGCAGGTAGATTTTTTAGTCTAAAACCAGATGCATCTCTTTTCCATCCTAGGAGATATCCTCTTCCCTCATTTACTTTGCCACCACCACTATCCAAAGACACTTAGTTTAAAGGCCCAGCAAAATCATACTAGAGCATGAGGGAATTCCAGAGTCTCTAATGGAAGGAAATCAGGAGTCCTGAGTTGTGTTGGTTGGCTGCATTGCTTCTCTACCTTCCTGCACTTTAGGATGAGCTAACAGGTTTTGAAGCTGTGGCTTGGGCATAAGTTTCACAACCCCCCAGGTGCTTCAAATATACGGCCAGGGTGGAAATCTCTCTGGCTACGGTAATCAGTGGGCACTGCAGTGGCTCGGGGGGGGGGGGGTCACTTCTTATCCTAACCCATTTAATTCATGGGCCCTTCACACCTGATTTTTGTCCTCTGCTCTATGGGTGAGTTTCCCTCTGGGGCTCTTCCCTTGAGGTCTGCAGGAGCAAGGCCGCTTCCTTTCCAATCTCCAAGTGGGCTTTATGTCAGACCTGTCCTCCCCTATCTCTGCTCTGCGGGGTCTTTTCTGAATCCACCACCTCTTCTCCGCCTGTGCAGTGTCTCCACCCCTCCCGTCGTCATTGGCACCGTCTTTCGCTTCCTTCTTTTTTGCCCACTGACCATGCACTGCTGTCTGTTGCTTTGTCAAACAGTCTCAGAGGCCGTGTTGCGCAGTGGGAGAGTGGAGAATTGGAGGCTGGCCCTGGATCTCTCCTTGGCTGCTGAGGAGTTGCTTTATGTCTCCTCACTTTCAAATGTGAATAAGCTTACTGAGATGATACCATTGTTGTAAAGGTTCAAGGAGATAAAGAAGAGGTTGTGAGGGTGAGGGCAGTGGGCTGGCGATATGACATGATGTTGATGATGATACTGTAATGGTATTCGGGTGGTGACGGTAATGCTATGGGTTATAGGGGCGATTGTGGTGGCAGGTAATGGCTGCAGTGATGGTAGTGATGGTGGTGGTGATGGAGATGGTGGTCATGGTGGCAATGGTAGTGGTGATGGTAGTGATGGTGGTAGTGGTGATGGTTTGGTGGTGGTAACTATGATGGTTGTGGTGGTTGTAGTGGTGATGTTAGTGACACTACTGGTGGTGGTAAATAAAAATAAATAAATATAAATAAATAAACAAAATAAAGGTATTGTGTCCAACTTCAACTACAAAATATTTTTAAAAAAGCAGAACTACTCTATTTGGCATGGAATAAGGGATTTTTTGTGGGGATTAGATTTACCCCATGTGAAAACTCTAGGCAAGGCTGTTACCTCTGTGTCTGGTGGTAGGCCTGATTTTTCTGTGGGTCAGCAGAACCTGCAGATAGGACAGAAAGCTAGATATGAAGTAGGAGGGCAAGAATAAACTGGATTATCTACCTGACCCTCACCCCTCCTTACCTTGATAATACAGGTAACCTTCATACAGGAAAAGCTGGTGCCCCCCATCACAGAGCCACACATGCACCAGACCCAGGACTCAGACTTTCTGGAGAAGATCTGGTGAAGCTGTAGATTCTTCAGGCCCAGCTACTATCCTGCACCAATGAGATGTGAGACAACGTGTGTGAGCTGCCTCCATCTGGTGCCCTCTTCAGACCCCCTGAGTACCTGGAGTAGCCTGTGTACTATGCTTAACTCAATTATTTCAAGCTTGGAGATGCCAGGGGAAGCAGAGCTGAGATGGAGGCCAAAGAACTGGAGAAGGTAGCCTATGCACTCTCAGATTAAGGAATAGTCTAGCATCATCTCATTCCCAGGAGTTATGGTGTTTTGGCATCTCCTCTAACCAACCCCTAATCACTGAAGGAGGCCATCTCTTCTACCAGTGCTTGAATTTGGAATCAGAGACTGGTAAGGCTGAAATGTCTGGCCCTCTTTGGAATCCTGGTATGTTTTTAGCATCACTCAGGTGCTTATTTAAGGAACTATTATTCTTGATGTTGACCCTGCTGTTTCTCTGATACTTTACCTTGTCCTATGTTGCTAAGCCAATATGTCTGGTAGATTGGGTGTGTTCCATGCATTTATGACTTATATTTTCCACTTACAATGGTGATTTGGGATATATCCCCATGGAAAGTTGAGGAATATCTATAGTTGGACCTAAAGTTCTCTTTGGTGGCAGATGTCCTTAGACCATGCATGCTCTTGCTGGGACCTCTACTGTTCATGAGTGACAGCTTTGTGAAAGTTTCAACTCTTTTTCTACTACTCTGGTTTCTAGAGGCTTCATTTATCAATAAATAGAAATATGATCCTGTTCATAGTGTTTCGTTTGTAGATTTTCTTCACCAAAGGTGTACTTAAAATTTAGTTCAATTCTGTTTTCTCTCATTTTTGTCTGTCTCTGCTCTAACATATGGCCATCAATTTTTGGATGGGTGGCAGGACTGGGAAGAGTTGTATTCTGAGTTTTGTACTGCAAAATGAGTAATTTGAGATTTGGTAGTCAGAATTTGGTAGTATTTCTTTTTCTATTTACTATGCTACCTGGTTTGTGAGCATTTTCTCCAGCTGCAAGCAATTTACACAAATTGTAAACTATGTTAACTGTTATAATCCCTGTAACCATGACTAGAGACTGAAAAATGACCAGTTGTCATCAGATTTGGAATCCCATAGAAAGGATCATTTTACTGTGGCTTCATGCTTGAAACTTTTCAGATTGTGGATAAGTTGAATATCCACCCTTTGGTTTTCTTATCTGTCACATGACAGTTTGCCTTACATGTCATGCCATGTTCTTTGAAGCCCTGGTGGTCACCAGATGACTCTTTGGGAATTTGGGGATAGGAAGAACGAACGTGGGATCTAAGTGCTTCTCACCCCTTATTCAAATGGGGAAGAACCACTTTTGTATATTTTTCTACATTTGGTTGCAGCAATAGATTGAATTATTGGTCAGCCAATAATTACTCCCTTTCCTCTCTCTGGGAGCACACCATGCTTCCCAGTCCTAGTGACTTTGGACTTGAACATGTAACTCACTTTGACCAATGGAATGTGAAGTGAATGAGGATAGAGTAGTAAAATGACCAGACATTCAGGATAATGGGCCCCATTCAACCGCACCTGGAGGCTAATAGGCATATTAATGAGCACCATTAAGGCCTATTTCAAATGTAAAAGACCTTGAAGCTCACCTGTGGGAATATCTCCACCAAACTCCTTTGTCCCAGAGGAAAATGGAAAGTGGGGGTGAACACAGATGGTAGGCTGGATGTCTTTTCAATACCTATTTTACTTAGATTTTGCTCAATGATCTACCCAGAACCATGTATACACTTCTAAGATAACACACAAAACGGGTTTTTCTGCTATCAGGTCCCCTTCTGCATGGCGGGAGTTGTATCTCTTCTTATTTAAATAAATTCTGCTCTGTTTACTCTTCCCTTCCATGACTGTGGATTTTATTCTTCAAAATTTGTGAGACAAGAACCCAGAGGAAATTGGCAAAGTGGAGAATCTAGTCTCATCTCAGAATCCTATTTCAAAAGGATGTGATGTGAATAGAGCCTGTGATGTGAGCTCTTCTACATCCTTCAAGAATGTGTCCCAAGTAGGAATTGAGAACTGGAGAGATGTTGAACAGGCCTAAACCCAACCTATAACCTGAAGCAGTGCTGCCCCAGCTGAGTTCAGGGAGATCTGCTCACAGGCCACTTGTAGATCAGATCTCTTACCAGGAGAACAAATATTGGTATAAGTTGTTCTGTTTGGGGGTGATTTGTTACACAGCATTATTGCAGTCATAGCAGTCTGATACAGTTAACAAATAAGTTCTGTCCATAGTCAGGTCCTTTGGTTTAAGAAAAGGTTTTAAAAGCATTTTGGGTTTGCTGGATTTTCTGCTCTCTCATCCAGTTTTACCATCCTCTGTTTTTTTTATTTTATTTTTTCCTTCCTGTGTATATAGGAGAGAGAGGGAAAAAGAAGGAATTTTGGAAACAATAAAATCTTATTGAAAGGAAGAAAATTAGAGAAACTACAGGTTTTTCTTTTTCTTTTTGAGGGAGGAAGGGAGCATAAGGGAGCTTGGAGGAGAGACGGGCACATCTGTAGTTAAAAGTATGTTTTGTTTCTTCTTTGAATCCCCAAGTAAACATTTCTCCACTGACATCGTTTTGCACTGATGCATTATTTTGTCCATTTTTGTGTTCCAGGTTTTGTACAACTTCTAAAATTCCAGGAAGAAGGTGAAAGAATAACATTGCACATGGCCCTGGCTTGACTATGTTTATTTCGTGATAGGCCATTCACTTGGACTTAACCTTAAACTGACCTTTCTGATTCCAGAGGAGACAGCAAAGCTTTGCTAACAGAGTCGGAGTCAAGGAGCAGATGCAGCCCACTTCTCTGGCCAGCGGTGTTTTCCATTAGTGTCCATAGTCACAAACAAGGTGCTGGGAAGATGTTTTAGGAATCCCTGGAGCACTTTACTGCTCAAGTGCATGCACTAACACTCTGGGGTCTTAAATGATTGATACTCACCCCAAAGTTTGCATATGTGCGGGAGAAAGGAGGGGTGAGGGAGCACTTAGGCTGTTTTCAAGCCCTTCTTGTGCCAGCCCTTTGTAGCATGCTTTTACTTTACCCTTTAAATTTTGAAAATACCTCAAAAATAAATACAAAACCCACCACTCAAATCCAGGAACAAGGGCTATTTGGATGCCCCCTGTTCCTATGAATAAGTAAAGTGCTATCATATCATGTGTGTGTGTGGGTCTTTTCAATCATGGGAGAATGGTTCTACTTCTCAGAGATAGATAGATAGATAGATAGATAGATAGATAGATAGATAGATAGAATTTACGGGGTCTAGGAGGCCCTCCTGAGGCAGGCTAGACTTCATCCATGGCAGGGGCTGGGTTTGAGGCCATCTCTGCCATCAGCCTGTGCTCAATGTCCCTATACTGATGGCATCTGCATTTGGGTATCAAGTGATTCTCCCACTTGTTTGTACTGGATTGAGCTCTTTTGAGGACAACAGGAGCTGCTCAATATTTCAAAGCCAGGACTTGGCACTGCTTGTGCATAGGGAGTTCTGCTGTCATGCTCTGGGGGTCTGTGTTTATATCCCATAGTACCATCAGGGGAGAACAGGCTCCAGGAGACTATTTATCTTAGGTTCACTAATGACTATCTAGCAAACATTAACCTATTAGCTATATTTATTGAGTGTCAGGAGATTTTATAATAGAAGCCCTTTTCTGGTAACCTTGAAAAAGAATAAAAGAATAGATGCCTACCTGGTCAACATAAGGGAAAGGTGGGATTTAAAAAGACAAAATCAATCCAGACAAAGGCAAGAGAAAAGAGAAAAGGAACACAGAACAGTTTGGATAAAGAATAAGGTGAAATATTTACATCCAAATGAGCCAATTAATTAATTACATTAAATTTAATTACATTAAATGCTAATGAATTAAATATTGCAATTGAAAGGTGAAGGTTGTTAGGATGAAAAAAAAATCTCAAGTATATGCATCTTCCTAGTGACACACCTTAAAATAAGGACCCCAAAGCCCTTTACCTGTGTTTATTAAAGGGCAGAGCCCTTTTCAAAAGCAACATGGCAGTATGTACTGAGAGACATAAATTTGTCTATACCCTTTGACTTCATGTATCATTTAACAGTTAAGACCTCAGCGCCTGGACTGGAAAAGAACACAGTTTAGACCCCATCTCTGCCCTTAACAAGCTGTGTGACCTTGGGCAAATGAATCAGTTCTTTGTTTTTTAGCATCTGGAAAATGGGGATAATTAGTAGTTTTCTTATAGGGGTGTCGTGAGGAGTCAGTCATAATGGATGCAAAGTGCTCAGCACACAGCCTGGCATGTTGTATCTGTTCAATATGTGCTAGCTGTTTAAACTGCTGCTGTCTTTGCCCGTGGTGATCTTAGCCAAAAGGCCAAGAAGTGATGCTGCTCCTTCTTTTATTCATCAATCCTGGGAGTCTATATCAGGAAAATAATTAAGTCAAAGAAAAATATTGTACTCACAAAGATATTTGTGTCATTGAAAAAACTAGAAACAATCTAAACATCTCATTCATTCATTCAATTCAACAAATATTTATTGAGTTCCTGTTGTATGCCAGGTATTGTATACCACGGTTTGGGATGCATCAGTGAACAAGACCCCGGCTTTTGTGGTGAGAAATATATAGCTAAACTAGTCGGCCATAGTTCAATGGAATGTTACACAATGGTTCAAACATAGAAACAAAGACATGGAAAGTTGTTTGTAGTACTATAAAAAGCAGAAGAGGGAAACATAGGTGTCTTAATAAAATAGGTGTATGTGGACCAAAACTAGAATGGAGCATTTGAAGGTACAAATGGTTCTTAGAATGATAGGATCATGTTTTTGGTTTTCCTATAATTTATGAAAGGTTTTACAATATTATAAATATATATTCATATATATATGTATGCTATTTCATAAATAATTGAGAAAAGTGAATTGAACAAAGAATAACTTCTTTATGGTTTAGGAATCAAAGTAAGGCTGGCAGGTAGGAGAAGAAATTTACTAAAAGTGAATTTTTCATTAACGTATTATTTGTACATATTAATGAGGTTAAATATGATATTTCTACACACGCATACCTCATTCACTGATCAAATCCAGCCTCTCTTTATCTACATTCTCCCCCTTCCCAACCTCTATTGACCACTGTTCTACCTTTAGGTTGACTTTTCTTAACTTCCACGTGTGAGCAATAGCAGCTTTAAGAATAGTGATAACTAATATTCAGTTTTATTTACTACTCTTTGTTTTTTTAATGTCAATATAACTATGATTATGCATAATGGGGACTCTCCATCATTTGAGACATATAGTGGGGGAAGGGGTAGTGTTCATGGGGTGGAAAATATGAACAGGTGCATAGAGGAGACCATATATGCAGAAGACAAGATGGCGAGCCAGACCTGAATGCCCCTGGAAGGGAGAAATTAAGTGTAAGGTGATCAGAAAGCATGTCTTCCACTCCCACTCACCCTTAGGAGTCTTGAGGAGGGCTCAGTGTTCCCAGGGGATGGAGGCTCAGTCCATTTGGTTTGGACATTAACAGAAGGCTGGTGTCAGAGGAGAGTCATAATTCCTGTATGCAGAATTTCTGGTCAAAAGTTCTGGTCAGAAGCTACTTTTTCCATAGTGACATCTCTTGGGGTCTTGAATCGCCTCATTGCCACCATTAGCAATGATCTTTGGCAGCTGACACCAAAATTTCAGGAGTCTTCTTTTTGGGGCTCAGCAAGGTCTTGGAAGAGGCTGGTTCTGCATGGAGACCTGAGTTTGCACAGGTCCTCTGGCCAGCCAGGCAGGAGGTGGGGCAGGTCTCTGTGGCAGGAGGGTAAGTGGAGCAGGGATCAGTGGGCAGCCATGACTGAGGGTGATGCTGGGGCCTGAGGCTGGGGGTGGGTGAAGTCCTCTGCAGAACCAAGTCTCTTGGGACAGCAGGAGACTCCCCGGAGACCCCTGGCAATGGCCTTTGTAGAAACAGTCCTTCACTTAAAAGATTTTAGCACAGCAACTCTGAGTGGTCTTGGTGCCCTCAGGTGGGGGTGGAGGGTGCTTCCTGTCTCAGGTGCAGGCTATTGGAGAAAGGTGTTATCTGTAGAGAAATTAAAACAGTAATAAAATAAACTAAGACAAACTGCTTTTTATTATCACCATGTGCAAACAATTCTAAACACTGTCAGTGATACACTATCCCCCCCTGCTGCGGAAGACAGCCTGGGCCATCCCTACCTCCTGGGCTAGCACGGCTGTTGAACAGAGAAGAGCAGACGTGGGGAATCTACAAGGAGCATGTGCAGAAAGAAAATCCAAATTCCTCCAGCTGGTAAGTAACTGGTTTTCAGGACTGAACTTGAAAAATGTGAGCCTGGCCAAGGGCGGGACGGGAAAATCCTCAGAAGATGGCAGTGGAGCAGAGGTTAAGCAAATAGCAGTGCCAAGCCGCGTGGCATTTTGGTAAACAGAAGCATATATCCTGAGTGAGCGCTCAGGATTAGCGTCTTTTCAGAGAAAAGACAAGAGCTAATCTCAGACATGGTGGGGAGCGAGGGCTGATGTCTCTGATGTGAAAGTCCACAACCCTGCAAGTACTTGAGATGAAGTTCTAAGAAAGTGAAAAAACTTAGAAAAGGTCCACATGGCCGTCCTACATACCTGGGGCCGTCACAGGCTGCTGGATGGGAAGAAGCCCAAGTTTCTTTAAGTCCTAGTGTGAATAGAGGGCCAAGGTCAGAGAAGTTTAGACCAGCAGCTTCCTGAGTGTGGTTCCTGCACCCGCAGCATCATCTGGTTATGTGTTAGAAATGCATGTTCTTTCATATCCCACCCGGGACCTACTGACTCAGAAACCGTGCCCAGCACTTTGTGCTCTAATAAGCCTTCCTCGAGGCTTTGATGGCTTGTAGAGTTGGAGAACCTTAGTTCATTGTGGACTCTGGGCCTTGGCACCCTCTAAGAGGTGGCAACAGCTTAGCTTCTCCTCAACTCTGTGCTAAGTACCTGGGCCTTGTGGGTATGCAAAGGTCAGTAATATGATAGAACCAGTGCAGAAGATGCTGGTCACTTAAAAAAAATTTCTGGAGAAATCTGTGAACAGTATTATTTAACCACTGAGTCTGCAGACTAATGTGGAAGATGCCTGGCAAAGACAATTTAATAATCCTTATCCAGTGTCATTGTTCTTATGTTTGGGAAATTTAATCCAGTGATCTAATTCAATCCTTAATGTTTGGGCAAATTCTTTCTATTATCTAACCTAAGTCTTTCTACTGTACATGCAAATCTTGGGACAATGCAGTCCTTGGAATGACTACTTTCA
Source organism: Marmota flaviventris (assembly GCF_047511675.1). NCBI lineage: Eukaryota > Metazoa > Chordata > Mammalia > Rodentia > Sciuridae > Marmota > Marmota flaviventris. Next base: position 147,524,670 of record NC_092502.1, read on the forward strand.
TTACAGGATTGTTAATCCCCAAATTTACAGAAAGAACAGGAAAGAAAAGGGAAAGTTCAGCACAGAAATCACATCCTGTTGGCTGAGCCCTGGCTCTGTGTTTAATGGACACTGTTGGTTACCTGGTGAGGCCCTGGGGTCTAGAGAGTGGCCTGTGTCATCACATTCTTAGGAGACTGTACAACGAAGCAGAAAGCACATTGGTTTTTAAGAGTCAGGTTGAGTTAACTTGGCTCTCTGTTTATAAGCTATATGACCTTGGGCAAGTTCTTTATTAAACTCTGAGTCTTCATTTGCTCATCTCAAAATTGGAGTCAACTCACCAAGATGTTGTGCAAAATCCTGGAAGTGAGGACGAGGGGTTGGCTGTTCATTATGACAGGAAGGCTGGGGAGTATGCTGGGGCGATGCTGGCGAGGAGGGTCCCAGCCAGATGTTGAGAGGCATTGTATATCTTCCTTTGCAAAACTATTTGCCAGAGTTATTTTGTGTCCGAATTTCACTCTGAGGACCTTCCCCTGTAGAACCACCCAAAGCTTCATGGAGTAGAGATACTTTGTTGATGTAAACGCCTAAGATGCTGAGGTGGGAGGGTTCACTCCTATTTCTAGGGGCTTTCTCAGGGACTTTCAGGCCAATATCTCTGCCTTTTCAAACTTGTCACCACAAATGGCATTGCCCCTCCTGAAGGCTGAGGGACTCTTGGGTGAGAGAGTGCATGCAGCCTGTGCTCTTTGGGGTGGGGTCGGAGGTGAGGAATCACATCTAGGAGGGTAAGTTTAGCAGTAAGCCACCAGACGGGTGAGTAATCATAGGTCACTGGGTTTAAAGGCAATTGGGAGAGGCCTATTTCTTGGCCAGATTGGCACTTATTCATTCTTGACAATCCACCGACTACCTTCCATGTGTCAGACGCTGGTCAATAAGACAGAGGCAGTCCTGTCCTCATCTTGCTCACTGTCCTTAGGTGGCCCCAGGTCAGAGTTGTAAAACTGCCTGACTTCTGTATGCAAGAATGACTTAAGGAAATGTGGGGCCATATGGGGTGTGGTTCTCCCCAATAGGCCCAAGTCTTAATGACTAAAACTTTCCTGAATATGTTACCTTTCATGGAAAAACTACCTTGTGGATGGGATTAAGATAAGGAATTTGGGATGGGGAGGTCATCCCGGATTATCTGGGTGGGCCCAGTTTAATCACAAGAGTTCTTAAAAGTGGGAAAAGGAAGCAGAAGAGAGAGGAGATGCAGCTGAGGGATATAGAGGATACCAGGTAAGGATTCAACCTGCTGTGCTGACTTTGAAGGTGCAAGAGGGGATCAAGAGCAGAGGAATTTGGCCTGGGCTGGGGCTTAGTGGTGGGGTGCTTGCCTCACACATGTGGAGCACTGGGTTTGATCCTCAGCTCCACATAAAAATAAATAAATATAGATATTATGTCTATATATATATATTTTTTTTTCTAAAAAGCAGAGGAATTCAGATGGCCTCTGGAAGTCACAAGGGCAAGGAAAGCAATTCTTTGCTAGAGCCCCCAGAAAACAATGTGACCCTTGTGACACCTTGATTTTTTTTTTTTTTTTAGCTCAGTGAGATCCATATCAGGCTTCTAATCTTGAACATGTGAGATAATAAATTTATGTTGTTTAAGCCACTAAATTGTAATGTGTTACAGCAGCCATAGGACACTAATGAATGAGGCCCTGGGTGTAGAGTTGGGCTAAGACTCTTCATTTGCCCCCAGTTCCAAGAAAGATCCTTCAATCTCTGTCCCCAAGGTTTTCAGTTGGGATATGGGCTGACTTTCTTTGAGAGACTGGTCCCACTGAAACTCTGAAGGACCTAGATTGGATGTAGTCATTTCTACTCAGGAGGCAGCCACTTGTGGGATGCTATCAGGGTGCCACAACCTGGTGGGTGGCATGGAGAGGTATGGCTTTGGTGTTGCTTGCCAGGTGTGACCCATTAACAACTCAGACAGGAGAGGCTTCGCCTCTTGTTTGAACTTGTCCTAAATATTGCATCCTTCTTAAATCGTGGACATCCCTTGCTGTCATGGAGACAGCACAGGATTTAGAATTGCTTCTATCCAAGCCAAATTACTTACATATTGTGTAACTTTGGGCAAATCACTTAAGTTCTCCCAAACTTAGTTTCCTCACTTATAAATATGCACTTTGCTGTGTTGTTTTAAGAAGGGCTGTTACAAAGTATAAATAAGATTGTATAAAGCACCTGGCACATAATGGGACAGTGAATCTTTCTGGAGGACAGTTGTTGCCTTCCCTCCAGTTTGAGGAATGGTTGCAGAGCCAAGTGTGAGCAGCTTCCTGCTGGCCCTGGGGAGCTGTGGTTAGTCAGAGATTTGGGGCTGCCAGAGTGGGAGCAAACAGGCGATCCGCTCCCCACCCCTTTTGAAATAAGATCCACAGCTGGTCTCTTCATCCTAGGCCTAGCAAAGGGGCAGGTGACAGGAAGTCAAGCAGCCCAGGGCATTGGCTTGGTCTGAGTTCTTTGGGCCTCGGTTGTGGCCCTGGTGGGAAAGATGATCAGAATGGCTTGAGTAGTCTTGGAAAACACACCATTCCTCCTGGCTGGTGAATTTGCAAGGGAACAGGCATCTTTTAGCTTCCTGCCAGTCCCCTGGAAGGGCACTGCCCAGGCCTCCTCATGCCTCTTCTGTTTTCCTGACCTTGGATCCTTCCTTCTGTAGTCAGTGTACTTCTACACACTGGGAAGTGGAAGACCTGAGGTCCAGCACTGACCCTCTTTTGATACCTGTCACCCTAGAGTGTCCTCACTGTGACAAGGGATCCTCTGACTCCTCATGGGCTTTACACAGCTTGGGAAGACAGCTCTGAAAGCTATTTATTCCCTACTGTCCCTTTCCTCCCCAAGCATGTGGCCTCAGGCTGCTCAAAACCCCTCACTCTGGACCCTCATTCAGCAGACCCCTCCCTGATGTGCTCCTGAGAAAGCAAGAGTTTCCAGTAGACATTGGACCTCCCAGAGGGCTCTACTCCAGCCCATTCCAACTTCTACACTTGAGGATGAGGTGAGAATAAGAAAGTACAAGTTCTTGGTTTTCTTTTAATTCTCATTTCTACTGAGAATTGAACCCTCATGTGTCTCATTAACTCCAGTTAACTACCTTTCCAAATTTCCATAAGGCTTTATCTCTCAGTTGATCAACAACTTCTTCTTCTTCTTCTTCTTCTTCTTCTTCTTCTTCTTCTTCTTCTTCTTCTTCTTCTTCTTCTTCTTCTTCTTCTTCTTCTTCTTCTTCTTCTTCTTCTTCTCCTCCTCCTCCTCCTCCTCCTCCTCCTCCTCCTCCTCCTCCTCCTCCTCCTCCTCCTCCTCTTCCTCCTCCTCTTCCTCCTCCTCCTCCTCCTCCTCCTCTTCCTCCTCCTCCTCCTCCTCCTCCTTCTTCTTTAATAGAAACAGTTTTTTTTTTTTTAAAATCACCTACTGATCTTCAATGAGTAGAAAACAAAGGAACCGAGTCTCATGGTGGAGGCTGGTCAGCTGGCTGGGCGCCTCTGACCAAAGTCTCAGACACAGCAGCCTCAAATTGGTACCTTAACAAAACTACAAATTGCTACATTCCCTAGACCTTTGGCACTGCTTCAAAATGGAAGTTTCAAATAGAATGAAACTGGGAATGTTACGTGCCAAGGACCTGTTGTTCCTGTATACCCCACTGGAGCACTTCGCTCTCAGTGACCCATGGGGGTGTTGGGAGAGCAACCTGGCAGTGATAAACCAGGCTAATTCACTTTGGGGCATTGGCTCATAAACCCAAATGAATTTTAGTTTGGTAACACATCAAACGTGAGTGAAGTTTCTTTTAAGTCTCATTTGTTATTTGGAAGGCTGTTTTATTCCACATTTACATCGTTTCTTCTCTATCTGGAGAACAATGCGTACTGTAGACTGGAAGTAAGAAAAAGGAAAGGATATTATTTGAATGTAAACTCAAAGCATTCCGATTTTTACTAATTCATAAATTCACATTTTATTAATAATAAATAATAAACAATGATTAATTTATAAGAAGATGGAATATAACATTTTTGGTACTAGCTAATGTGCTAGGTACTAGAGAATTCAATGATGAGTAAAATCACTGCCAGTTCGTTCCCTTGAGATCTCTAGATGGCCCATCTTTTCACCAGTAATAAAAGTACCTCAGCTGTTCAGTGATGACTATGGAGTGCCTTTAGCAGGTGTCAGGATGAACTTCACTTTGGACCTATGATTCTAAACCAGGGTGGTTTTCAATCATGGGGACATTTGGCAATGTCTAGAGAACCAATATCTAGTGGGCAGAGGCTCAGGATTCTGTGAAACAAGAATCCACCAACAAAGAATCCTCTGCACCAAGATGCCAGTAGCACTGAGGTTGAGAAACCTCTCCACAGCCTAGAGCTGATGTAAACCAAGAATGCTTCTGATCTGAGCACACAGAGCTTGGTCCTGGGGAGGAGGCAGGAATCTTTGAGCCTCTAAACTCTGACTCGTGTTTAACTACAGTACCCGCCTCTTTTTTTTTTTTTTTTAAATGGGTTTTATTGGTACATTCTAATTATACAAAATAATGGGATTCATTGTGACTTATTCGCCCAAGCTCTTAATAGCTCTTAATAGAAACTGTTCATAGTTATTTGCTGAAAGTTTAATAGGAGTAAAAAAAAAAAAATCAGTCCTGATTCTGGCGCTGACTAACTGTGTGACCTTGGGTAGGTCACTTAAACTCTCTGGACCTTACTTTTCTCACATAAAATGCAACTATGCAACATAGAATCTCTAAGATACAGTCTAGGGCTCATCTTTTATACATAAAAGTGAATGAAACACTCAAAAGCTACACTTCTTGTCTTCTAGGTGCTTATAATCCAAGCGCCCAAGAATGCAAATCCTTCATATCAAAGTGGCTTCCCTTTATCTCCTCACATTACTTAAGCAATTTCTGGGCTCATTTTTATAAAAACAGTCTAATTCCTAAGGCCCTGGGGTTTCAAATAGCTTGGTGAATCAGAGCTCAATAAATATTTCATAGTTAAGTCCAAAATAGCAACCTGGCTCCTTCCTCATATTAAACAGATTGAAAAAGTCTCCATGGTAGGAAGCAGTGGGAAATGAATATCTTAGCAATCAAAGACATATGTGGATATGGCAGTTTACCCTCCTGGCGATATCAAAGACACAGACTCCTAAAGTATATTCAAGGATAACTTGCCAATATCAGCACTTCATTTGCAAGGTCTGTAGTCAGAAGTAAAGTTTGCATGTTGAGGAGAAACTACCTTTCCAGTCCTGGTTATGGCTATGTCTAAACAAACACATTAATAAATCATGACTCAGTAATAAGCACTAAGTAAGTTTAATAACTGTCTATTTCTAACTTGAATCCAAGTATCAGGGCTGGAAACAGTTGGTCGAAACTGTGAAAGATGAAGTGGGTGAACTAGAAATAGCCTTCAGAGAAGGTAAACACCTCCTCATTTACAACTGGCAACCTTAACAAAGACATTAATTAATAGAGACAGAACTCCAAAAAGCCAACAGATTACTATTAGAGGAAATTTATTCTTTTATTCTAGATTTGCTAGTGGTCGGTTAGCCCTTGAACTTGAATGATGAGTGAAGGTGGATGGAGAAGTAATGAGCCTCCAGGAGAGGAGGACTTGGAGAGTACTGAGTAGGACCTTCTACCATTGGCCCTGCCCATCCAGAGTCTACTCATCTGCCCATCAGATAGCTCTGGGCAGGCCTCCACCAATTTGGCCCATTTTGCCGAACTCTAAGGCAAAGCTGGCACTCAGAAACCCCAGTTTTATGAATGTCTCAGTTAACGGATTTCTGGTCTTAATTATGGGGTTGGAGGAGTGATGTGTGTTTTCTAAGATTAGCTTTTACACCAGCTACTGTAACTGGCTAGGCTCGAGCTCTTGCAGAAGCAGCCTGGCAGCTGGAGAGAAATGGCTTTATACAACGGGGCAGAGTCATCTGAGTGATTGGAGAAGCCTTTAACACAAATGTTTTTTTCCTGTGTGGTTTGTGTGCAGTCGCTAAAGCTTTTGACTTGGAAAAGGGGGAAAAAGATAAGTAAATAATTTCAGTGGGTCAGTTATATCTATATCTTTAAAGTTTGGAAGTTAATGACTTCATGAAAGTGTTAGAGCACAGGTTTTGCTACCACCAGATGTTTCCTTTATCCAGCACGTATTATTGAGCTCCTACGATTGCCCCTGTGCTGTGCAAAGGGATCTAGAGGCGAACCTGCAATGAGTCCCTGGCCTATCGTGCAGTTAGTTTTTGCCAGTTGTTTTGACCCCTCACTTAAATTTTTTCTATATATTCATTTGTTGGGGCATTTGTATCAATTATCTGTTGTCACAGTAATACTGTGTAACAAACCACCATGGAACTTTGACAGAAGACAACTAGTATTTACTAAGCCTGAATCTCAGGAGGGGGATTAGGCTGCTCTGTCTGGGCAATTCTTCTGGTCTTAGTTGGGCTCCTTAATATGTTGGTAGAGCCAAGATGGATTCTGCTGGGAGGGCTCAACTGAGTTCACTCCTAGACACGCCAGGCAGTCGATTGGCCTTGACTGAGGTGGTTGGAGTCATTGATCCATGGGTTCCTTATCTTCCAAGTCTAGAAGTGTTCACCAAGAAATCACAGAAGAGCAAAAGCAGAAGTAGGAACACCAGAGTGCTTTTTTTTAAGCCTTGGCTTGTGTCAAATCTGCCCCTTGGTCAAAGGAAGTCATAAGCTGAGAATGAAGGAGCAGGGAACTGTATCCTACCTTTGGATAGATAGAGCTGTCCGAAGACATTGCAAAGGCTGAGGATCCAGAGAAGGATGAAGGATTGGAGCCATTAGTGTCAGTCTCCTATAGCACTTGCAGAGGATGTGGTAGGAAAGATAATTATATGTAGCTATGTTTATTTAAATATATTCATGTTTTAGTTCAGGACTAAATACTGTTATTATCCTCAGTAGGGAAAATAATTAGCCAATAAATACTTTTTGAATGATTACTTTTTTAAAAAAAAAAGAATACTTTTTGTGTTAGTCCAGTTTCTTATGTAAAATTCAAGTCTGTAACACATTATTTCTCAGATGCAGTCCAATGTTCATGTCTCAAACGTTCCCCTTCTTATCCTCTAGGTACTTAGGATCCAAGTGCCCAAGTATGCAGATCCTTCATACCAAAGCAGTTTTCCCTTTTCCTCCGACCTTGCTTGATCAATTTCTTGACCCATTTTTTTAAAAAATAAAAGCCATCCAATTCCATCACTGTGACCAAATACCTGAGAATAACAACTTAAGAAATATTTATTTTGGCTCATAGTTTCAGAGGTTTCAGGCCCAGGTTGGCTGGCTCTAACACTTTGTGCTTGAGGTGAGGCAGAGCATCATGGTGGTAAGAGAGGGTGGTAGAGAAGACTGCTCTCTTCATGGCAGCCAGCAGCAGAGAGGAGAGAGGTAGGGGCCAGGGACAAAATAAACCCTTCAAAGCCTATCCCAGTGACCTAATTCCTCCAATTAGGCCCTACCTCCTAAAGATTGCACCACGTCCTAACAGAGCCACAGGCTGGCAGCCAAGCCTTCAGCCCAGGGACATTGGGGGATCTTCTCAGATCCAAACCATAACAGTTTTTAAGAAAAATAGGCATATGAACAAAAAAGTGGCTTTAGAAAGTTTTGGGATAGTGAAAGATAATTTGTTCTGGGTGTGGAGAGGGAGATTAGGATAGAAAAATAGTTGGAAATAGATTGTGAAAGACCTTGACTACCATGCAAAAGAATTTAAACCTTCTTTTTTTAATGGGAGTAATGGAAAAAGATTTAAAATAACCTGAAAACAGGATGAAAGTTGAAAGTGACATTGGAGTTACATAATGCAAAATAAATCTTCTAACTGGTTGCTTGTCTTCCACTTTCATTAAAATGATGTTGTCACTGAATGGATGGAAATGTATGTAGGCTTCAAGGTATGGGCTTCTTTGGCTCAAGATCCGTGTGTTTCTTTTCAAGGAGAACAAGGTGAGTAAGTGTGGCTGAGACAGATGGGTGATCATTTCCACCAACTGCAGGAAAACCCCTGTAAATACATGTTTTACCAGGAAAATGAGTTTATTTCTACCTCTATCTTTGTATCTGTACTTATAACCAGTGTACGTGTCTTTCAGTGTTTATTAGTGTGTTTCTATTTCCTCTCAATTGCTTTGCAATGCTGAGTTTCATGCTCAGCCAAACCTTTCTGGAGCTAATATTTGTAATTGAGACAAAATATTTTTTTTTAAATTGGAAAGTAACAAAATCCATTGTAATGAAGCTGTGGTTCTCAACCTGGACTGCAGATTAGATTTTCCCAGGAAATTTGAAATGTCCCAATGCTTATAATCTCTATGGCTGGGGCCCAGGCATCTGAATTAAAACATAAATAAATAAAATAAAACCCCCAGATGATTCCAATGTACCAACTAGGTTAAGAACCATGACAATGGGTATGTGATCAGAATTTCAGTTTGTTAGTGTCCCTGGTGTGGGTGTTTTCTTTGTTGGGGTGCTAGCTGTGTGTTCGCTCTCAGTGCCCCTGTGGTGGATGAACACCCCGCCCAGATGGCTAGTCCTCCCTGTAGCGTGGTTTTCTGAGGAAGCTACTGCAAGCAAAACAAATTCCCTGCCATTGTGCTTAGCATTAACCTCCCTTGGTCTCTGCTGCCCACCTAGTGGCTCTCTTGGTGGCCTCCACTCACTCATTATCCACATGTGGAGCTGGGTGCAGAGCAATGCCCTGTTCTCTTGGAAGGCCAGCACACTGCATGCTGTGACTTGGTACTGAGGAGCTCACTCTTTCTTTTGGACTCACAGGGAAGCCCAACTTTCCAGAGCATTGTGAAGATAAACAGGACAATGCACATGTAACCAGCAAATCAGATGAGCTGGGCTGAGTGGGGAGAAGCAGAGAGCCACCTTCTTCACCACTGTATTTTGAAAAGCTTCTGTTTTTTGTTTTTTTCTATCCCTGGTAGATTCTCTAGATATTTGGCCGATTTCAGTCATTTCAGTTTTGGTTTCTAGTATTGAAATATATGACTCAAATCAAAATTTCAAATTTTCTTTGAATTCAGAATGTCTCACCTGATCCAGGCTTGGAAACTTGCAATGGGGAAGGATAAGAGTTGCTTTGTTCTCATATGAGTTCTCTTCCTTGTTCTCTTATCTCTCCTCTGCCTCTGACTGTGCTGCTGTTGGTTCTTTGTGGTTTTGGTTTGATTTTATGCAGTTGAATTCTCCAGGTGTCAGACAGACAATCACTGCCTTTCTCTCTCTGGGGTGTTTCAGTAGGCTCTTAGGAGATCTCGTTCCCTAAAGGGATGTCAGGCTTGGGGGTTGCCCTTTCCTTCTGAGTATGTGTGATGCCTCCCTCCCTGCTTCCCATCTTCACCAGCCCAAACTTCTTGCTGCCAACACACTTTGGTCACCAGACAGTTCACTGGGGCGGGACCCTTTTGAGGGGACCCAAGTATAGCCATCCTCCATGATGCCTACTGCTCCCGGGAGATATTTTGTATTCTCTCCCCACCCAACTTTGCCCTGCCCTGGTTGCAGTGCTAAATGGTTCTGTGAATTTCTGCCCCTTCGTGTGCATCAAGATGCAGGGGAAAATGTCAATTTCTCTTTCAGACAGTTATAACCACTTTCTGAGACTTGTGTGCAGAAGGGGAATGACTCTCCTTGTCCCCCAGCCCAAATGAACAGGATTCTCCAAATACCAGGTCACAACTTTCTTTGAAGAATCTTTGCTCCCCAATCTTCTCTGTCTTTGTTTTTCTATATTTATATGCTAAATGTAAGTGATGGATTATGGATCACAGAACCAGCCTCCCCCACCACCCCTAGCCTTTCAAAAGTTGAAACAATCAAAAAATTTCAAAAAAAGTTGGAAGAACTGTAAAAACACCTTTCCCCTCTGTAATATTTTGGGAGCAAATTTCCAAGCTGTACCCTGCCATACTGGAGTATTATAGACAGTATTTCCTACAAAAGGATATTTTCCTATGTAACCCACCACAATCATCAAAGTCAGGAAATTAACGGATGAATACCTGGCTGTCATCTGATCTCACACCCCATATGAGTTTTGCCAGTTATTCTAATAACTTAGTAACATCTTAGCAGCACTAAGGATATGCTGCATTTGATGTCATGTCTCTTAGGTCTGCTTCCGCCTGGAACATTCCTTGATTTTCATCATCTTGACACTTTGAAGGTTTAAAGGCCGATTCTTCTAGCACATCCCTCAGTGTAGATTTGTCAAGTGTTTCCTCATGATTATGTTCAGATTATGCATTTTTTGCCTGTGTTACCATGGAAGACACACTAAGTTTTTTTTTGTTGCCTCCTGTCAAGTGGTGCACATGTCTTTTACGCCATTGATGATGTTCAATGTGCTCATTTAATTAAGTTGGTATCTTCTGGGCTTTCTCACCATAAAGTTATTCTTTTTTCCCGTGTAACCGATACGTATTTCATGAGGAGTTATTTTGAAAACATGCAAACTTCTCATTTCTTATCAAACACTTAATTTTTAAATCTACTTATTCATACCTGTTTGGACTTAGGTTTCCTATCATGGTTAGTTAATTGTAATTCTCATTATCATTATTTATTTTGATGCTCAAATTGTCCCTGGTTTGGCCAGCATGATCTCATTCAAGCTGACTTCTGTCTTCCTTTTCTATCAACTCCCATTATCCTTTGAACACTTCTTGGTTTTCCGGCACAGTGAGAATCTATAAGCTCGTCTGTACTTTCTGTGGTCAAGTTCTGACATCATCTATTTCTCCAAGGATACCTGGTCTCTTTTAGTAGGAAATAGTATTTAGAAGTCAATATCTGAGTGCTAGGTGAGCTCATTTCTAGTGAGGAGTGGGGAGTTTCTGCTCTCAGGCCCTCTCATTTGCCAGAGTAGGAAATACATGTGGTATGTGTGTGTGTTGTGTGTGTGTGTACATGTTAACATCTTTTTTTTCCTACTGTAAACCACAGTTTCACATAGATGTCTCCAATTCTAAACCAACACTAAAGATCAGTATAGCTTTTCCCTTTTCTGTATTTATAACTCTCTTTTCCAACACAGCAAAGTAATTGCTTCTATTATTCTTAGAATACTTATTGTATATAACCAATCTCCTATAGTTGTTGCTGGCCCCTCCTCTACAGGGCCATCTTCCTAAAACTTCTTGACATCTGTGGCTTCTTCCACTCCCAACACAAAACTGTCTTGCTTTTCACCAAGTAGTGACTTTAAGACTGAATTGTTCTGGAATGGGAGGGAAGTACACAGGATTCTTGAACTGATTTTGAGTCACCTGCTAGCAGGTCTCACATTGATGCTCTAGTGTAATAGTTCTGAATTCTCATAAGCTTTACTCACTGTTTAGATAATATCTTTCACAAACTGAAAAATATGTCCCTATTCACAATGTGTATAGACTGAACATACTTAAGTTTAATCTACATTATTAACATTTCTCTTTTACTTTGAATTTGAATCTAAAAAAGCAATAACTCAAACCATAATTGTAACATATGCCAATTTGCATGGTGTAAATATAGCCACAGTGGTTGATTTCAGGCCATAAATGCAATGTTACTGAATGTGGAGTTGGGAAGAAGTGCTCAATATAAATTGTTTCCATTATAAAATATAATACTTGGGAATAACCTTAAGAGCACAGGCAATAGAAAAATATAGTAATTAGGATGTGATGATTTTTTAAGTATTTATTGTTCTAAATACAATTTAATTGTAAATTTATATCTTAACTAATTTGTGCTACTATGACAAAATACCACAGACTGTGTAATTTTTAAACAACAGAGATTTATTTCTTACAGATCTTGAGCTATAAAGTCCAAGACCAAGGTACCAGTATTTGATATCTGGTGAGGACCTTCTTGCTCATATGGCAGAAGGGAAAAAGCCGTGTCCTTACATGGCAGAAGGAAGAAGGGCAAAAAGGGCATAAGTTAGTTCCTTACAGTCCTTTTATAACCTGTCTTATAAGAGCTCTACTCTCATGACTTAATCACTTCTCCAAAGGCCCCACCTCTTATTATCCCTACAATGGTCATTAAGTTTTAACACATGAATTTTGGAGGGCATTCAGATCATAGCAGTTTATATTAATTAATTTTCAATCACGGCTGTTTTTAACAGCAGGTTCACAAAACGGGCTTATGCGATTGGCTCTTGGGAGCAGTCTGCTCCAGCACCTGTGGTTAGATAGCAAATGTGGAATAGACACACCTGAGACACCGGGTGAGGGAATGGGGAAGTGAGGGGAAGGGAGGAAGGCCAATGAGGAGGATGTTATTGCACTGTTTGCCTAGAGAACAACCAAGACTCACTCCAGATGGGGACCCTCTATGAAACTCTTTGGAATGTATCTTAAATTTTCCTTTCTGGAGGGAGGAGGGAAGGGAAAGAGGAAATACTGCAGAGTGATATTGGTCAACTTATATTGTTACATCATGGGCATATATGAATATGTAGCAATAAATCCCACCATTATGTACAACAATGATGCACCAATAAAAATATGGAAATAAAATAAAACAAGATTGGGGATATTGATAGAATAAGGTGTCAAGAAAAAAAAAAGTTCCCTCCTGGAAGGTTGTGAGTCATTTCTGGGATAAGAACTCCCTGGTACCTCTGGCCTGTTCTGCCTGTGGCCTGAGCATGCTCCCAAGGACAGAGGATACCCCCAGAGAGAGGGATGCAGGACGTCACAGGTGGATAGGAGAACTATCTGCAGGGACCTCTGAGGTGGACTGAGGAGATAAGGGTGGTCACCAGTTGTGTTAGCCACTCCAACACCCTTCTTTCTGGGCCTCAGCTCCATCACTTGTAAAACAAGGAAGGACAGTCTAGGTTGCTCCTTGAGCCTCTAACACAAGTTGAAGAATATGCCTGGCCCTGGAGAGGGGCAGGGGGCATGGTTGGAGTGGAAGAGCCCTACACATGGCATATTCTCAGGGTGGCAGGGTTGAGTGCCACTCTGGATCTTCCATATATCCTCACCCATCTTCCCTGGGGTGCCAAAGGAGAAGAGAGAGGAGGAAGGCTGCAGAAGTCTAATGGGGTGGCTGGGGGTGGTCAGCTCTCTGGGTAAGTCTGGCCCCCCAGCTCCTGGGCCTCAGAAAATCTATTCCACAAATGAGCTGGCCGTGTCTCATCCCTGCTCTGCAGATTGGGTTTCTAGAGCTTCAAGACACTCAGGTTACTGTGTGGGCTGGTTCAGGGTATCACTTTCTGCAACATCCTCCCCATGGAGCCTCCTGGGCACTCTCTCCCTCTAGGCTCTTGACCCACATACTTACTCAGAGAGCACTTGATTCTCTTGGAAGAAAAGCAACCTAAAGTGAGTTGGGAAGCAGGAGGTACAGCAGAGGACCTCCGAGGACCTTTTACCTCTACTATTGGGACGAACCAGTAAATCAGGACCTGTGCAGCCAGGGAGCGTGGTGCTTCCAGGTGGCCATATTGGGAGAACCAGTGAGGAAAACATGCATGAAGCTCTGTTTCTCCCCTTTTCCCAGAATTGTTGTGTGGAGCTGGTTTATGAACCACAAAAGAGAACCACTCATGTTGCAGTCTTTTGCCATCTTGTTTTTGAGCACAGACACTATTCACCCACTTTACTTACCAGGCTTCATTCCAGGTGGCTTTTTGATTATTTCCAAATGTCTAATTCACCCACCAAGGTTGAAGATAATAGATGCCATCCGCAGGACACATTCTGTTTTCCAGGCACTGTGCTAAGCACACTACGTGAAATTTCTCATTAATGATTCTGTAAAGTAACTACAATAATCTGCCCCCCCCCCATTCTTAACAAGTCAATAAACTGAGGGATTAAAAAAAGGCAAGAAACTTGCTGGAAGTCACATAGCTAGTAAAAGGTAAGTCTGAGATCCAAACCTCACACTCAGACCAGAGTTTGGACCCCTAACTATTGATGAAATTCTTTTAAAGTAATCTGCTGGATAATACTGTATGACAGACACTGTTCTAAGCACTGAGGCTTCATCCTTGAATAAGGCAGACATACTCTGCTCCAGATGGCAGATGATTCGCTCCCTCCACATACTCCTTCACATCTGCCCAAATGACCTCTGCAGACCACTCCATTTATAATTTCAACCTCCACTGAGTCATCCAACCCCCCTTATCTTGCTGTTTTTATACATTAAATCGAATTCTGCTTTCTCTAAATCATATTCTTTTCTCTAGTATGCTAATTTTTATTTCTGTTTCCTCCAATAAATTTTAAATTCAGCTGGGCGCAGTGGTGCATGCCTGCAATCCTAGCAACTTGGGAGGCTGAGGCAGAAGGATTGCAAGTTCAAGGCTAGCTTCAACAACTTAACAAAGCCCTAAGCAACTGAAGAGGTCCAATGGCTTGTCCAAGGTCCCACTAGCTTGTTGATCCTGGAGCTCAAATTTAGTATTTTTTAAAAAATATCTTGGTTTTCCTTTGAGCAAATAGTTATGGAGCATGTATTAGATACTAGTGCAATGCAGGTACATTGGTGACTAGGGCAAAGTTTCATCTTCAAGGGGTTAACTATCAGGTGAAGGAGACAGCCATTAACTAAATAAACCCATAAGTTAAACAATTCCAGATTGTTATAAGAGGCATAAGGGAAGTCAGCAAGGGGAAGAGATGGAATATGACCAAAGGTAGTGTTCTGACTCCTTTTAAAGGAAGACCAGTGAAGGGCTCTGCAGAGCCCTGACCTCCCCTGGCTTCTCTAAGGACACCACCTCCTGCCCAGCTCATGGCTTGGGCTGTAAACCTATCAGTCATCTTCAATGCCTCCCTCCCAGGTCCATTGTACCACCAAGCCTGGCACCTCAGCTTTGACCAATTATCCTGAAACCAGCCCCTTCTTTCCACCTTCTCTGCCATACCCTGATTCCCATCAGGCCATGCCACCATCTTGTCATGGACAACCACGTGGCCTAATACTTCCTGTATATCTACAATTTGTTCTTCATATCACAGATCTTTAAAATCAGATCTTGTCACTTGCCCAGGTTGCTCCTTATCGTACCTGGAATGAAGTCTAGGTTTCTGTGAGTCTCTCCTGCTTCACGTTCCCACTTTCTGCCTCCTCTCTGTTCTCGTCGTGCTGACATTTCTGCTGTTCCTTGTGTGCTCCAAGTTTGTCTAATTTACAGAATTTGGAGAATAATAACAAAAGCACTTCCTCTCTAATGCCTCATTCTTCCACGTATAACTGGCCATTAAGCCGCGTGACCATGTGGCCTGGTTTTCCTGAGCCAGTATTAGCACTGCCTTTTACTCTCAAAGTTGTCCCAGTTGAACAATAAATTATTTGGTCATCTTTTCATGAAGAGCTTGGGCTCATGTGTGCAGGCTTCCTTCCTCCCTCTCTTCCTCAAATTCATGCAGAGTACCTATGAGGGTATTCTAGATGGTGGAGACACCTGAAAATAAACAAACCTCAGCTGTGCCCTCCAGGAAGCCTCAAACATCTGCGTAAACTGAAGAACAAAACAAGATGAAATCTCAATTATGTGACCCAGACGTTTTATAGACAAAATGGCCAACTATTGGCTTAAGCACTTTACAGTTTACCCAGATGTTTGGCACCCCCTAGACAGACTATACCCTCCCCCATCACACTCATCCTCCCTCTCTTTCCTCCTTTGTTCCCATTACTCAAGGTTTGGCAGGTCTCCTGCATGCACCATGCCAGAACTTCTTTACGTAGAGCATAATTAAGACCAAGACCTTGGGTCTTTCTGCTTTCTGACAATTCACTACATACTTGTCTTGTTCTTTCTCTGATCCTTCCAGACTCAAATTAGCCAGGCAGCCATCTAAATTAGCTTCCTGATGGCCCTTGTATTCCTGCCAAAAGTGTTTTTGATTGTTTGGTCTCTACACTCCATGTATTCTGGGTCCTGGGTGGTGCCTGAGGGAAGTACATGAGGCTTTCTAGCTCTAAGAGCCCTGTTTTTGTGCCAGAGCCTCCTAATGCAGAGTGAAGAAGCCCACCTGCATGGGAGAGTGGAAAGAGGCTTCATGGTGGTTCTCAGAGAGGTTGGGATGTGGTGAGGATAGGAAACATCTAACCTTGTCTTTTTGGAGAAGTGCTTTCTGGTGGTCATCCAGCCCCCATCCTGGCTTTGCTGGTAATGAAGTTGTTGACCACATGTGTGGGATGGCATAGGAGGATCAAAATATTACTCTCTAGTGACTTGACTCTCCTTCAGCCTACTTTGAATTCTTACAATCTCATCTCTAATTTTACCTTCTATGGATTTTTTTTTTTAATAATGGGCAACAGTTAGCTATCAACAGCATCTGGCAATAATTAATTACACCAAATAACAAATCAGCACCCTTGACCTCTAGATATATAGGTCTCAGAATTTTGATCTTTTAAAAATTAAATAGGTCTTTTAAAAAATAACGATTTATTTTTAATGCAGTGCTAAGGATCGAGCCCTTACACATGTGAGGCAAGTGCTCTGCCACTGAGCTACAGACCCAGCCCCAGAAGATTGATATGTTTTTAATGAACATGTAGAATGTTTAGGGAGAATGCAGGATTACAGGCATGGGCAGGGCCTCTGGGCCAGGGCTGGTGGATTGAGGGCGTCAGGAGGGCCCTGGAGGGGGCTCAGCAGGGCAGAGGAGTGGTGGAGACGTCTTCAGGACCAACACTGAGGACATACTAGGGAAAGCCTGCTGACCTCACTCAAAGCATGGCTGGGAATGGGTCTGCCGTGCTGTGCGTGGCAAAGTCATTCTTCCCTCTGACTCAAGAAGCAAAGGGCATGGGAGAGCCCAAAAAACACCCTGCCCTGGGCTCAGGAGTGACTCCCCAGGCTAAAGAGAGATGGAAGACGAGGGCAAGGCAGATGCACATCTGGTCTCAGGAGAGCAGGCATATATAGAACACAGTCCCTCAGCAGATGGAGAATTTCCCACATTTTCTCAAGGGCAGCAGGGCCATGTTTATAGAAAAGTCAGAGCTTAAATCTACACCCTCTTAAGAGACTCTGACTCTTAAGTAGGGAGACTGATGACTTCCACCATGAACACAGGGGATGTGACTGGATCCCTGGCTACAGGAGGTACTTTATTACAAGACAATATTGGATCCAGATGTCACAAGTCCTATAGATGCTGTCGGCATAAACCTTCCCACCAAAATATCTCCTCCACTAGAGCAGAGAAAGGCCCTGGGGAAGAAGGAGTGGGCATCCACAGATAGTCACCTTGGACAGGGCTGGGATCCTCTGGGTAGCCACAGAGAAGGATGGTGGGAGTCAGGGCCTGCAAGGGGAGGAAGACTTGGCCTTTCCCAGTGAGGGCAGGTGCTAAGGCAGCAGGGAGGGAGGAGCTGTATGTTCAGCATTTCTTTATTTGAGAAGGAAACAACCAGGGGATAATAAACCATATAAATGGAAAACATGTTTCCTGAAACAAGGCTGTGTGTCAGCACAGACAGGACTCATGAGACAAGCTCTTTTGTGAGGTGGAAGCTTCACAAGAACACACACATATATTGTTCACACACACGAATTGTTCAGTGCCTGTATACAAGGATAGGTCCACACATATACAGCCCTGTACATAGGGATCTGTATACACCACCGCACTTCTATAAACATATATGAATGTATACCTAGACACACACACATACATAAGCATATACAATAATGGAGTTCATTTGCTACATATATGTTATGGTTTAGATATGAGGTATCTCCCAAAAGCTCACCTACCAGACAACACAAGAAAGGTTAGAGGTAAAATGATTGGGTTAGGAGAGCCTTCACCTAACCAGTGCATTAATCCACTTGAATGGATTAGCTGGGTGGTAACTGTAGGCAGGTAGGGTGTGGTTGGAGGAGGTGGGTCACTGGGGGCATGGCTTTGGGGTATGTATTTTGTCCCCAGTGAACAAAGCTCTCACTCTGCTTCCTGGTTGTCATATCCTAAACTCCCCTCTGCCACACCCTTTTGCCAGGATGTTCTGCCTCATCTCTGACCCACATCAAGGGAGTCAGCTGTCTGGTAACTAAAACCTCTGAAACCGGGAGCCGCCCCAAACTTTTCCTTCTCTAGAATTGTTCTTGTCAGGTCTTTTGGTCACCATGGTGAAAATCTGACTAAAACAATATCTATGTACATTTATACTATGGACATTCATAAACGAAAGATGGAGACAGACACATGACATGCCAACTCCCAGTTAGCTACCATTATCTCCTCCTCATCCAAGTCTGGCTTTTTCCTTTCTTTTATCAAGAATGATTTGGCAATCATCACTTGGCCTTGTGCTTATGGAATACAATTATATTGTCATAGCTGGTTACCAAAAAAAAAAAAAAAAAAAAGAAAGTCAAATAATGATTAGCTGCTAAAGGAAAGGACAAAACCAGATGAAAACAAACTTTGTAGAAATATGTGAATTGAATGTATTTGCATCTTCTTTATGACTGGCACTTTTAAGTTGGCTGTGTTTCATTGGTTTTATGCCTGCCCCCCGCCCCCCTTGCCAGCAGAGATGAAGTGGCTTGTGCCTGCTGGGAGCATCCTTGGTGTGATGGGCAGGGCCAGGTTGGTTGTGTTTGCACATGTGCATGCCTGCATACACACACACACACACACACACACACACACACACCCTGCATGCTGTGCTCTAATATCTGGGGTTTGGCATTTGAGAACCTGTGATAGAGGAGGACTTGGTCCTGCTGGAGTTTTCAAGTCCCTGGTAGCAGAGTGCTCTCCTCAGTGACAAACTAATAAAGCCCAAGAACCTGGGGTTGGTGACTGATGCTAGCCCTTCATAAAAATACCCCAAAGTCTTCATCTTGAAAGACATATCTTGTCCTACCAGACTTTAGGAGACATACAAAGTGGGAACTCTCTAATGGGACTTCCAGAAAGAAATCTGTACGGAGGCCTCCTGGGACAACAAGCAGTCCAACCTTACAGAACTAACCTCCTAGGGTGTAGGGTTTTGTTCGCAGGCGAAAATTCAGAAGAGAAACCCTTTCTGTCTGAATAGAAATGTGATTGAGAAGATGGATCAAATGTGTGAATCCCCTTTCTGGTAAATTCCATGACCATAATCAGATCTTTCTTTTATTGTTAAGGATCCTACAGAAAAAAAGATTAATGTGTTTGACCAACAGAAGATAAAGCTATAGAAGAAAGTTCAGGAGATCCTTCATGTGACTGGGGGTTTTTCCTTTCTTCCTGAACTCCTGCTATCTGTTTGCTTTCTTGTTATGATGATGATGGTAATAATTCTGACGCCTCTTGCCACTGACATAGTTACTTACCACTTCCCAACTGCTTTCTCTGTCCACCTGGCACTGAACTGAGATCTTTTATATCCGGCAACTAAGGAAGCCTCACAACAGCCCCATTTAATAGCTAAGGAAACTGAAGCTTAGAGAGCTTAAGTGACTTGCTCAAGGTTGCACAGCTGGTAGGCTTGGGTGGGGTTCAGTTCAGGTGTCTGTGGCACTCTTAATCACTGTGGCTCTTGCTTCTTTTCTGAAAATGGAGCATATTGGGATTTTAGCAAGTTGGGTTAATTGCTTTATACTCTGTCTGTGTATATCTGTTTGCTTATATATATATAAGCCCAAGTTTACTGAGCTCTTTTATACTTGCCCTGTTATACCGTAAAACCACTTGGATAGGCTGGTGATTTTACATCCTTTCTGATTAAAAAAAAAAAGAAGAATATCCTCTTCCTCCTTCTCCTCCTCCTCCTCCTCCTTTTTTTCTGCTTGCTTTTGTTTTTTGCTGTTATGTTTCCACTAACTTGAATTTTTTTGAGTCAGCGGCTTTTATAATGCCTATAGTCTTTTTGCTTAAGGGTGGATTTTGGCAACTTATGGACTGCAAAGCAGATATTTAAAATTCTGTCAATTTCCTTGAAAATAGCAGCAGAAGAAAAATAAAAGGAACTTCCCTTTCTCGGTGGCTACTTTCTAGAGGAAACCTAAACTCTGGGGTTCCTTGCCAAGAATAAATGCAGAGAAGGTATTGCTTCCCCATTGTCCTTGAGTTCAGACAGACTCTGCCCGTCTCATGGCCCCGAGGTATAAATAGAGAGAGACAGAGAGGGCTGGCAGAGCTCTTGCTGACAGCCCTTCTGAACTTGCAACAAAGGTGACTCGCTGGCTGCCTATAGGATAGTCTGTTGGGGGTTCAAGGTGTCTCCTGTCTCCTGTGGGTGAAGATTTCCTTCCTGAACAGTGGTCTTTCTGGGTTCCTTTGGAATTTGTGTGTCAGCCCACCTGTGTCTCCTTAGTGGGGCATTTATTAGGTGCTACAGGTGATAAAAGGAGCTCCCTGTTTACCTGGGGAGACAACATGTAACCAGACGACAACATGCCAGTATGTACTTGAAAAGGAGGAATGAAGGCAAAGGGAACAGAGGAGAATGGGCCATCGACTCTACCTGAAGGGGTCCAGAGAGGCCTCACGGAGGAGGTGGCATCTGACCTGGGTCCTGAGGGATGAGAAGGAGTTTATCAGGCAGAAGTTCTGGCATAGGCAAGAGACCAGATGTGCTCAGCTGGCTATTGTGTTTGGAAAAGGGTTAACAGGCAGATGTACCTGATTCATTCTGCCACCTATTTCCATGAAATTCATCACTTGTGTTCTTGGATGAGAAGAGAGGTAAGAAAAATAGAGGAGCCCCTCCCCCATCGAGTTTGGCAGCATTGACCTGCTCTCTTGTTGAAGGCATTGAATTTATTTGCTTCCCCCATCTGGTCTCCCCAACTGAAGTGCTGGGTATTTCTCTCCTCTTCTTCTTCCTCCTTCTCCTCCTCCTCCTCTTCCTTCTCCTCTTCTTCTTTTTAAAATCTTCATTATTCCTTTGGAAAACTGTTTGGGATGATTTAAAAGACAAAGCTTCCATCCCATTTGGTTTCCTTAATCAAAAGCCTCTGTTGCCCGTGGCAGTTCAGACTTGCTTCCTCCCCAATCTCCCCAGACACTCTGGGAGATGGAAGAAGGGCCAGAAGTGTTTGCAGCGCACTCACAGAGGCAACGATGGCCTCCTGCAGACGCTTGGGACTCCTTTAGTGGCTGTGTCCCTCTGGGTACATCAGGCAGTGCATCCTGTGGGGCTCTCCCTGGGCTGAGCTATCCTCAAGAGTGAGGATTTTTCTGCACACCTGTACCCTTGGTGGCAGCTGTTCCCCAGGCCTTTGTCTTCCCAGAGGACCACAAGCCCTGGCATCCACCTTTCATCCACTCTGCTTTGTTTCCTGTTGTGTTCTCCTTGTTTCTTGTGATTCCTGATGGGGGTGTCTTATGTGTGAATGGGGCAGGCTGAGTGTGTGGAGCAGGGGGAAGATGGGGTCATTCTGTCTGGGAAGACAGAACCAGGGGAGAGAATATGTAGCTTCCACTTTAATGAGAGTTTTGGTGCAACTGGTCATAATTATTCACCACTCAAAAGATTGGAAAGTTAATTATTACTTGATTTTAGGATGCATTTCTTAACTAACCTTTTGTGGCTTTATTGTATGGTCAGGATCCATATAAAATTACAGCATGTCCAAAAGCATTAATTCTGCTGCATCATTGTGAGGCCAGAGATCCAGGAAACTCAGCTCAGGTGTGAGACTTGGGAAAGGCTAAGGATATGTATCAGCTGGACCCTCCATTCCAGACAGAGGCTTTATATTAATTAATTAATTGATATTGGAGATCAAACTCAGGGGTGCACAATCACTGAACCATATCCACAGCCATTTTTATTTATTTATTTATTTATTTATTTTGAGGAAGAGCCTTCCTAAATTGCTGAGGTTGGCCTCAAACTTGGGATCCTTCTGCCTCAGCCTACTGAGTCACTGGGATTATAGGTGTGCTCCACCACACATGGCCAAAAGCTTTATTTTGGGCAAATTGTTTGGTCCAGCCTGATTTTTTTTTTTTAATTTTCATTGTTCGTTGTTCAAAACATTACATAGTTCTTGATATATCATATTTCACACTTTGATTCAAGTGGGTTATGAACTCCCATTTTTACCCCATATACAGATTGCAGAATCACATCAGTTACACATCCATTGATTTATATATTGCCATACTAGTGTCTGTTGTGTTCTGCTGCCTTTCCTATCCTCTACTATCCCCCCTCCCCTCCCCTCCCCTCCCCTCTTCTCTCTCTACCCCCTCTACTGTCATTCCTTTCTCCCCCTTGTATTATTTTCCCCTTTCCCCTCACTTCCTCTTGTATGTAATTTTGTATAACCCTGAGGGTCTCCTTCCATTTCCATGCAATTTCCCTTCTCTCTCCCTTTCCCTCCCACCTCTCATCCCTGTTTAATGTTAATCTTCTTCTCATGCTCTTCGACCCTACTCTGTTCTTAGTTACTCTCCTTATATCAAAGAAGACATTTGGCATTTGTTTTTTAGGGATTGGCTAGCTTCACTTAGCATAATCTGCTCTAATGCCATCCATTTCCCTGCAAATTCTATGATTTTGTCATTTTTTAATGCAGAGTAATACTCCATTGTGTATAAATGCCACATTTTTTTTTTCCATTCGTCTATTGAAGCGCATCTAGGTTGGTTCCACAGTCTTGCTATTGTGAATTGTGCTGCTATGAACATCGATGTAGCAGTGTCCCTGTAGCATGGTCCAGCCTGATTTTGCTTGGTATTCCATGTCAAGTTGTTAGCAGCCCTTTGGTTAGTTGCCACCCACTATAGCCATGGCTTCCATTCTCCTGGAAGCACCTCCTAGGCCCTTAAGGTGGCCTCCTTAGTGAGTACTAATGTGAAACTCCTCTGACACAGCTCCCATTTTAGTAGGTACAGAAGATCAGGGGCATGAGTGAGCCTAGAGGCCCCCTGTCCTAAACCAGTGAAACTCGTATTGTTTAGTCATTTTTCTAATGACGTAGGCCAAATGGCAGAGGTTGGACTGGGACCTCACTGAGCCACTTTCTTTGTGTGTGATCACTCTTTCTAACTAACCACCTATTACTTCAACTTCTAGTACAGTAGTACTCAACCTTGATACATCAGAATCTTCAGGGGGACTGTCTCACCCCAGCCCAGTCAAACCTGAATCTCGTGTTGTGAGGCTGGGCATAACTATCTTAAAGAAATATCTCCATTATGAAATGCAGAGAGGATTAAAAACCCCCATTCCAGTGTGAAGGAGGAAATAAAGTCTTTCCTAAGAATTAATTTGCTGACCAGACAACAGAGTCTGCTAATACAAACCTCATGTCCTTCCTCTCCAGGAGCAGGTTAAAGCCTAAAGCAAATTTTTTATTCTCACATCAAATTTGTAAGCAACTCAGATACTCCCTGACTCACTCAGACAGCAATACTGGCTCAGAAACTTGAAAAAAAATACAGAGAGGATGTTTTCCTTTTAAAAAAATGACTTGGAGGACCACTGGCAGGGCGAAGGAGCCCATCCTCCCTTGTCCTGCTCTACCCCCCACTGAAATTTGAGAGTATATTTGTTTTACATTAGAGATAATTGAAGTCAGATCTGGGATCTGTGTGTTACAACAAGGCAGCTGTTTATAACTGAAATGCCTCGGGCATTCTCACAACCTGGTTTTTCAAAATCCCTACAAAGGTGTTTAAAGCATAACAACTTAAAGCCATCGCCTCCCCTCTGAAATCTGCTCCTGCTTCTCCTCTTTTTTTTTTTTTTTCTCTTTTGAGGAGAGGTGGTAGAGTTGGAACCTGCTGGAGCCTGTGGCTCCTACTGTTTGGGAGAGGGACTCTTCCCTTCTATGTATTGGTGACTTCACATTGGTAGCTTGAAAATGGCATTTACACCAAGGAAATTGGCAAATACTACAAAGTAGGGATTTATTTTTTCGCCAAGGTTTTTTTTTTTTTGGGGGGGGGAGGGGGGAGTATTTCAAAGTATTCTTATAAACCAACAATGAAGAGAGTTTCAAATTTTACTGTGATGTACAGATATTTTGCTCAGTTAAGAGATAAATCTTAGAATTTAAGTCTCATACTGCCAAATTTATACCTTGATTAATTGAGTAAGCCATAAAAGGACATGATATCTGGAATAGTAAGAATAATTTTATAATGATTTTCATAAATTAAAGCAGTCAACAAGTTTCTTAAGATAGTTGTAAAATAGCTAGTCAATTTAGAATTGTTCTAACTGATCTTTTTTTCTTTTTGGTACTGGGGATTGAACCCAGGGGTGCTTAACCACTAAGCCACATTGCCAGCCCCTTTTTAAAATTTTATTTAGAGACAGGGTCTCACTAAGTTGTTTAGGGCATCACTAAGTGTTTGAGGCTGGCTTTGAACTCATGATCCTCATGCCTCAGCCTCCCGAACTGCTGGGATTATAGGTATGCGCCACCGCTCCTGGCTCTGATATTTTTAATTAAACTAGGCTTGGTCATCTTTGTAGAGTATATGAACCGAGAAAAGACAATATTTAGTGTTAATTCTGTGTTAAGTTTCACACGAGCCTTGTTGACAGAAAACCTAAGTAATGTGGAATGGAGTTCTACAAAAATTCTTTAAGGGTCCAACTCAGCTATAGGGCAGAGATACAAAATTCCCAGATATGCTCCTATATGTAATTGGAATTGTCAAAATTTGCCCTTGCAACCACCAAGAAAAAGACAGAGATGTCAAAACCTCTATTCCATACAGCCATGTACACCTTATTACTTGAATAGCTTTACTGATCCTTTCACGCCTCAGACTTTTGAGTGCCACTGAACCTCATTGAAAGTTAGAAGTCTCCTGGGTTATTAAATGTTCTCTAACATGCCACATGTCACAGGTAGTCTCTAGTTTGTAGTTTAATTTTTATAGTCTCTAGTTTTTTGGGTACAAAAAAACCATGTGAGCATTTCCACAGTATTTTAAATTATTCTCCAAAGAAGATTCTGGAAACCTGTGGTGTTGATTTCACTCTTTCATAAGGTGTCTGAAAGCCATCTCAAACTTCACATTCCTAAAATGAAACATCCAGATTCCTGTCTCCCCCAAAAATTGTTTCATAATTTTTCCCTGCTCCGCAAATGGAAGTCCCATTAGTCCACTTATTCAAATAAAAAATCTTGGTGTCGTCTCTGGCTCCTCTCCCTCTCAGGCTGCATAGTAGCAAACCCTATTGGTTTTTACCTTCAAAATATATCCCAAATGTATAAGCTCCACTGTCACCTTCTGGTCTCAGCCACCATATATCCTCACGTAGGTGACGACAGTGGCCTCCTAACTGGTCACCCTGCTTCTAACCCTGTTCCTCTAAGTCTCTTTGCCACATTCAGCAGTGAGAATAATCTTTTAGCCATGTCTTTTAGTTTTGGAGATCATGTTACTTCAAAGCTCAAAACCCTCCAGTGGCTCCCCATCTCATTCATAGTAGAACAAAGCTTTGGCAGCCCCTGAGCATCATTCTGATTCTCCCTCTGCCATGCTAGTTTCTCTGCAGTTGCTTGAATATTGAATTGGTCAAGGTGATGCCCTCGCGGTACCTTTGCGCATGTTCCTCCCAGAAGCCCCTCATGAATATCTAACAGCTCCCTCCCCTACCGTAGGCCTTTCAGAGCTCTGCCTCAGTGTCACCTGATTTAGAGGGGCCTTTATTGATCCTATACCCAATAGAACAACCTTGCCAACTCTGCAGTCTCCATCTCTTTTGATTTTCCTCCTCAGCAGTTATTACTTCCTGACATGTATTTGTTTTTGTTTTGTTTTGCTGCTGTCACTCTGGAAAGCAGCTCCAGGTAAACAGCGCCTTGTTGTTTTCTGATGTGTCTTCAGTACCTAAAAGAATGCTTGGTATGCAACAAGCAATAAATATTTATTGAATGAATGTGTGAGTGTTTGGGAGGGTGTATGCACAGTGTGTGTCTATGTATGGAACCACATGAAATTGTCAATATGTGACTACTTTTGATAGTTGTCATCACTAGATGGTATGGGACCTCAACACTGATTTAAATCGACTCTTCATTTTACAGACAAAGTCCTTGAGATCATGAAAGGGTATGTGACTTGCTTTGGGGACAATTAGGGATGGGAACACTTTTTCCTTTTATGAGCAAAATATTTTGAAAGCAGAACACCCAGATGATATCAGTCAGCAGTGGCGTGGTATTTTGGTCCTTTCCATGTGTTATGGGTTTTGTCTTCCTCTCTGAGTAGGCTAGGAGAAATACTTTCAAAGAGACTTTCATTCCCTTTGGGCAGGATAATGCTTTCCAGAGCACTTGGGGAGGGCTCAGGGTGATCCTGCACCAAAATCGCCCTGGCATGCCAGCTGGCCAGGGTCAGGAAACACCTTCACTTTTCTGCTTTAGGCCTTAGGCAAAAAATTCTGCAGCTTGGTGCCTTCAGGAGCCAGTTGTGAAATCTGGCCTTAACTGCAGGTCTTGAACTGAGAACCCTTGGAACATGGCTGAATCCATGTGGCTTTTTAATGCTGAAGTCAGCCCCGCAAGCGTTTTTATCCATGTTGGTGCCAAGACCCCTTCCTGGCTAGGTCATGTCCTGGGGAAAACAGATCTCAGTGGCCCCCCTGTGAAGAAATGTGAGGGGTGGGGGGAATGTTGATTTCTTTGGGGCATCCACTATGTAGTGAATTTGACTGGTTTCATCTGAAGTTTCCCATTGAAGAATGTTTGATGTGAATTTATTGCCTAATAAAGTTTACTAGAAGGGAGAGGAGCTGGTGGGGAGACATTTGGATGGATTTTCAAATGAATCAGGATTTGAAAACAATTCAGGATGAGGGTGATGCTAAACAAATAACAGGAATTCTTTTCACCAAGGCTTGCAGTTCTTTTATTGTGATATTGTTTCTCTGAATTATCCAAAGGTGCATTTGGCTTCACATGGAAGACGCTTTGTCCTTGGAGTACAGGACAAAGCTACAGTCTTGCCATGTTCAGATTTGAGTAGTTGTGAAGAATTTTCCTTAAGAATGGGTATAAAGTCTCCCTAACAGCAGGCTCAGTTTGTTAAAATACACTTCACAAATGTTCTCCTTGAATATTGTACCATTGGATATTTTAAGGCTGCAATTTATGTCAGGAGAGTGTCTCTTCAGGATTGCTTTACACTGTTCAGGTTTTAGTCCATGCTAAGACCCTGGGGCTCTGTCTGCAGATGTATGGAAATGTTTGCTGCACTCATTCTGTGCTTACAGCCCTGGAGAGATTTTGACTCTCTTGTCCTGCTCAGAAGCTGTGTCTATAGCACAAGCATGCCTGGCTGCAGAATTTCCTGTCAGGATTTCGCCCTCTGTTGGAGCTGGAAAGGTGCTTGCTCTCCCTTCCTCAGCCAGCTCTATGGGCTCTATAATGCATTCCTTACAGAGACCGAGGGCTTCCCAGCCTGGAAGCACTTCCAGAGCCTACGACCTGTGTTCCTCCATCTGCAGCTTAAGCTTGTAAGTGCAACTCTGGAGATTTTCTGTCTAATTTCAAACCTCAACTTTGTTATTCATGGGATTTCGAAGCAAGTTATATATCTTCTCCCTGCCCCAGTTTCCTTGTCTGTAAAAATTGGAAAAAATAATGCTGGTCTTGCCGGATTTTTATGGGGATTAGCTGTGCTGACACAGGTATATGTGTTTACAATTCAATAAATAGCAAGCACTCAAGAAATAACAAATAACATTAGGACTGGAATAATAGCTCTCTTCGCCTACATTTAAACAGCTTCCCTTGCTTATCAGTGATTCTCCCTGTCCCATCAGCTTCTCCAAGATAATCTATCAGGTTGGATCATGCGTATGTATCTTTGGTATCTGCTTCATTTCATAGGTCCTATGTGATGGCATTTTCTGTTAGTGTGCTTTCTGTGCTGTTACAACTTTCTGGCTCATTCAGTGGCCAACTTGGAAGAAAGGTCATGTCCCTCTTCATGGTCCTTCTTGAACTGCCTTCCTTCCTACTATAAAGAATTAATGCTTTTTATTTCCACCTAGACAATTAATGGATCTATAAACATACCCATGGCTGTATTATATGCCTGTAAAATAGTCTAATTAGGGAATGCTCTTTGGCAAGGCCTGTAAGTGTCAGGCTAGTATTCTCTTGAGGAAGGTGAAGATGCATCTACAAATGTGTGGCAGGTAATGCGGGCCATGGGCCTCAGCAACCTCAGGAGCAGATGAGGGGCACCGGGACAGGCACCAGGAGAATGGTAGATTCATCCCAAGAGACATGGGACATAGTCTCAGGATGAAGACAGCATTAGGATATCTAAACGAAGTCATAAAGAGCCAGGGAAGGAAGCTCCCTGATCATACCCTGGAATAGGAGCCAAAGGTCATTGCCTACAGGGCAGGAGGGAACGGCAGAGGTGGGGCAGGAGGCCAGGGAACAGGTGGGGCATCTTGGCAGGGTTTGAGAGATTTTGTTCACTCCAGCTGTTTCCAAGGAGTAATTAAGTACTTATCTACTCTGGCAGTGCACAAGGAGAGCTGCTACCCAGTATCTAACAATTTCAGAACCATCTTTGGGTCTTAGACTATATGTATAAAGGATAATTATAAATTGATGATAAATTGAATTTATCAGGAGGCTGATGTAGGAGGATTGCAAATTTGAGGCCAGCCTGAGCAATTTAGCAGAACCCTGTCTCAAAATAAAATAAAGAAAAAGGCTGGGGATGTGGCTCGGTGGTAGAACACTTTTGGGTGTAACCCCAGTACTGGAAAAAAAGAAAAAAGAAATGAAAAAAGAAAATACAAATTGACCTAAGCCTGGGTCGCTCCTGTGCATCCCATCTTGAGAATCCCACGCACCCCTCCCTGCTGGTTTTACTTCTTTCTGGTTCTCTTCCCATCTCTTTGCCTTCTTAGCCATTCTTGCAGACTTCCCTTCCTTCCATTAAATGTTGATGTTCCTCAGAATTCTTAGAATCCTTCTTTTCTTTCCTTGCCTGCATCATCTTAATATATATGTCTACATTTCTATATTTCCTCCTGCTTTTTAAAAGTTCTATTAAAAATAGTTCTGGAAGGGGAAACCCAGCCTCCTACACTAACTCCTCCTATCTCCTGTCCATTCCTACTGAGCAAAAGCAATAATTTAAAATTTCTTTGCCTATATCTTTGGCTAATGGTCCCCCTATTTAGATTCTAATTTATACTAACTCTTTATTCATTTAACTTCTTCCTATATAGATGAAAAATTTAGCTGTCTCAAAGCTTCTTCATTGTTTTCTCTGATCTCCACTAAGATATGTTTTTTTCTTCTTTTTTCGTGGTGCTGGGGATTGAACCCAGTGTTTTGTACATGAGAGGCAAGCACTCTACCAACTGAGCTATCTCCTCAGCCTGATAGTTATATTTTTTGTTACACCAACTATCAGCATTTATAATATCACAACTATATTCATATGATTTCTTTTAGATCCAAGTAGAAGACTACAATATTTACAGTACTATTTTTATTTCTCCTAGAATCAAGAACCACCCCTAATTCTCATTTATGAATCTTTGACACGGTTACTTCTTTTTTTCTGAATGCTATATTATATCTGTCACAAACCTATTAGTGTTTTTTTTTTTTTTTTTTTTTTCCTAAATGCTCACACATATCTGATTACATTTTAGGTCTCCTCTTTCACTTTTCCCAAACACTTCCACCATAACCTTCCCTTCCCTCCTCTTCTCTGGCCAGGTACCTTGTTTTCTGACCCTACTGGATATCCTGTATTTGAGGGAACACTTTCTAAAAGTTTCCAGAGAAAAGGTGAAAAGGAGTTAAAAGTTTCTGAGTCCTTGCTCATGCGAAAACATCTTTAATTTTATCCTCATTCTTGATTGGAAGTTTGGATGGGTCTGAAATTCTAGACTCAAAAAGTCATATTTATCTTGGAATTTTGAAGGCATAATTTCATGGTGTTTTAGGTTTCAGTGTCATATTGCCATTCTTTCCTTTTTTCTCTAAATTATTTTTGTTTGGGAAAAAACAGGCATAGTCGTACAAAATGTCAAAATGTAAAGTAATTAATATTAGTATATCTTGATGGATTGTTACAAATGCATTTACCTATATAACCTCATCCAGATTGGCAGCCCAGAAATTCTCACGTGCCTCGTCTCTGTGAATACCACCCACCCCATCCTAGAGATAGCCACTTCCCTGACTTTCATCATCATGGTTAGCTTGACCTGTTCTTGAACTTCAAATATGGAATTATACTTTTTTGTGCCTGTGAATCTATGAGTGTCCATGAGATTCATCCATGTTATTATGTGTGCTCGTTGTTCATTTG
This sequence comes from Marmota flaviventris, assembly GCF_047511675.1. Classification (NCBI taxonomy): domain Eukaryota; kingdom Metazoa; phylum Chordata; class Mammalia; order Rodentia; family Sciuridae; genus Marmota; species Marmota flaviventris. The sequence continues at coordinate 147,555,034 of NC_092502.1, forward strand.
TTTTTATACTGTACAGTATTCTATAACTTATTTGTTCTTCTGTGGATGGACATTTATTTGCAGATTTTGCCTACTATGAATGAAGATGTTAGGAACATTCTTGTACATGTGCTTTAGAAGACTCACAAACTTATCTCTCTCAAGTAAATACCTGGGATGGAATTTCAGCTACCAGGGTCACAGACACTACCAGTTGGACAGCTTCCCAAAGTTGGTGAGCCATTTTCCACAATGTGTTAGAGTTCCAGTGGCTTTGTGTCTTTCCAATATGTGGTATTTTCAGTCTTTTAGATTTTAGCTACCCTTGTGGGTGAGTATTGTGATATCTTATTGAGGTCATTATTGGCATTTTTCTACTGAGTAATTATGTTAAACATTTTCATATGTTTATTAGACAATTAGATCTATTTTTTATGAAGTACGTATTCCAGTCTTTTGCCTATTGGCTTTCTTTCTTTTTTTTTAATTTGAAGGAATTTCTTATATATTCTGGATACAAGCCATTCATTAGATCCCTGTGTTGAGACTATCTTCTCATGGGCTTATGAACTTTGCTAGTGGTATATTTAATATTATTTCAGTCCATTGTATCCTTTTAAAAAATATATATAATTAGTATACGTTGATGGATTGTTTTAGCTCCTAACTAAATGTGTGTGTGTATATATATGTGTGTGTGTATGTATGTGTGTGTGTGTGTGTGTGTGTGTGTATATATATATATATATATATATATATATATATATATATACTATCGATTTATCTATCTATCTATCTATCTAGATAGATAGTTAGTTGGTTGGTGACACTTCATGTTCCATTTAAAAAAATCTTGGCCTATGTCAAGGTCACAAAGCTATTCTCCTGGGTTTTCTTCTGGAACATTTATTGTTTTACTTTTGTACTTAGATCTCTGATCCACCTTCTGGTATCACTAGATTTCCCATTTCTTTCTTAAGGAATGTCCCTTCTTTTTCTTTATTTCCTTCTTGTTTTTTTTTTCCTCCTTGAGAGACTTTAATTTTATGTTGTAAACTTAGGTATTTTAAAATCTCATGGTTATATGTTTGATGCAGGCTTGGTTTTGGTCACTGTGAATGTATTTGACACGTGTAATTCCAATCTGGAAGTTTATTCTACAATTTTGGGACTTTGGGGGGAATTATTTCTTGATCATTTCCTCTATTTTTCCACTTCATTCTTTCTAGAACTCCCATTAGTCAGCAGTTGGTTCCCTAGGATTGATTGCCACAGTCTTAAACCTTTTTTTCTTTTTTTCCATCTCTTTGCCTCTTGATTTACTCTTTCCAGGAGATTTCTCCAACATTACTATCCTACTCTCCTAATGCTTATTTTATTAGTTATTTTAAATTTCCAAGAGCATTTCTTTTCTTAAGTACTTCCTGGGGGCCAAGCCAACCCTTTGCAAACACTTTAGGTTGATTCTTTTCATTTGTGAAATCAGCTTTTCTGCAGTCACTTTCTTTTTTCTAATGAAGCCCAGAGGGGTGGTGAGCATCTGTAATTCCAGTGACTCTGGAGGCTGAAGGAGGACGATCACAAGTTCAAGGTCAACTTAGTGAAACTTAGTGAAACCCTCAGCAACTTAGTAAGACAAAAAAAAATCAAATTAAAAAAAATAAAAAAGACTGGGGATGTAGCACAGTGCTAAAAGCACAACTGGGTTCAAGCCCTAGTGGGAAGGGAAAAAAAATGTCTCTAGTGAAAGGAGGAATAATTATCAGTGTAATACCTCAGGCATTATTGTACTCCTGGTGATTTTCTGGCAAATGTTCAAAAGGGATTTATGGTATTTTTCTTTTTGTCTTTTTTGGTGGACTCAGAACTCAAGATTCTTAAAGAGTATAATTCTTACCTCAGAGAATACCCAAATGATTACTCACCAAAAACATCATCTCCAAATTGTTACTATGAACAAAGTTGTTTATAAAACATTACAAATACCTTTCAATACCTTTTAGTCGAAGGTCTCATTCACTGCTCTTCATTTTCCTATTCACTTTGTCATTGTGAATTTACATCTTTTTTTTTTTTTTTCTTTCTTGTGGTCCTGGGGATTGAACCCAAACCTTAAAGCATGCTCGGCAGGTACTTTATCGCTGAGCTACTTCCCCAGCCCTCACACTTCTTATGTACCTGATACATAAGTTGTCTTGGGAGAAAGAAGCGATAGATACCATCAATCTAGGATTGACCCTATGATTTCTGTTCCTTTCTGTTTCTTCCCAAATGTAATTTTTCAGTGCACATCCACCTCCTGAGTTCCAGATACACCAAAATTCCTAGGGGGAGAGACATCATTTCAAAGGAGCACATCAGCTCCTGCTCCCCTCTTCCTCCTCCTGAGTTCTCCTTCAGTGAATGTCATTGACATTCATCTCATTGTCCAAGAACAAGTGGGGACTCATGCTTAATCCCTCCCCCTTCTTCACTCCTCTTTGAATTCTGATGCTTCTTTCAAGTGTCTCTTTTGTCTGCTCCTCTTCAGTTTTCCTGTTGTCACCTAGGCCAGTGACTCATCTGTCTTTTTGCAACAACTTTTTCTCTGCTTCCATCTCAGCCAAACATTTCTAATCCATCCCCCACACTGTTGCCCCAGACCTTTCCTGACGTTAAAGTTTGAACTCCTTGAGGGTAGGATCTTGGTTTTTGTTCAATGTTACAACCTCAAATCCCATAAAAATTCCTTGCTCCAGGAGACACTAAGTACATGTTTGTCAACTAAGTAGGCGAGCAAATAAATCTGATCCTGTCCCTCTCTTGCTCAGGACCTTTCTATTCTTCTACCTCTCCACACCCTCCATCACCTACACAAAAAACCCTGAACTTATCATCACATGATCTAGCACTGACTTAATCTTGTTTCTTACCTCTTCCCAATTCACCCTCTCCCTCCTTTCTGTTAACACTGATTAACATTGAATAACTTGTTCCCAGAGAGTACCTGACTGTCTTGGGTCTCCAGAACTAACACAGGCTAGTCCCTTTCTATTAGTTTACCTGGCAATCTGCACTATTCATTTAAAAACTTTCATCATGAGAGTTACCTCCCTGCCAGAGGCACTTCTGGATACTCAAGACAACCTTAGGCACTCCTTGATTTATGATCTCATTACACACTGTGTACTTCAGTGGAAGACATTAGCAGTTTCATCAATCTCTACTTCTTGATTCCACTGCACCTATGGGAAAATTATACTTTTTTGTCCCTTTGCAATTATGTGTAGACATTTGACTCTCTCTGGCCAATAAAATGTGAATGGAGTTGTGTTGAAACATATTTAAAAGGAGAAATGCAATTTTCCATCTCCTCCTAGCTCTGCCAAAATAACCAGCTAATTGAGTGGAGCTGTCAACCTGTATCTCTAAATGAGGATAAAGTTGAACAGAATTTCCTACCTGTACATTATCAACATAAAATATAATCAAGAAATAAAACTTTTATTGTTTTAAACTACTGAGATGTTTGGCTTGTTATAGAAGCACAACCTCAATTATACTGACTAACATGCCTTCACATAGCCATTACCAATTACTACTATCAGTTACTATTCCTTTGAGGTCAAAGACCATATAATTACATTCTTTTTGGATAAGGCACTTAAAAAATTTCTTAACTAGTACTTGGCTAGAAAGATGTAATATTTTGGAGTATCTGTAATATACCTGGAACCATGCTAAGGATTTTACCCTTGTTATTTGATCTAACTATAACCCTATACAGTAGTGGTTATTCCCATTTTAGAGAGTGAAAGAAGCTCAGTGGGGTTTATGTGGTCACTCAATGTCACACAAGCCTAAGGAGTTCTGATTCTTAAGCCTATACTTATTCCACCTTATTCTGCCTTAGAAGTGACAGATGAAAAACTCTGTCTATGGAGAAATTCTCATCAAAGCAGACATTCCTGTCATGAACCTTGTAAAGGAAAACTAAACAAGCATTGAACAAATACAAGAGTCAAATAAGTAAATAAACAAAATTGGAAACATGTTTTTAGCATCTAATGGGAAATGGAGAATTCTTCAGACAACTTTCCAGTTCTTGAAGAAAAGCCAATCACATTCAATGAAAATTTCGTCTGTAACCCAGAACAAAAGCCAAGGAAGCACACTGCTTGCTCAGACCAGTTCTGGCTGGCATGGCTGTCTTCTGGAGCAATTTCCTTGGTGGTCTTTGTGAGTAAGTACTAATGATCAGTGACAAGGTATGGTCACACAGCCCAGCCACTCTGCAACAGCATTCTCAGCAGCACATTCCCCCAAGGATGCATCAGCTGAATGTTCTGGCAGGGGTTCGAATGGTGGGCTGAAGTGGAAGGCAGGCATGGTCAAGGCCCCATGGAAGAAGCTGCCACGGGTAAGGGGCTGGTGCTTTAGGCCAGGGAGTGCTTCCAAGAGGGCAAAGAGCACAACCTGAGAGGCAAAGGGCTGGGAGTCACTAGGGGCCAAGTGGAGGTTTTCACATGTGCATAGGGAAACCACAGGAGTGTTCTCAGAGAATGCATAAAGGGGTTGTTCCCTGGCTGATGTGAATTTCATTGCTGAGCTCAGACTTGGAAGGTTCTCTCTTGCTTTAAGCTGTGATGCTTGACTCTCCATTGACTCTCATTTGCGTTATAGATGCTTTCTTGCTACTTTGAATTTTGATATCATATAACATTCATTTGGTGTTTTCCATATACTATATGTGATATAATACATACGCAAAAATGTATGCAAATATGATATAATACGGTTTAAGTATTTTTTTGAAAAGTGGGGCTTATATGCCTTTGTCTAGGTATCTGGGATGGAGATTTACACATTTGAAGTTCCATTGACTGATGGGTGGGTGAGAATTACATAAAGCAGGCGGCATGGGGATGGGAATAGGCTCTGGATTTCTTAGTTTGCACATGAAAAGGCAAGCTGGTACTATTTCTAGGAAAGTAGGAAGAAGACTTTCCCTGGCCAGCCAGTTCCTCCAAGATATCAAGGCATCATAGAGTATAGATAATAAAAGCGTGATTGGTACCAAGGGCCATCTGACCTTCTTTCGGCAGCATCTGGATTAGAAAATTCTGAGGGCCCTTTCACCCACATCACGCCCTCACGGATGCTTCCCAGCAATATGAGGAGTGTGTTATCACTCCCATGTCACTGAGCGCCTTGCCCCAGGTCATCCAGTTGGCAGCTGACAGATTAGACTTAATCTCAAATTCTGCCACTCACCTTGGAGGTTTATTACACCTCACGCAGGAGATGGTTTGGCTCAACCTGCTGCTTGAGGCAGCCTCCATGTCATTAAGGCACTTGGAATGTGAGCAGTGGTAATTTAGACCTCGGAGTTTAGCACCTGGTTGAGCAAAGGAAGGGAAGTTCGAGCCTGGACGGGTGCTCACAGGCCCTGCACTTCCTTTATTCGGCATTGGTGTCGGCTGCAAGGGTGCACTTTTTTTCCTTAAGCTAAGCTTCCAATTTGGACACACATCAAAATCCAAGGCGAGGCCTGAAACCCAGGGTTTCTGCAGATCTAACATGTTTGTAGCTGCTTGAGGCTGCCTGGAGGGCAGTAGGCAGGGTTAGCGGGTGGCCAGGCTGTGCCCGCCAAACTGCACTTATAACTGCATAAACCCAGGGGACAATGACCTCAGAAGTGGGGTTGACCTCTTGAGAGGCAGCAGGCATAGGCTCATTCTCTGTTTCTTTCCTTCTTATTGATGACAGTCCCCAGCTCTTCCTGTGTTGATACAGCAGAGGCTTAAAACTTTGGCATCTATCTGTTTCAGAATGGGTGTGGAAATGGGGTTGTTGAAAATTTAATGCTTACTTAAATGACTGCCCAGAGGGCCCCTTTAAACACCAAGTAGGGTACCCTTGAGTCACTCAATAAGGGCTAGCTAAGGGAGGGTGCTTCTAGGGAGTGAGATCACCATGTTGTCCAGACGTTGTCCAGAGTTCAAGTATGTGGGGATGCCAGACCAAGCCTGCTAGCCTTCTGACTTTGACACTACCATCTCCTGACTGTGACCTTGGGTCAATCAATGCCTTAGTACAAGAGCTAACACCTCACAGCTTTTGTTAGCTCTTGGCATAGAAAGACACATTTAGTCAACAAAACCTTGGAGAGGACCGTGAGTATTGTCCCCAGTTATCAATGAGGAAACTGAGGCATAGGAGGTCATGTAACATGCCAAAGTCAGACACCTAGTAAGTGGCAGAAGCAGGATTTGAATCCACATGTCTGTCTCCTGTGTACAAGTCTTGCTACACTCTTGAATTGTACTTGAGCTTGCAATAATTTCATTTTCTTATCTTTAAAATATATGTTATCAATAATCCTTGCTAAGTGATGTGCCTGTGGGGTAAGTTGAGATAATGTGTAGAAAGAATTTGGCACATAGGTGGTGCTTAATAAGCATCAGTAATAAGCTCTTATGGTCCCTTCTTTTTGCCAGATGTTTTCCTTTGGGCTCCCTCTGGGCCATATGAAGTGGGTGGGACCTGAGGGCTTATATTCCTAGCTAAGTTTAGAGAAGAAAAAGATCCTAGAGCAGGTAGCAATTGCATTAATGTGTTATTCTCTCTTGCTCCTGAACCCATAATAATGCTCAGACTTTGAGTCTTCTCTCTGGGCAGGGTTAGTGCCTTTGCTCTGTCTGCCTTTGTCCTGCCCTTGAAGTTCAGAGGTGTGACATTAGTATCCCAGGGAGGAGGAGGGCAGAAGGTTTCCTCTGGACGTGGATCTGTGCAGCCAGACGAGGAGTTGGGAATTGAAGTAATTATTCTGGCTAATTTTCCAGGATTGTTCTAGTAATCTAAGTGAACCCCTCACCTCTCCTAGGCCCCTTCCTGTCCCCATCATTTTTCTCCTCCCAACTACCCAAACAGGACAAAACAGATTTAGGTCACTGAGAAAAAGAGTTTAGTGACATGCAAGGGAAAATTCTTGTCTATAAAAGTGATTAAAAGATAATGAGAGGATGAAAAATCTCCATCCAGGAGGGCATTAAGACCTTTAAAAAATAGTTTACCTAATTAAAAGAGCATGCAAACATTTCTATTTTGAAACCATAAGAAAATATCAATCAAGTCTCCTTCTATGTTGCAGAAACAATCCTCTACTATTTTGAAGTTTTTTTAGGCTCATTAAAGATGTACCTACATTTAGTTTCCCAAAATTAGGATCATTCTGTATTAAAGGGCACTGTTTTAATTCACATGGTTTATCCTCTCTTGTCATTAGTACATTTTTTTTTTTTTGAAATGCAAGGACATGCTAGGTACTAGGTAGACAGCCACTGGTTTTGAGTAAGGGGATCACGGATCAGGAGACGTGTGCAGAAACGATCCTTCTTAGTAGACTAAAGTGAATTTAGTGGACTAAAAATTAATTAAAGCAAATTAAGCCTAGAAAAAATTTCTAGTAAATACATAAAGCACGTTTCCAGTATAAAATTCTAGTATCAATTTTGGAAGGTGATTTCAGCGTATGGGCAGGATAGGAAAGGCAAAGAGACAGGGGAGCAAATGGGCAAGGAAGGCTGGGAGCGACCTGCTGGAGTCTGGGGAGTGGGGAGAAGAAAGGGCTGGCCATCTGTGGGCAAGGTCTCTGGGCTGGACAGCTCACCCCGCCCCCTCAGCTGTGAGGGTGAGTGAAGAGCCTGCGTGGTCGCAGTCAGTGCTGACCCCCCAATCTTTCCTGATCTCCTTCCAGGCACGTGGTGGGTGGTGGTTCCCAGCAATTTGGGGTTCATGTGGCCACGTGACATGATTCAGCCAATGAAACGGGAGTGACAGTATGTCACTCTAGGGTGGAAGCTGTAAAAGCTCCTGCAGGAGGGGCTGGGCTGGGGCTCAGCAAAGAGTGCTCGCTAGCACGTGGGGGGGCTCTGGGCTCGATCCTCAGCGCCACATAAAAATAAATAAGTAAAATAAAGGTATTGTGTCCGACTATAACAAAAACAAACAAACAGCAACAACAAAAACCTCGTGCCTGACTTCCACATTCCCCCTGCCACATTCACGGGCTAGGAAGCCCCTGAGGTTGACAGACCCACCCCAGAGCAAGGATCATAAAGACTGGAACCCACACCTCACCCGTAGTGGACACCTTTCCTTGGAAGGAGGAAGCAAGAATGTGCTCATGGCTTCCAGCAGCCATGAGTGGATACATATGAGGATTCTGGATAATGGCCTTTGCCCCTGTTAACCCAGATATCAATGTAGTCCAAAAGGTGGAAAGAGAAGCAGCCTCAAAAGATGCCAGAGCCATCTTCACAACAGAAGACACAGAGATGATCAGAGGGTTCTTCCGGAGCCCCAGAAAGCATGCTCACTGTGGGTCAAAGTAGAATGTACTCCACTAGTGTAACTGCAGACCATGGAGGGTGGGGTCAAGAGTATTAGACTGCCTGGGCCAGAGAGGGGGACCTGGGACCTTACCTGGGACGGCTAATTTTATGTGTCACTTTGGCTGCAGTGCCATTGTTTGGTGAAACAGTTCTGTAGATGTTGCTGTGAAGATGTTTTCCAGATGTGATTAATTTTTTCAATCAGTTTACTTTATTTTTATTTATTTATTTTATTTTTAAATTATTTTTTAAAAATTTGTTTTAATTAACTTTTTATTTGTTTTAATTAGTTATACATGATAGTAGAATGCACTTATATACTTTGCTATATCATACATAGATGGGATATAATTTCTCATTTTTCTGAGTATACATATTATAGAATCACATTGGCTATTCAGTCACATATACATAAGGTAATAATGTCTGTTTCATTCTACTATCTTTCTTATCCTCACATCCCCTGCCTTCCCCTCCTTTCACTTCCCTCTACCTAATCTAAGGTAACACTAACACTATTCTTTTTTTTTTGCCTTTATACATGTACTTTTTTTTGCATTACAATTCTTATTACACATATATACCACAATTTTTGTATCTCTGTTTGTATATGAAGTGTGTTGACACCCAATTCAAGTCTTCATACATGTACTTTGTATAATGATGTCCATTATATTCCACCATCCTTGCTCAGTTTACTTTAAATGATGGTGATTACTCTTGATAATGTGTGTGTGGCTCATCTAATCAGTTGAAGAATTTAAGAATAAAAACAGATTTCCTAGAGAGAAAGAAATTCTGCCTCAAGATTGTGACATCCATTTCTTTTTTTTTAAATTGCTTTTATTTTTTAAATACATGACAGCGGAATGCATCACAATTCTTATTACACATATGGAACACAATTTTTCATATCTCTGTTTGTATATAAAGTATGTTCACACCAATTCATGTCTTCATACATGTACTTTGGATAATGATGTCCATCACATTACTCCATTATTGCTAATGTGACATCCATTTCTGCTGAGTTTCCAGCTTGCTGGTCTGCCTCACAAATCTGACTTGCCAGCCACCATAATCACACGGGCCAATTCCTTAAAATAAAGTTCTTTATATATATCACATATATTTATTCATGAACCTTGAAGAATACACCATCTCTAGTGAGAAGACTGGCAAACAGTTTCTCAAAGAGACTTGCAAAAATTCTGCAAGGCCTGGCTGCAGCACAGGGCTAAATTTGGGTAGTCCTCAATACTTGGGTGTGGGACTTGGAAGAAGAGTAAGGAAGGTGAAAACTGAGAGGTGAAAAGATTAGTATTGGTCAGACAGCTTCATTCATTCATTCAATCAGTTATCACATTGACACAAAAATGTTTTCTTTAAAATTTTTATGTCATTAAAAAATGAAACCCCCAATAAAATTTTTTATATTAAAAATAAGTTAATATCCTTAATTCAGGAAAAAGGCATAACCATGAAAAAACAGCTAAGACTATTTGCTCCTGGTGCCACGGGGAGGGGGAGGGAGCCTCTTTGCCAATGATGAAGGCCCCAAGGAAAGAGCAATTTAGGATTTTAAAGCCCCCATTGGCCAAAGCCCTCAACTCCTCAAATTATCAGACCTATCAACCAAAAGCCAAATTTCTCTTTGAGTATTTTTTTTCTCCCCAGTCTTAAGAAAAAAAAAAAAAAACCTTTCCCATCCCAAAGCTGTTCCACACGTGTGGGAAAAGCACTCGTAACCTGACTTTGTGGTCTTGTGATTACGGTGTGTGTGTGGGTGTGTGGAGTGGGAGCAACAGGACAGAAAGCAGCATGGCTGTTTTTCCTTGAGAAAGCGGTGGAACTTTTCAGGGAACTCAGTTCAACCAACACGGATCAGTTAAAGGTAGAGCTGTGAAATGGGCCCTTTTTGCATTTAGCTCTTCTCTGAGGTGCCATCTTTCCCACCCCTTTCCTCTCCTCCTTTCTCCCTTCTGTGAGCCCCAGTGGTGCCCTCTGTGCCCTCAGCTCGCCTGTAACCCGTCCCTCTTTGCTCCCCAGTGTTGGGACGATCCCTCCTGAGCCACCAACCTTCCCTTGATTCTGCCCCTCAATCATTCATTGGATCTCGGCTTTGGCTTCTCCAGGATCATGAATGAACACAGGCTGCCAATGTGCCTGCCTGCTCCCAGAGTCACCTCCCAGCATTGGAAGCTTGCTGGCTGCCTACGGAAGGAGAGGGAGGACTGGAGCAGATGCCTCTCACACTCTAGGCAGCTGCGGGTGCAAGAAGGAGCCCACGCGGGCTCCTGGGAACTGGCAGGGAAACATTCTGGGAAATTTGTGGGCTGGTTGTTAAACTGTTGGTCATGTGACATGGGCTGTCATGGGAGGATTTGTCCCACTGGAGTTTGGCAGGCTCTGCAAGTCAGGGCTTTCATTTTCCTTCAGAGCCAGTTTATCAATATGTCCCTACACTTCTCCTCCTTGGTTGCTGTAAGTATCCAGGGGAAGTGTCACTAAAAACACCCCACCAGCCTCGGGGTGTGGAATGTGAGCTGGGACCGGAGTGGAGGGACTCCTTCCTTCCTGCAGACAAGCAGCCTTTTATTGTTTCCCCTTTGTCCTCATTAAATTTTATTATTCTTTTGATTACTGTAATTTATGATTATGACCTGCCAGGTATTTCTTGTTTGAATAACCCCCATAATTGTTTTCTTCTGTATCTTGATTGGAATCTCCTTTGGGGAAGGTGATGTGTTTTATAATAGAAATATTTCGGGGATGTTGTATCACAGTTAGAATTAACATATGCTGGGGAGATTCGGGGGAAGCCAAGGATGGCAGGTTGGCTTGTCGGATGTTCACTGGGGGCTGAAGGAAGCAACCAAAAGTTCAAAATGAGCCTGAGACTTTTTTTTTTTTTTTGAGTACTCCCAAAACATGGAAACATGGAGAAATACCTGGTGTGTAGACAAAGCCCTTCAAAAGGAGGAGCAATGGAAGCTGGAGAGGAAAAATGGAAAGAAAGCTGTGTGTTGGGGGAATCTCATGAAAACTGAGGAGAGGTCAGAAGAGGAGATAAAAGGGGAGGGGAGGGGGAGGCGGAGGGAGAATACTGGCAAATGATGTTGGCCAATATGTTGTTATGTTGTATGCACGCAAGAATGCGTGTTAACAAATCCCACCGTTATGTACAACTATGATGCACCAATAAAACATGGAAAAAATAAGAAATGAAATGGTGAAACATTTGCATGTAACCCTTGCACATCTTCCTGTACACTTTGAATCACCTTTAGACTATTTATAATAACTAGCACAATGTAAATACTGTGTAAAGAGTTATCGTACTGTATTGTTTAGGGAATAAAAACAAAAGGAGGAGAGTTGAGTTCTGAGTGAGCAAATGCTCCATTTCTAGAACCGTCATTGTTGGAATATGGAAGCAATGACTTTTTGTAGGATAATTGTTTTCTGTTTACATCTTCCCTGGACTGCAGGCTCCCTGAGGACCAAGACTCGACTCAATTCTACATCTGTATTTCCTGGTACAGTGCCAGGTACTCAATGGGTTCTTCCATAAGTGATGGTTTAAAGAAAGGTGTGAATGAGAAAAAAGGGCAAGAGATGTCACGTGGTGCTGGAGTGAAAGTGAACCACTCTTTTCCAAACAGTGGTTCCGACATTTTGAATTTCATAGATTAGTACAATTTTCAGACAATATTGAGGACAAACATAGGATCACTGGGCTTTTTATTTTGTTAAGATATATCACTGAAAACAAGTCAACATCTCCCATGACAAGCATTTTACCAAGAGAAAACATTTTTTTAAAGAGATAGAGAGAGAGAGAGAGAGAGAGAGAGAGAGAGAGAGAGAGAGAGAGAGAGAATTTTTTAATATTTATTTTTTAGTTCTCGGTGGACACAACATCTTTATTTTATTTGTATGTGGTGCTGAGGATCGAACCCAGTGCCGCGCACATGCCAGGCAAGCACGCTACCGCTTGAGCCACATCTCCAGCCCAAGAGGAAACATATTTTAACATGAAATATTTGAAGTAAAAATTGACAATTTTTTCCCCAAGAAGAGAGATGGTGACTGTCTATTGATAATATATATTGATAGATATATTAATGTCCATCTGTGTTTTATATCCTTGGGTACATCCTTGCTGAATGTTGGAGAATTTGGGTCCTGGAATTTCATCAAAGTCCAAAGAATGTCTTTAGATAAGTCTTACTTCTTATTAAAATAAAAAAGAAAAAATCAGGTAATAATCATAGGCACCACTTACTGATTTTCTACCCATTAAATGAAATTATTCACTGTTCACTTATGAAGCAAAAAATATGGAAGCCATTCAATGAGGTGCATGTCTGAGATTGGACCACTCCTGGGACGTCTTCAAATCAGGTCTGATCTGACTTTGGATTCTGAGGATGTTGGGAGATGGAAGGGATGGTTCTACTTCTTATTTTCCCTTTGGGTTTATGTGGATACAGTGGTCTTGGGTAACCCAGATTTAAGAATTTCTCAGAGTTCTCAGAATCAATCATGGAATAGCTGGAATGAAAACCTGGAGCTGCTCAGGAGTGTCCTGTTCTAGGCTCTGGGTTTCTATTCCATTTCCTGTGAATGTGAGTGTTCAACTGGGAGATAAGTGCCACTGTCCATGAGTTTAAATAGATGAAATTCCAAGGGTTTGGCTCAAACCAGATCATTTTTCGGAATACAGTGACTATATAGATCAGCTGTTTGTTTTTTTATATTGCTACATTTGACAATCTATGTTGGGCTGCTTTATCTGGAATCTTGGCTTCTCAAGCATGATCAATTGTCTTGTATTCACTTTTATCCACCCTGTGCAAAGGTTAGTGGTGTACTCTGTAGGGAATCCATGAAAGTAGGAGTATTTTCCTTTGCTATTGAAGCTTTCAGTCTAGTGAGGGGAACTAGAATGAACAGATATTATTTTAGAGTTCAAAACAAACAGGTCAACAGCCTCCTCTAGTCAATTAGTACATAAAAATGACATATCAAGTGTAGAAGTAAGATGCATAAACATTCATAGAAAGTGCAGATCTCTAGCTGGAACACTTAGGAAAGCTTTAAGGAGGAGGTGAGCATTCAGTTGGACTTTGAACATTGGAAAGAATTTAAAAGGCAGTGAAGTTATCCCAGGTAGGGACGCTATATGGGTTTGAGGATCAGCACAAGGTGTGCTTGGGGGTTAGAGCTTGAAGCAGCTTGGTCCTGGCAAAAAGTTTGGAGAGCAGTGGTGATGATCAGGAATGGGATGACCATCCAAAGTTTACACGTCAAGAGCATGGAATGCTGGATGAAGGAGGTTTCAAGTTCTTTAAAAATTCATCAAATGCTGCTTTCTTTATTTTCTGTTTTTTTTTTAAAGTGGCAACATGATAAATGGAAGTTTCCACATTGTATAGACCCAGTTCACTAATAAGATGGCCCCCATTTCTTCCCTGTCTGAGCATGTGCCTGTGCATTACCAGCCCCAGCCACTGAGCATGGGATGGATTAACTGGAATTTTTTGGATACTGAGTTCAATTGTGCTGGGGTTTGGAGCCTGGGTGTAATTTCCTTGAGAGAAGGAGAGAGAGAGAGAGAGAGAGAGAGAGAGAGAGAGAGAGAGAGAGAGAGAGAGAGAGAGAGAGAATGAATTGCTTTGAGCCTTCTCCACTGAACTTGTTTATAAAATCCTGGAGAATTATTTTCCAGACTATGGGGGAAACTGGTATGTTTAGTAATGATCCCATAAACAAACTGAGAAGCTTTTTGCAATAGGAGAAGACTGAGTGAAATTATTATTGTGATTTGAGGAAACTGTTGATTTCTGGGCCTGCTAAGTCAGAAACAGTTTGTTTCCTCTTTTGCTGATTTTCTCTCCCAAGGAGAATATTACTTGTCCTTCCTGGCAATGCTTAAAATCTTCTCCTTTCAAACTCAAAGTGAATGTCTAGAAATTGACACTATGGCTGTGTAGTTCTCTTGGGAGTCTAGATCCCCTTGATGAAGCACAGGAGGGATAAAAAGGAATAACAGCCTTCATTTCCACAGAGCATGTGGCATGAGTGCACGCTAGAATTGCACCTTGCAGAAATATTTGTCATTTCTAATCTTTTGTTGCTCATTGATATGATCACTTTGAGGAACTATGTGTAAACTATCAAGGCTACCTATATTTAAAACAGTATTATTTCCTTCTATTATTTAGTGTAGCACCAGCATGTTTTATTTGAAAATTAGAATGAGTTGAGAATAAAGCCCAAAGTGGGGTCTCTTTTACCCCAAAGTGTGATGAAAATCCAACGGCCAGTTGTTTGAGACAATAATGTTGAGATCTAGGCCACAGGACAAACACCCATGCTGCCCTGTCAGGCTGTTTTGAGTATCGCAGGCCAAGTGGTGAACTTTACACCAGATGGGCAGGATTGTGTTGCTCAGGCAGATCTACCTAGTGCCTGAAATTCATCTTGCCCAGGAAGTCGAGGTTCCAATGACACTGTTTGATCTGGAACACTTGACACATGCATGACCAAGCAGTGTGCAAGAGAACTGACCCAGCAGAATGAGGGGGAGGAAGGAGGAGACCAGCACACTGGGGAGAACCGAGCAACCTCCCCCTGAGTGCTGGCCACGCAAGAGGAATGAGCAGGGTGCAGAAGGGAGATGTGGGCCACCAGGAGCTCCTGCGGAAGTTCCCATCCAGTTCTATCCCTGGCAGGGAACGTTCTTAATCCCCATGACTTCTCTGTATCAGAGATTAGTGTTAGCCAGATTTGTCATCAGATTCCCAGGGACAAGGTGGTAGGATGTGGGTCAGGTGGTTTCTGGAGTAGGATCAAGGTTGGAAATTCTGAGGTATCTTGCTCAGGACTTCCAGAATAATCAACTATCCTGGCAACAAATGTTACCCTTTTCCTATAAGATGCCAAGTTTGCCATCTCGATTTAAGTCCTTTTTAATCTGCTCATCTAACCATATCCCAGGTTCATCATTATGACTTTTACAAAACACAGGATAATCAACATTACAGGTGAAAATGCTTGTCAGTCATCCGATGAGAGGTTTTTGAAGTTTTTTTTCTTTTCCCTTTTAAAAGCAGCTTGAGTTTCTTTAAATGAACCAAATCAAGAAATCCAGCATAAAGGCACTTAAAAATGGAGCATCTCTGGTTAACCCCTGCAGTTCTTCTGAAGATGCCAACAACAGAGGTGAAATGGTTTGCCCAGGGAGGATTCAGTAGCCCCAGATGCTGGCCACTGGTACCCAGTGCAGTGCTCTGCCCTGGCTACTGCATGTGATTACATAACAAGCAGACCAACTGTCCTCAACTGAATTGGTGTGAAGGTGTGATGTGGCCTTGCTGTTGTAAAGTGATGGAATATTTAGTCAATAAATACAAGGGGAGGTTTGTATACAGAGGAGGGAAGGATGAAACCTGGAAGGGGATGCTTCTGGTAGACTTGATTCTGGAGACACTGACAGGACAAGAAGAATTTCACTAGAAGGAAATTCTGCTGCTTAAGATCTTTCCTATTTTGTTGGTTTGATTCATATCTTTACTTTTAATATTTATCATACATATAAAAGAGTGTGGGCAACATCTCTGGACCACTTAAGTATAAAAATAACACACATGGGTCTCTCCCCATTTCCACTTAGGACTTAGAATATTTCCAATAGTATTGAATCCCCTCTTGTGTTTTCTGTTCCTATGAAAATTTCCTGCCTCTCCTAGCCACTGGTATGAATTTTGCATGTTTTCCTCCTCTTTGCAGGAGTTTTGCCTCCCTATGTGTGAATCTAATCTACATGTTGCTTAGTTTTGTCTGAGTTTAACTCCACAGAAATGGAATCATTTCTTATCTTGCTTGTTTTACTCAGCATCATGCCTTAGAACACTTCTAACATTGGAGAAAATTCTGTTGGACTGTATAGAATAGATACTTAGTCATGATGTAGAATGGAGATGCATTCATGTTGATTATTAGTATTCATTGTTGTATAATATTCTATTATCTGAATATCTATCACCATGTGTGGTACACATTTTATAATAAATGGGTATTTGTTACATTTCCAAGTTTTTACTCCTACGAAATACTTCTGTTAATATTT
This sequence comes from Marmota flaviventris, assembly GCF_047511675.1. Taxonomy (NCBI): domain Eukaryota; kingdom Metazoa; phylum Chordata; class Mammalia; order Rodentia; family Sciuridae; genus Marmota; species Marmota flaviventris. The sequence goes on from NC_092502.1 coordinate 147,571,525, forward strand.
CACCTGTCTTCTGTTGCAAGAACTTCTCCAGGATGTGCACCCACAAGTACAAAGGATGGGTGAAGAGTGGGAACATGTTCACATTTTACCAGGTCATTACTAACCCCCAATTTATTGCATCTCATGTACTTAAGGAGTTAGATTAGCACAATTTAATTGCATTAAACACAACTCTCAGCTCATGACACACTATAATCATTGGACTTACGTGGCCTTTTGATCTATTTTTCTATCCATCCATCCATCCATCTATCACCCATTCTTCCATCATAATGAACATACCATCCAATTAAGAGTAGATATTTACTAATTACTTGACAATTATTTGTGTCATCATATCCTACCCTGTCCTTTTCCCATTTTTGCAGAGGTAACTACTTTCCTAAATATTGTATTATCAATTTTTTGCTTTAAAAAGAGTTTTTTTTTTTTAGTTATCAGTTGTGGGGTTAACAGATCAACTTAAACCCTAGTGGTTTAAAACAACCATCACCACTCATTTTCTTAAGTTTCTGTGGGCCAGGAATTCAGACAGATTAGATCCAACTTGGTGATTTTGGTGGAAACGAACATCTGGGAAGATGGAATTGGATTCTTAATTGGAGGCTCTAAGAACATTCATGCTTGAATTCTTCTGGGGTGAGAGAGTATCACCCACCAGATCTTAAGAGTTCTTAAAAGGGAGGTGTAGTATTTCAGAAACAACCCTTTCAAGCCTAATGCCTTTCATCAAAGGCTTTTAAAGCACTTTGCCTTTCACAGGGTCCGGGACTACCTCCTGCCCAGCTCAGGCACATGCCTCCCTCTGAGGTCAGTGCAGGCTAACAATGCCGAGAAAACAAGCAGATGCTGTAGTGAGGCTGGTACCTAGCTGCATTGTAGCAGTGCACCTGAGACTGCAGTGCAGGACAGAAGGAAATCAAACATGGGTCTAAAGAAACCAGATGCCAGATGAAGGGGCCTGAGGTGTAACAATGGGAAGTTCTCCAGGGAAGATGGTGAGATCCTTGGAGATGTTCGAGCAGAGGCTGACTGACCTCTTGCTGCCTAAGCTGTGATGGTGGGGACTTGCAGGCCCTATATTCTAGATGCAGGAACTAGCTTCATTGTCTATTGGAAGCCCCATATCTCCATGTCTAGGAGTCTAGGAAAGCAAGTCTGCCTGTCCATCCAGGAAGGGATCACCAGGAATCTCTGGTTTACTCTTTGGGCCTTCACCCACTCACATACCCCCATTCAGGGAGAAAGAAGCAAATGGCTCCCATTGCTAAGTCTAGCTTGAATCAGAAATGGGTTCAAAAAGGAATTTCTAGGATGGCTTGTGGGACTAGTGCACATTCACCATGGTATTCCAAATGAGGACCCCGAGGACCTGAAGAGTCTGAATCACTAAGGGTTTGGTTGGGTTTCCTATTGCATGCATGTCAAGGCAGGGCATGGGCCTGGTAGATTTTATCATGGTTAATCAAGTCTTTAACTGTCAGTGTTGAGTTTCTGTGGGAATCTGTATCTGAATGTGTTTGCTTCAGGGAAAAAATTGCTTAGTCTAGTGAGCAACTCTCAAACTTTAGTCTGCTTTAGAATCGCCTTGAGGGCCTGTTTAAAGACAGACTGCTGAGCCCCGCCTTCAAGTTTTCTGATTATTTTGACTCAATAATTTTGGAGTACAGCCAGAGATTTTGCCTTTTAAGCAAGTTTCCAGGTGTATGTATTAGTTTTCTATTGCTGCTGTAACAAATTACTACAGATTGAGTGGCTTACAGTAACACAAATTTATTAACTTACAGTTCTGGAGGTCACAATTCTAAAATGGGTCTCACTGGGCTAAAATCAAGATGTTGGCAAACTATGTTCCTTTCTGGAGGTTTACGGGAGAAGCCATTTCCTTGCATTTTCCCAGCTTCTAGAGACAGTCCCCATTCCTTTACTCTTGGTTCTCTTCCATCTTCAAAGTCAGTGATGGCTGGTTGAGTCTTTCTCTAGATGCCATCTCTCTGGTTCTGACTCTTCTGCCTCTTTTTCCTGTTCAGGAATCTTTATCATTACACTGGTAACTCACCCAGATGATCCAAGATAACCCTTTTCTTTTTAAGTAAAATGCTTAGCAGTGTTATTTACATCTATAAATTTAAATCCTCCTTGCCACGTAGCATACTACATTCAAAGGTCCCAGGGGTTAGGATATGAACACCGGGGGCGGGATTAATCTGCTTCCCATACCCAGTGGCATTTATACTGCTGGTGAGAACCACACTGAAAACCTCAGGTTTAGTGATTTGAGGGACGGTATTGAGGCCTTACAGTTAGGTGGAGAATTGCTTGTTGATAAAAGTGAGCAGAAACACTGTCTATGGAAAATGGGTGTATTTTATGGTTTAAGATTTTATCAAACTATTATGAGAAATATTACTTTGCAAAATATTAATCCCAAGATGCTTTTTGGGATGCAAGCCCATTGCTCTGCCTGCACTGGTCTCAGTTGTTCCTTGCAGCTCATTGTCTCTCTTCCTGTGATGACCGCTACTTGCCACATCATCCCCCTTCTCTTTAGCCATTGGGACCTTGCTAGTTTTTGGAGCCTCCTGTGCCATGGCAGCTTCCCCAGTTGCTCTTGCTGGAAGTTCTCATTTTTGCTGGTTTACTAGATGCCCCTAATATGCTGTGAGGTGGGAAGTTTCCCCATTTTGCAGTCAGACAGAACAAGACCACAGCAAGTTTAAGCGAGCTTCTCAGGTTCACTCAGCACTTGTAGGTCTGGGGACACAGACTCTAATGCTGTAACAATTATCTGAGCTTGTCGGTGACTCTGAATCTGAGCTTTTCCGGCACTGTGACGAAGGTTGAGCTTTTCAGAGGAACTCACTGCTAGCAGTTCCTGATTGACTGACCAAGTCCTGGCCTCAGGTGAGCAGTTTAGCCTCTGGAACATCTGACTTCCTTTTGAGCTCCTTTTTTGTCAGTGTGTTAAAGGAAATTTCTCTTTTGTGCTCCTTATTGGGTACCACTTTTTTTTTTTAAACTCTTGTATATGGAAATAGAGTATCTTGCTTGGGAATTTAACTTGTCAAATATAAATGCTGTCATTTTAGTTATTATGTGCAACTGAGATGAGCTGCTGTCATTCATGAGCTCCATGTCATTCATTCCTGGAGTTTCAAAGAAAGAGACTATTGGGTGGTGAGTCCACAAATTTGGGAATCTGAAAACTTTGTGTGCTATGACATAGGTGGTTGTTATTTCTTTTTTTTTATTTTTTTGTGGTTGTAGATGGACAGCATGCCTTTATTTTATTTGTTTCATTTTTATGTGGTGCTGAGGATCAAACCCAGTGCCTCATGCATGTTAGACAAGTGCGCTGCCACTGAGCTACTGCCCAAGCCCAGGTGGTGGTTATTTCTTATCTTTTGTTTTGAATAAGGAAATCTTGTTCATTTGGCTATTCTCATCTGGGTGAAAAGTCATATGATTAGACTAGCCTCATGGAATAGCAGAGGCAAGAGAAGGGGTAAAGACCAGGGAAAAATTGTAACCCCAGGGGAGCAATTTTATAAAACAAATGTTTGATTAGGTGATGATTCAGTATATCTTTTTTTTAAAAGCAAGTATTTATTTTATTGTTGGATGGGTAGGAGGGAAAAACAGTGGATGAATATGGGATTAAGCTATAAATCCCATGCCCCGCTCTGATCTTTCATACCACTTGTCATCTGTAGAAAACTCCCTGAACCGTCTGCATTCATTGAGGATGTGGGTGAACAAGCTGGGCCTGATGTTTACCTGCCTGCTCAGAAAGCTTGTTGGGTCAGTTCCCCTGAGTGGTCATGAGACAGTGCCCAGCCCAGCAGGTGTGTCCCTGAAGTGCATCTGTCATCACAAAGGGAATTCCTCCTCACTGCAATTGAAGTGTGATTGCTTGTCAGGTGAGTGAGTAACTGTGAGCCTTGGGTCCCTCTCAAACTTGTGTGGGATCAGACTACTGAGAGTATTCTGAGATGTAAAGGGATATTCCATTGTTAACCCAAGAAGGGAAAATTCACTCTAACTGACCAATTCTGCAATGAAAGATGCACCTCCTACATATTCTTAGATCATGCCTTCCTTGAATATTCAGATGAAATGATAAATTTACCCCACATCATGTACAACCACGAGAAGAGAATGGGATCCTAATTAGAATAAGTTATACTCCATGTACGTATGTCAAAATACCCTCTACTGTCATGTACATCTAAAAAGAACAAATTAAAATTAAAATAAAAAAAAATAAAAGGCAAAATAACTGAAATCCGGGAAAGTTAAAGAAAAAAAAGATCAAAATTCAACAGTTCTATTGTATTCCACCATGTCCTGGAGCACCGTGAGAAGGTGAAATTGACACATTAAATCACTTGAGTAGCAGCCAATGAACAGCCTCAAAGCAAACTTCTTAATATTTCACTGGTTACCAAATCAACATATTTCTAGAACAGGAGACCCGATTCACTATCAGAGGATACAGGAGCTGCAGTGTGCAGTGTCCTCAGTCCACCCCAATGATACAGCGATCATGAAGAAAATAATTATAGTTCACACTTAAGGAGCATTATTTACTTGTGCATTTAGTCCTCATGACACCCCAGTGATGTAGGTGCTACAATAATCCTCATTTTACTGATAAGGAAAACTGGGGTCTAGAAAGACCAACATACTTACTCCCAGTGACCCAGTGAGTTCCAGAATTGAGATTGGAACAGATCACCCTGACTCCATAAACCCTGTTTTAGTCACTTCTGCCCACACCGCCAGGGACAGTCCTATCTTTCCTTCCCTTGCTCTACAGACTTACTTCTTTTGAACCTCTGTTCATTTGTATGTATGTTATTTAGTTCTCTATTCATTTTGAATTTGCACTTTTTATGATCTAGGCATGATGTTAAGAGGTAATGATTCAAAGATGATCAAGACTGGATTCTGCCTGCAAGAAACGTGTAGGTATCTTTGCTTCTTCTTCTTCTTCTTTTTTTTTTTTTTGGTGGTGGTGGGGGGTACTTGGGATTGAACTCAGGGGCACTTGGCCACTGGAGCCCCATCCCCAGCCCTATTTTGTACTTTATTTAGAGACAGGGTCTCACTGAGTTTTTTAGCTTCTTGTTTTTGCTGAGGCTGGCTTTGAACTCTCGATCCTCCTGCCTCAGCCTCCTGAGCCGCTGGGATTACAGGCCTGAGCCACCATTCCTGGGTTATTTTTGCTTTGTCATCTCCATTTTTCTTCTTCTTCTTTTTCTCCCCCCTCTTCACTCTCCTCCTCCTTCCCTGGTCGTCTTCCTCCTATTCCTTACTTCCCTTATCACTTCACCGTCAGTGGCATTACTAGCAGATGACGAGGTCTACTCTACCAAGACTCCTCAGGATTTTCCCTCCAAGTGACCATTAAATGCTGAAAGTAGAAAAAGAAAAAGACAATTATCCCCCTGGGTGTGCATGTTGGGTGGGTGGAGAAAGGTGAACCCTGAAAGGAAATGGTGCTAACAAACACCAATAAGACATGAAAAACAGACAGACAGTCTTGCAAATGAGACAGTGCCAAGCCTGTGAGGGTGAAGATAACATTAGTTCCCCGCCACTCCCTGGGTGATAGTGATCTGCATGTGTGTCTAGAGGGCATGTGCACATAGGAAATGAAGTTCTTGGGTAGATTTCTTCAAGTAAATTTGCCAGAAAGATTAAGAGATGCAGAGAGGGCAAGAAACAAAATGTTTGCAATATAGAAATAGATTTTTTTTTTTTTGGCGGGGGGCAGGGAGGGTAGACTTGACATGCCATTTCAAACTCTGGGCCTGCTCATGAAAACCCAGGGATGATGTTCTTGTTTGAACTATTTTTAGACATTCACTGTGTTTTAGAATCAGTGGAATAACATAAAGTATTAAAAAAAAACAACAAAAACAAAAACACAATGCCCAGGGACCTAGAGAAACTCCTATAAAATTATATGGGTTCCAGTGGCAGAACAGAAACTCTTCCTCCCCCTGTTTTATCCCATTTATTTCAAATGACCAGAATTTTAACGAGATTTGAATTTATGATTATAGTTCTGAGAGGTATTGCCAGATCAAGTGAAATCATGCATGGAAAAGCACATCCTACAGGATTAAAAATGATCATTAAATCATTTTAAGATCCTATCCCCCAGAGCCTTATCATTTTTGTTTGGTTACTTTCTTAAAATAGTCTGCTTTATGAGCTTGTATTTGTAATTAGAAGCTTTACAAAGACCTCTAAAATGAGGGTTGAATGGAGTTCTGCATTTGAAGATCTCTGCTTTTTGGATTGATACCAATTACTGTGTTCCTGGAGGCATCCAGAGAGAGGCCTTGTGAGAAAAAAGGATGCTTTTGTAGGCCCTGCTCTAGAGTGGCCGCAGTTCTCAGATCCTGCATTAGTGAGGGCTCTGCAGAGAACAGAATCAATAGGATCTACCTGTATAGAGAGAGACAAATAGGATATGCCTTTTTTATATAGCAGAATCCACAACCCCCCTCTCCAAAAACTATGCACAGAGCAAAGGGGACAGACAGGGAGAGATTTCTTAAGGAATTGGCTCATGAAGGCCAGCAACTCTGAAAACCAGGGCAAGACAACAGGCTGGAAATTGAAATAGGAGTTGACACTGCAGTCTTGAGTCCAGATTCCACAGGGCAGGCCAGGAGTCTGAAATCTCAGGCTGGGTGTGTACATTACAGTCTTGAGGCAGAATTCCTTCTTCTTCAGTGAATGTCTAGGACCCTAAGACCTTCAAATGATTGAATGAAGCCCACCGACATTAGGGAGGGTCATGTGCTTTACTTAACGTCTACTGACCAGTTGGACATGTTGTTCGCATTCACAGAATCTCTTTACAGCAACATCTGGACCAGCGTTTGACCAATCAAACGTAACTGAGCTCAGTGGACCATGAAATTAGCCTCAAGTGTGGGCAGAACAAGGTCTGATAGGGCCGATTTTAGGACTAGACTCAAATGCATAATGTGTGGTTATGGGAATATGTCTGCTAGATTGTGACCTCTTACATAAAGACGGTCATACACACTGTCAGGCAGATCAGCTTCGTCCATTCATGGGACCTGTCCTAAAAGTGGAAGAGATGGAGTTTGTGAAATGACAGTGTGGACTCATTTATCTAAATCTCAGAACAAGAGAGGTGAGGGTCTCAGAGGCAGGGCCTCTGGTATCATGCTTGTCTTCTTTGCCTAAATTAGAACAAAGTCCCCCTTCCTCTGCGTAGATGCAGCCTCTAGCCAGGATGCATGATTTGATAAGCAGCAGACATCATCCCCGCTAGACGCTGTAGCCAGGTGTCCTGTGAACAAGTCATGCATTGGCTTTGCCCAGGGAGAACAGGACACATTTTATGGGTGAAAAACTGATCCCACATATTGATGGATACTGGAAAAATTCTTCAAGTTAAACTGTCGGAAAGATTAAGGGAGAGAGGAAGGGAGGAGAGGGAAGAAAATGATTGCAATTTCTAAATAGATTTTATTTTTTGGTAGACTTTACATGCCATTTCAAACTCAGGCTGCTGGTGAAAATCCAGGGATGATGTTCTTGTTCAAACTATTTTTAGATATACTGTTTTTTCCCCAGTAATTTTTTTGGGGGGGGTATTGGGGATTTAACTCATGAGTGCTTTACCACTAAACCAGATCCCTAGCTCTTTTCATTTTAAGATAGGTGTCACTAAATTGCTGAAGGCCTTGCTAAATTGCTAAGGCTGGCCTCAAACTTGCAATCCTCATGTCTTAGCCTCCTGAGCGGCTGGGGTTACAAGCATGTGCCAGCACCCTGGGCCTCCCCAGTAATCTTGAATTTAGAATCTGAGATTGTAAAGCTTGAATCTGGTGGCCCTGGCCACATGTGCCCTACTCCCTGGGTGAGGGAAAGAGAGGAACTATTCCAAATTGAATTGCTCTCCAGAGGTGCCAGTGAGCTTTGTTCCCCAAAGCAGATGCTTTGTGAGGTGGCACAGTCTTTCCTTAAAAGCCAGAGCCCAGTTGCTGCCAGTTTCAGAAGCCAGAGTCAGCTGCTCACTCCTGAGAGTTTCCTAGCCCATGGCTTTATTACACGGCCAGAGAGGGAGCCGAGAAATATAAGGTGTGGGGAATAGTGTATGGTTTGGGTTCCCTTGGAAACAGGATTGGAGGTCATTTGGTAGGTGATCACACAAAACACCCGCTGAAGGTGGGGAGTGAGACAGGGAAGGGAAGGAAGCTGTAGTGATGTTATCTATCCAGTTTCTACTGTGAGTCCTGGAGCTCTGGGAAACTGTAGAACTAACACCGTCAGGCAGGATTTCTCAGCCTCAGCATTGTTGATGTTTTAGACTGGATAGTTCTTTGTTGTCGGAGATGTCTTGTGTATTCTTGCAGGTGTAGTGGCATCCTGGCCTCTAGATGCAAGTGGCATCTCCTCTCCCCCTAGTTGTTCCAACAATCCAAAAGGTCTCCAAACATTGCCAAGTGTCTCATGGAGAAAAATTGTCCAGAATTGAGCAATCACTGCCTTAGAATTATCCCATTTGAGGGATGAGGAAACTGGAATACTTTACCCTCTAACTCCCTGTCATCAGTAGGTGGGTGTTTCTAGGGGCATTGATTCTCTAGAACTCATTGCCCAAATGTTAACATGGTTAGAAAAAAAGACCTTAGGTGGCAATTTGCAGGAAAACAGTACTTGGTGTGTAGACATGAATTATAAGTCCATGTGGATGAGGTGCAGGCAACACCTATGACATGTGGTCATATGGAGACCTGCTTTATCATTCATTTATTTTGCCATCATTTATTCATTCATTTTGCAAATGCTAATCAGGAGCCTATGTGGTAGGCACCAGGTTCAACACATGAGACTCAGTGTTCAACAATGAGCAAAAAATGACACTCTGCCTCTCCTCATGTCCTTAGAAGTAATAGTCCAGAGGAGACTGAGCATTAATCAGATAACACAAATGAATTTTTAATTGTATTGTGGTAGTGCTATGATAAGATACAAAATCCTGAGATAAATCTAAACCTGTGCAGTGCTTCTAACCAACACTCTATCTTCAGGAACTTTTCACTTGTGAGTTCTACCTGGAAATATTTTCTTCACTGCAAGTTAAATGTCTACTTTTCAGAGAGATGTTCCCTGACCACTTATCTAAAACAATGTTATGCCTTTTTACACTTCACTCTTCCTGTGCTGTTCATAGTCCCTATGAGACCTCATAGGGTTGTATTTATCATTGGTCTTTTATGCCCTGTCACATCAATTGTTTTGTTATCTTTATGGCCCCAGCCCCTGGGACAATGCCTGGTAGGTATTTAATAAATATTTGTTGCATGAATAATGTAGAGGTTGACTTGGTGAAAGAGGTCCGGGAAAACTTTCTGGAGGCAGTAGCAATACGCCAGGATCTAGAGAGGAGGAGTTACCCAGATGAAGATGATTGGGAAGAGCCTTCCAGTCAGCAGGAATGGCATATGGAATGACTTTCTGGCTGAGAAGAAGTGTGGACATCCTAAAGAATTAGAACAAGTTCAGTGCATCTGGAACCAAGAGAGAGCATAGAGCATAGGATTGTAATCTTTAGAGTGAAACAATGGGAAGCCATTGATAGACTTTAAGCAAAGGAAAGTTGTATATGGGAAGGTAAAGGAGGGTAGGCAAACACAACCAAATTTATGTTTTCAATAGATCATTCTAGTTCCAAGGGCTGGAATATCGGAGTGGGGCAGGAGTGGATGGCATCTTGGTGATATATTTTATCCTTAGAAACTTAGACCCATCTGCTTGAAAATTTGTGTGTATATGGAAATTTTTAGGTCATTTGTTTTAAAGAGCTCATGAATTTATGCCTTTGATTTCCCAGGGATGGAAAAAGTGTTTCTCTCCCCCAGAGAGCTTCCAGAGAGCTCCTCCAGCCTGTGTTCCTCATCGTTGTCCTTGTTTTCAGGTTGTTTCTAGCTTTAGTTGAGTGAGAAATGAAGAATTGAGGTTGCCTTCTGTTGGATGATTTGTTGGTTGGAGTCCGAACTCCTTAGTTAATCTGGGTGAAGCCAAGCCTTGTCCTGGAGCCTGAGATCTTGTGGAGGACTGTCTGACTGCTCACAAATAATTTATGCATTTTCCTTAGGAGGATAATCCATCCCTGCTTGTTGAAATTGGTCATGGCCTGTGACTTGCTTAGTTGTCTAATGGAATGTGAGCAGAAAGGATGTGTATTATGTCTGAGCCAGAAGTTCTCAGATTCAGAGCATGCTTGACCATGCTTGGCTTTTTTTCCCCTCCTGACATTCATAGGCATGTAATAAATGTAACAAACAAAACAACAACAACAACCACCACAACAAAAAAACCCAAAAGAAAGAGCTCCTGTTAGGAGTTTAGATAGCCAAGGACTAGTCCGGGAATTTCTACCAACTAGCGGTGGTGTATTCATTTTGTTTTTCTAGTGGCCCTACAAGATTCTTAAGATTTTTTTCATTTCTATTACCTTATAAAGGCATTATAGAACTACAATGATGATTTTGGGATGCTCACTGGAAGTGTTATTTAGGCTGGCTAATGGGGGTAAAGACCTGGCCACATGGATAGGCAGCTTATTTTGTTTCTAAAACAAAAACCACTCTTCAGGGTGGTGCCCTATTTCTAAGTTTTCTCTGGAAATTGTTTTCCATCACCCCTTTCTGACTCCCCCACCCCCAGGCGATCAGAAGAAAAGCCAGTGAATATTCATTCTCTCAGGAGCCTCAGAACTCTTTCCTGAGACCAGGAAATGAGGGGATTGTTGCTACAAATTGCTGTCAAGTTTCCTTCTCAGAATGTGTTCTTTGTAGTGGTGCTGTTTTGGTGACCTCAGTCCCCAGAGCTGCCTCCTCTGGGCGATAGGATGTCTTCAGCAGGGAGTTGACAGGCCTGGGTTGTGTCTGAGGCTTGTAGGGGGCCATCGCTATCTCCACTGGAGCCAGATGTTTTCCCAACCTTTAACCTGCTGCGGTTTCTTCGCACAACGCCCTCCATCAGTGTCTCCAACGACACCCCGGTGCCATCTTGCAGACACGCTGTTGCTTCTGCCCTGTGGCTGCCCCGCTGGGAAAAGCCTTCTTCGCAGAAGAGGAAGTAAATTTCACACTTCATTCATCAGGTTGAGACTGAGCTGTGGTGACAGGAATGGGGTGGAGCGAAAGGCGCACACATGCGCGCCAGGAGACCCCAGGGCCTCGCTGCCTTTTGCTTTCCTCAGCTTGCGCAGAGGTCGGGACCTTGGGCGCAGGTGCAGCGGCTGCCCCCGCATCCTCCGGGACAGCAGGGTGGCCTCAGAAATAGGACATCATGTCGTTGCATTCTGATTTCCTCAATTGTGTGATATCCGGTGATCTCATCGTGACATTTCACCACCCATGGTATGTGGTGCCATCCGAATGCTTAGTCTTTACCTTGGGGAATAGAAGGAGGGGTTCTGGTCTGGGGGTACCTTATGAATCTGAGGTCACAATTTATATTCTCCCCTAGGACAGGGATAATAAACACAGAAGGTTATACCTCAAGAAAAAGGAACATTTCCTCTTTTCCATAAATGAAAATTGTGAAATTTACAATTCAATCCTCACTGTTCCCTGATTGCTCAGGACTAAATATAAAATTTAATTGACACAACATCAACGTTTATTATTAGCATATTTACATTTCCTTTTACCCCCTGACCAAACTTTTCCATTTTATTAACTGTGTTGACTTAACAGTCTGACTTAAAACAGTCGGTTGAATTTATAAATAAATTCAACAATTAAATCCCTGTATGCATAGCTTGAAGGGAACTTATAGATTATTAAATCCACTTCTGCAGTGTACCGATTAGCAGATAAAGTCTGGAGAGGAAGGACTAGACCAACTGTCCTCAGCTTGCTAGTTCCTGAGCCGGGCTTGGGAAGCAGGCCTTCTGATTCTGAAACCACTGCCCACTCCTGCAGTCCATGATGACTGAGCTTCTAGAGAGCAGACCTTTCTAGAGAGCAGACAGAGGGGACAAAGTGAGACAATCATCACTTTGGAGTGTCAGGAACAGACTGTTTAGAATTAAGAAGTTTCCGGTACATGTTATAGGGAATTTAGTTAATCTGTGTTGGAAAGCCCTCTGGTCATGCCTGATGGCTATGCTTATGATCTGGGTTAAGGGTTTTGCTGGAGTCTTCTGAACCTGGTGGGTGTTTTTGACTGGATGAAAATTAGCAGCAATCTATCTCCATCCCAATTAAAATCAGCAGCCACAGTATGTAGCTATGACAAAGTGTCTGTTTTTATCATCTATTTGAAATGTTTATGGAGTGCCTATTACTAGGGGTTCAATAATTGTACCCATATAATGTATATGTGCCTAATATATATATATATTATTATTAATGTGGGTAAATGTAATATATTTACTTAGGTAAATGTAATACAACTTATATATAAGTCCACAAATGGAGAATGTGTAACACAGAAACATTATCTATATATTCTTATCTTTTGGAAGAATTTCCAGTTTCTTTATATTCCCATGTATTCTCAATTTTCCATATTTTCTTTCCTGACCCACTCGTTTCTTCTAGTATTGAAGTAGAATATAGATAACCATGGACGCCAGAGCAGGTGGCACACGGTGTATTTCTCAGGGGCTCAGTCATCTCTGGTCGGCCACAGGCAGCAGTCTTGCAGTTCAGATAATGAAGTTCCTGCTCTCTGGTGACACCTTGCTCTCCTAAACTGAAGACACGGATTTAGGAGCCATAAACCATCTTTTGAAAGCTGAATTTGCAAACATAGGTAAGAAATAACAGTTAGCTCACAAAAGTTAACCAAACTAATCAGTAATGATTTCACCCCCTGAAATTAGGCAAAGCAAAGGGACAAGTGCTCAGGAAGGACACTGGCCTTTCCTTTGAGGACATAGTGTAATTGGATGTGTGATAGTCATGCTGTGTTGGAATTCTTTCAGTTCTTATTGACATGGACAGAGTTCTAAATGCCTCTCATGTTCTGGGCTATGGTGGATCGCAATCAAGCAAGACTCTAGAGAGAGTCTAATTTCTCTGTATTTTGGAAAACTGACTGGAAAAGACACTAAGAATTCTGCAAATAATCCCTTTCTATGTGATATTGTAAATATTTAGCCATGGTTAGCATACTTAAGTATGGTTAACTTGGAAATGCCACCTATTTATATCTTAGACTATTTCCAAGGAGCTCTAAGTAATTTACAAATTGTTTTCTAAATCTAGTTAGAGCTCCCAGATTCTCTGGAAAGCAAGCAGGGACAAGTTCTATGAGTGACTGTTCAAATCAAGGAATTTGAGATTCATCGAGTGGCAAATCCAGACGCATCCAGCACGTCCACGCTCGGGTTAGCCTCTCTCGGCACCCCTGTGCTTTGCCTTGTTCTCAGCGGGGCCTACCACCCTCCACTCCTAGTGGATCAACTCTCTTCCTTTGAGCTGCTTCCTGAACACCACCACACCACACTCCATTTTGAGGTAGGTTTTAGCTGTGTGTCCTGGGGTAATTGACATAACTACTCTGGGTCTCAGGTCTATCAAGTTATAAAAAAGAGGGGGTTTGACTATATCTAATGGTTTTCAAATTGGACCCTGTGAATCTTTGACAATCAGGAGAGAGACTTCAGGAGCTACTGAGAACATCAGAGAACCAGCTACATTGACAGCATTCCTCAGGCGAACAATCCTTTACCCACTCTCATCCACAGGAGCTTTCTTTTCTTCCATGATGGAATTATTTGAAGAAAAACTTCTCCCACTATGAAATAAATTTAATTTGATGACTATCAAGATGAAATAGAAACACTTGATTTATTTTCCCAACTGAAACAAAGAAAGACATAGTTTATGAAATAGGAATTTTTAAGGCCACGGATAGTAGCCTGTGTATAAGAGCATTAGAAGAATAACATCTGGATCTCAACAGGGCCAGAGTTAGCACCTGTGTTCACCAGTCCCACCAGTCCCACTGGAAAGCCTTATTCTTCATGGAACATTGAGGCATGTACTCAGAAACTCTTGTTTTACCAGGTGTGTTGGCTCATACCTGTAATCCCAGTGACTGAGGAGGCTGAGGCAGGAGGATCATAAATTTGAGGCTAGGGCCAGCAACTTAGTGAGATCCTATCTCAAAATAAAAAGTGCTGGGGATGTAGCTCAGTAGTAGAGTTCTGCATGAGTTCACTCCCCAGTAAGTGGTGTGAACAGTCCTATTTCAATGGTGGGAAATAATTAGCCTAAGGTCACATACTGCTATGGTTCTGCCTAACAAGGTTTGTAAGCAACACCAAAAGGATCCAACTGCTTCTGTATAATTTAATTACATCCCAGAATAAAGCTCAAAACTGTTGATAGGAATGCAGAAAAATTATCACCAAAAAACATTGCAATCGCTGACTGCGGTGGCACATACCTGTAATCCTAGTGGTCTGGGATGCTGAGGCAGGAGAATCGTGAGTTCAAAGCCAGCTCCAGCAGCCTAACAAGGCCCTAAGCAACTGAGTGAGATCTTGTCTTTAAATACAATATTTTAAAAAAGGGCTAAGGATGTGGCTCAGTGGTTAAGCACCCCTAGGTGCAATCCTTGGTACCAAAAAAAGGTACGATTAATCTGATAGAGAAATTAGCAGATATATAAAAAAATTAGAGAAATATAACTTGTAATGAGGAGAAAAATCAAAATTGGACTAGAATTGATGCAGATGTAGAATTAGCAGACAAGTCCACTAAAACAATTGTTATAACTATGTTCCAAATGTTTGAAAAATAGAGGCATGGAATGTATTTAAAATATATAAGTTAATTGAACTTCTATTCTTTCCCTCCACCCCCTTGTGTGTTAGCATTTACATATCAGAGAGAAAATTTGACCTTTGGCTTTTGGGGATTGGCTCATTTCAGTTAACATAAAAGTCTCCAGATTCATCCACTTGCCAGCAAATGTCCTAAAGATGTTCTTTTTATGGCTGAGTAATATTCCACTGTGTATATATACCACATTCTCTTTATCTATTCATCTGCTGCAAGGCACCTACCTTGGTTCCATAGCTTAGCTATTGTGAACTGAGCTGCCATAAACATTGATGTGGCTGCATCACTGTGAAGGGAAGGGAGGGGGAATAGGAATAGGAAAGACAGTGGAATGAATATAACACGACTTTCCAATGTATGTATATGAACACACCATAGTGAATCTCCATATCGTGTGCATACATAAGACTGGGATTCTAATTAGGATGAGACATACTCTATGTTTGTATAACCACATCAAAATAAACTGTATTATCATGTACAACTAAAAAAACAAATAAAATTTTAAAAATATACACACAAAAAGAAAAGGGAGCCTAAATAAATAAATAAATAAATATCCGGATCAAGCTTCTAGAGGTGAATGCTACATTATCAAAGGTGAAAAGTGCATTAGATGGCATTAATGGCAGATCAGACAGTGCAGAAGAAGAGATTATTGAATCTGGAGATAGAGACTATCAAAAGTTAAACAATGGAGGATTTAAAAAAAATAAACAGAGCATCAGTGGCCTATGGGTAAACTTCAAAAAGCCTAACATATGAGGAATTGGAGTTCCTGATGGAGAGGAGGGAGAAGGACAGATAAATATTTTAAGAAATAATGACTAAAAAATGTCCATATTTGATGAAAGTTATAAACTTGCGGGTATGAGTTTCCCATCGTTGCTCTAACAAATTAGCACAAATGGTGGCTTAAAACAATACAACTTATACTTCTGGAGGACAGAGGTCTGAACCGGGTACCAGAGAAAAATCAAGGTGTGGGCAGAGCTGCTTTCCTTCTGGTGGCTCCAGAGGAGAATCTTGCCTGGACTGTTCTAGCTTTCAGAGATGGCTTGCATTCCTTAGCATGAGTCGGCCTCTCTACGACTTCTTCCATCAGGGTCAAATCTCCTTCTCTGGTCTTCTGCCTCCCTCTTAAAAGCACCCATATGACTACATTGAGCCTACCTAGATAAGCCAGGGTAATATTCCTATGTCAAGAAATTTAGCTTACTCACATCTGCAATGTTTCTCTTGTAATATAATTTAAAATATTTATAGGTGTTATGGGTTGAGTGTCCATGAAAAGATATATTAAAGTCCTAATCCATGGTACCTGTGGCTGTGACCTTATTTGGAAATAGAGTAGTTGCAGATATGATTAACATGTAAATTAAGATGAGATCAAACTAGAGCAGGATGGGTCTTTGATCCAATATGACTGGTGTCCTTTTGAGAAAAGATAGAATAACATATAAAAACACAGACATGGAGAGAAGACAGCCATCTGGAGACAGAGATTGTGGTTGCAGTTTTGCTGCCATAAGCCCAGGTATACCTTGATTCCAGCCTACAGTTCTGTGAGAGAATAAATATCTGTTATTGCAAGATGCTCAGCCACTTTGTGGTAATTTGCTTGGCAACTGTAGAAAATTAATGCAATAGATTTTAGGAATTAGTAATTGAACATTGTTGTGGGATTTTATTCCTCCAACCATTCTATAGGTCCAAGAAACTCAAGGTACTTCAAGTCTAAGAAACTTGAAGGAAATATCCTCAAGGCATATCATAATTATATTATCAAAAGTCACTGATAAAAAAAAAATTTAAAAAAACATCCAGAGGAAAAAAGATACCTTAAATAAGAGAAACAAAATGAGGTTAACAGCAGATTTCCAGTCAGAAATGATGCAAGCAGGAAGTCAGCAGAACAACATATTTAAGGTTCTGAGAGACTTAAAACTCTCAATTCTTGACTTCTACACCCAGTGAAAATATCCTTCAAAAATGAAAGCAAATAGATATTTTCAGATGCACAGAATCTGAAAGAGCTCATAACCAGTAGACTTTCACTACAAGAGAAGTTTAAGGAAGGCCTGTAGGCAGAAAGAAAATGTTACCCCATGGGAAGTTGGATCTACACTAAGGGCTCAAGAGCACCAGAAACTACAGGGATAAACATGGAGGCGTCCTCCCCTTACTGTTAATCTTTTAAAAAGACAATCGACTGTTTAAACTAGTAGTATTGTAGCACAGTGTCTCTTACGGTTTGGATGTGAGGTGTCCCCCAAGGGCTCATGTGTGAGACAATGCAAGAACATTCAGAGATGAAATGATTGTGTCATAAGAGCCTTAATCCAATCAGTCAATTAACCCACTGATGGGATTTAATGAGTGGTAACTGACAATAGTTAGGGTGTGGCTAGAAGAGGTGGGTGATGGGGGTGTTCCGTTGGGATATATATTTGGTGAGCTGAAGTCTCTCTACTTCCTGATCACAATGTGAGCTGCTTCCCTCCACCACTCTCTTCCGCCATGATGTTCTGCCTTACCCTGGAGTCCTGAGGAATGGAGCCTGCCTTCTATGGACTGAGACCTCTAAAACCGTGAGCCCCAAATAAAGTTTTCCTCCCCTAAAATTGTTCTTGCCAGATCTTTTAGTCGTGGCAATGAAAAGCTGACTAAAGCAGCATCATGAAATTTATAAAAGCAGAGTGTTTGGTGACAATAACAGAAAGGCCACCACAGGGGAAGGGGAAAAGGGGAAGCCTAATGTTGTTAAGGTTCTCATACATGAGATGGCACGATACCCCTTTTAGGTATATTAAGATAAGGTAAAGATATATGCTATATTCTCAAATAACCACTATAATAGCAAAAGAAAGATTTATAGCTAAAAATTTAATAAAGATGTTAAAATGGAATCATAAAAATAATCAACCCAAGTCCTTGACTGTATAATAACTGTATAGGAGAGTAATGTCCTTATCTTGTTGAAGTGTTTGGGAAAGAAGCATGAGAGTATTTGGGACTTCCTTAAATAATTAAGGAAAAAATATATAGAGAAAACATACATTCTAAAATAGATCAAACAAAATTTTGGCAGTAGGTCAATCAGGCAAAAGATATATGGTGCTCCTTGTTCATTCCTGTGACTTTTCTGGTCACAGGATTAAAATTATTTTTTTTTAGGAATAAAAAAAACCCACTACTATCCATCCTGAACAAAAATAAACTTGGATATACAGTTCTCCAGAGAGGACATATAAATGGTCAAAAAGCATACAAATAGATACGCAATGATACTATCCATCAGAGAAATAAAACACAGTGAGAGATCACCCCACACCTATTGAGGTGACTATTTGAAATATACAGAAAACATCGAGTGTTGGTCAGGAGAAATTGGAACCTGTGCATTGTTGGTGGGATAATAAAATGGTAAACTACTGTGGAAAACATTATAGAGGTTCCTCAAATAATTAAAAATAAAATAGAACTACCCTATGATTTGCTAATTCTGTTTCTGGGTCTATATTCAAAGGAGCTGACAGCAGGGTCTCAAAGAGACATTTGAATATCTACGTTCATAGCAACATAATTCACAATAGCCTAGAAGTTTCATCAACTTTAATGTTTGACAGATAAATGAATAAACATACCAGAATAAACGTCCGGTATGTACAAACATTACAATACTATTCAGTCTTCAAAAGAATGGCAGTCCTAATACAGGCTACAATATAGATGAAGCTTGACATTGTGCTGAGTGAAATAAGTCAGTCATAAAATGAAAATAACAAATACCGTATGATTCTGTTTATATGATGTATATAAAATAGTCAAATTCATAGAAATGGAAAATGGAATGGTTTCAATTTTCATGAGATCTTCCCTACTTTTCCTTTTTTCCTCTGTAGCTTCCACATATGAGAGAAAACTTACGACCCTTCACTTTCTGAGTTTGACTTATTTCACTTAACATAATGTTCTCAGGTTCCATCCATTTTCCTGCAAATGACATAATTTCATTCCTTTTTTAAAAGGGACATTTTATTTTTTATTAATTTGTTTATTATAATTAGACATACATGACATCAGGATGCATTTTGATTCATTGTACACAATTGCAGCACAATTTTTCATTTCTCTGGTTATATAGCTTCACACCATATGTGCAGCCATACATGTACCCAGGGTAATGATGTCCATCTCATTCCACCGTCTTTCCTGCTCCCATGCACCTTCCCCACCCTTCTCTCCCCTTTGACCAATCAAAGTTCCTCCATTTTCCCCATGCCCCATAATTTCATTCTTTATCGCTGAACAAATCTTCATGATGTACGTATGTCTCTCTCTCTCTCACACACACACACACACACAAACACACACACACACACATTTTCTCTCTCCTTTAATTCACTGATGAACCCCTAGACTGGTTCCATAGTTTGGCTATTGTGAATTGTGTTACTGTAAACATGGGTATGCATGTATCACTATAGTTGATCAAAGTCATCATACTATTATAGATGACTTTAATTCTTTAGAACAAATATCAAGGAGTGCCATATCTATGTCATATGGTGGTTCTGTACCTAGTCTTTTGAGGAAATTCCATACAGATTTCCAGGGTGGTTGTACTAATCTTTCCAGCATATATTATTGTTTGTATTCTTGATGGCTGCCATTCTAACTAGAATAACATAAAATCTTAGCGTAGTTTTGATTTGTGGTTCTCCTATTAAAGAAGTGGAACAATTTTTTTATACATTTGGTGGTCATTTATATTTCTTTTGAGAAATGTTTGTGTAGTTCATTTGTCCACTTATTAATCAGAACATATGGTTTTTGGGTGTCAAGTTTTTTGAGTTCTTTATATATTCTAAACATTAGTTTTCTGTCAGTAGACAGTAAAGATTTTCTCCCATTTTGTGGGTTCTCTCTTTGCATCCTGAGTTGTTTCATTTGCTGTGCAAAAGCTTTTTAAATTTGATTGCATGTCATAATGTTTGGTATTATTTCCTGAGATTTAGGAGTCCAATTTTGAAATGGTTGCCTGCATCTATACGCTGGAGTGTTGACCCTACATTTTCTTCTAGGTGTTGAACCGTTTCCAGTCTAATTCCTCGGTCTTTGATCCATTTTGATTTGATTTTTTGTTCAGGGTGTGAGATAAGAACCTAATCTTCTTCTATATATGAATAACCAGTTTCCGCAGCATTTGTTAAAGAGGCTGTTTTTTTTTTTTTTTTTTTTTGCAGTGTATGTTTTTGGCACATTTATCAAGGATCAGATGACTGTATCTGTGTGTGGGTTTGTCTCTGTATCACAGTCATTAAAAAAAAAGGAATACAAACCATAAAAATAAGAGTGAATAGAGTAAATTGTGGAACACTGGTCAGCAACAAATAAGAGTAAACTACTGATATAAACAACAGTACGGATAAATTTCAAAATAATAATGATGAATAAAAGACAAGAGAAAAATGCATGTAGTATATGATTTCATTTACATAAAATTCTAGAAAGTGAAAATTATTCAACCTTAACAGAAATCATACGTGGTTATTCAAGGATGGGAGAGTGAGGCAGGCAGAGTGGGGGATGAGACTGGAAAGAGATATAAGGAAACTTTTGAGGCTGTTGCATCTATTCACTTTCAATTGTGGTGATGGTTTCAAATGTGTATAGATTGGTCTGAATGTAACAAATTATATACTTTCAATATGTACAGTTTATTGTATGTCAATACTTTGTAAAACTGTTAAAAAAATCCTTAGCCATCTGCCTGCTTAATTTTTAACTTCTCTTCTAATAAAGAACAAAATTTCTAATGAAAAACTTGCTTCTGATGGTATAATTTTTTACAATTTTTCTAGACAGCAGTTTGGCGGTATCTGTCCAAGTCCCTATGCTTTGATGCAGCTTCTCATTTTTGATAATCTGGCCTAAAGAGATGATTGAAGATATAGAATGAGCATTATGGAAATCCTTGCAAACTCTCTCATCCTAAATTCCTAGATATGGTTGGGTGCGGTGGCACATGTCTGTAATACTAGTGGCTTGGGACACTAAGGTAGTGTCCCAAAGTCAATCCAAAGTCAGCCTCAGCAACTTAGCAAGACGCTGTCTCAAAATAAAAAATAAAGATGGATAGGTATGCAGCTCAGTGACAAAGCACAGCGCTCCTGGGTTCATTCCCCAGGACAATGAATGAATGAATGAATGAATGAACGCACAAACAAACTAACCTAGATGTGGCAAAAAAAATGCATTTAAATCATGCTGGGAAATATAAAACAATAGAGCCATCCTTAGTAGGTCAAAAATATTTTTTTGTGTGTGAATTTCAGAAAGATGAAAAAATGGTTGAGATCAGATAGAAAAAGAAAAATCACAGTTCAAAATTTATTCAGGAAATAACTTCTGCAAAGGTGAAGATGGCTTCAAGGACGCTTCTGTCTCAAAGAATGGTGGCTTCCAGAGGTCTTTTAGGAAGTCCACTGGGGCAACTGACAGGGTCACGAGCTGGGGTTCTGCATAGAAGCATCCAGATCTGCTGACCATCAGCACCCTCTCTTGTCCAGTGCCTCTTCTGTGCCCTGACAATGAGCCACCAATGCATTTGCCTTTACATAGAATCAGGTGGTGAGGAGAAAGGCTGGGTGGGTTTTTTGGTGACTGTGACACCCAGGTAAACCAATGGGCCCCACATCGGGAGACTTGACTGAAGACCTGCTTGAGCACATTCTGTTCTTCACCCAAATTGCAGGAGACAGGCTAGAGGTCATACTGCCCAGAACAGCATATTCTTCTCTCTCCCACAGGCAGGCTAAAGCACACAAAGATTGAAATGAAAGAATGGAAAACATATAAAAGTAAAATGCAAGCCAAAATAGAACAAATTTAGCAATACTAATATCAGACAAAAGGGAATTCAAGACAGTTTTTATTAAAAAGGCCATTTCAGAGTGATAGAAGGTGCTGGGGAATATAGCTAAGTTGGTAGAGTGCTTGCCTTGCATGCATAAGGCCCTGGGTTCGATCCCCAGCACCATTCACACACACACTCACACACACACGGCCTGGGGAGGTGGCTCAGTGGTTGCCCCCGAGTTCAATCCCTGGTACAAAAATAAAATAAAATAAAATAAAAAAATAAAAAAGAAAGAAAGAAAGAAAAAACTCAGAATGATAGAAGTGTATATTAATCAACCAAACCTTTATGACCCTGACAACATAACTTCTAAATATATAAAGCAAAAGGAAATACAAAGATAAATGTATAATTTCATAATCACAATGAACTTTAACATACTTTTTTATAGAAATTAATATAACAAGTTCATTAAAAACAAGTTCGTTAAAAAGTAAGAATATAAAGGATATGAATAACACAATGGATAAATCTGACACGTACATGTAGCCAACAAACAGCATGTATTCTTTCAAAAGCACATTAAACATGTTTTGATCATGTATTAGAAAAGGTTAACAAATTTTAAAAAATCACATGTTCATTGATCATAAAGTAATAAAATTAGAAACACAGAAAAGGAAAAAAAATAAAAAAAATAGCAGAAACAACAAAATTCAAGTATGCTTTTTGAACCATATCCCTTAAATTAATAATAATAAAAAGCCCACTTCTTTGTGTTAAAGAGGAAATAAAAAATGATTTAGAGTGTACAACATGTTAAAACCAATGATATGACCATACATGGAGAAATATTTATTATCCTAATTGTACTTATTAGGAAAAACAAGGAAGATAAAAAAGAAGTGAACTAATCTTTGAAATCAAAGCACTAGATACATCTGAAAAAATAAACCCAAAGAATGTGGAATGACAATTAGGAAAGATAAAAGTGGAATATAATAACACAGAAAGTTAAAAATAAGAAAAAAAATTAAAGGTGCTCTATAAAACCAAAAGCTGGTTCTTGGCCAAGACCTGTGGGTTCGGGTTCCATATTCCAGGGCTGTCTCCTGTGCCCCATTCTTCCTCCTTCCACCTTTCTTTTTTTTTTTTTTTTTTAATAAAACACTGTTAAATTGTTTTTATTTTATTTTTTTTTAATTTTTTTTTATTGGTTGTTCAAAACATTATAAAGCTCTTGACATATCATATTTCATACATTAGATTCAAGTTGGTTATGAACTCCCAATTTTACCCCAAATACAGATTGCAGAATCACATCGGTTACACATCCACATTTTTACATAATGCCCTATTAGTAACTGTTGTATTCTGCTACCTTTCCTATCCTCTACCATCCCCCCTCCCTCCCCTCCCATCTTCTCTCTCTACCCCATCCACTATAATTCATTTCTCTCCTTGTTTATTTTCCCATTCCCCTCACAACCTCTTATATGTAATTTTGTATAACAATGAGGGTCTCCCTCCATTACCATGCAATTTCCCTTTTCTCTCCCTTTCCATCCCACCTCATGTATCTGTTTAATGTTAATCTTTTCTTCCTGCTCTTCCTCCCTGCTCTGTTCTTAGTTGCTCTCATTATATCAAAGAAGACATTTGGTATTTGTTTTTTAGGGATTGGCTAGCTTCACTAAGCATAATCTGCTCTAGTGCCATCCATTTCCCTGCAAATTCTATGATTTTGTCATTTTTTAGTGCTGCGTAATACTCCATGGTGTATAAATGCCACATTTTTTTTATCCATTCATCTATTGAAGGGCATCTGGGTTGGTTCCACAGTCTAGCAATTGTGAATTGTGCTGCTATGAACATCGATGTAGCAGTATCCCTGTAGTACGCTCTTTTAAGGTCTTCAGGGAAAAGTCCAAGAAGGGCAATAGCTGGGTCAAATGGTGGTTCCATTCCCAGCTTTCCCAGGAATCTCCATACTGCTTTCCAGATTGGCCGCACCAGTTTGCAGTCCCACCAGCAATGTACAAGAGTACCCTTTTCCCCACATCCTCTCCAGCACTTGTTGTTGTTTGACTTCATAATGGCTGCCAATCTTACTGGAGTGAGATGGTATCTTAGGGTGGTTTTGATTTGCATTTCTCTGACTGCTAGAGATGGTGAGCATTTTTTCATGTACTTGTTGATTGATTGTATGTCCTCCTCTGAGAAGTGTCTGTTCAGGTCTTTGGCCCATTTGTTGATTGGGTTATTTGTTTTCTTATTGTTTAATTTTTTGAGTTCTTTGTATACTCTGGATATTAGGGCTCTATCTGAAGTGTAAGGAGTAAAAATTTGTTCCCATGATGTAGGCTCCCTATTTACCTCTTTTATTGTTTCTCTTGCTGAGAGAAAACTTTTCAGTTTAAGTAAGTCCCATTTGTTGATTTTTGTTATCAACTTTTGTGCTATGGGTGTCCTATTAAGGAATTTGGAGCCCGACCCCACAATATGTAGATCGGAGCCAACTTTTTCTTCTATCAGACGCAGAGTCTCTGATTTGATATCTAGCTCCTTGATCCACTTTGAGTTAACTTTTGTGCATGGCGAGAGGAGGGGATTCAGTTTCATTTTGTTGCATATGGATTTCCAGTTTTCCCAGCACCATTTGTTGAAGATGCTATCCTCCCTCCATTGCATGCTTTTAGCTCCTTTATCAAATATAAGATAGTTGTAGCTTTGTGGATTAGTCTCTGTGTCCTCTATTCTGTACCATTGGTCCACCCTCCTGTTTTGGTACCAGTACCATGCTGTTTTTGTTACTATTGCTCTGTAATATAGTTTTAAGTCTGGTATCGCTATACCGCCTGATTCACACTTCCTGCTTAGAATTGCTTTTGCTATTCTGGGTCTTTTATTTTTCCATATGAATTTCATGGTTGCTTTATCCATTTCTACAAGAAATGCCGTTGGGATTTTGATTGGCATTGCATTAAACCTATAGAGAACTTTTGGTAATATCGCCATTTTGATGATGTTAGTTCTGCCTATCCATGAACAGGGTATATTTTTCCATCTTCTAAGATCTTCTTCTACTTCTCTTTTTAGGGTTTTGTAGTTTTCATTATATAAATCTTTCACCTCTTTTGTTAGGTTGATTCCCAAGTATTTTATTTTTTTTGAGGATATTGTGAATGGAGTGTTTTTCCTCATTTCCATTTCAGAAGTTTTGTCGCTGATATACAGAAATGCCTTTGATTTATGCGTGTTGATTTTATATCCTGCCACTTTGCTGAATTCATTTATTAGTTCTAGTAGTTTTTTTGTAGACCCTTTTGGGTCTTCTAGGTATAGAATCATGTCATCTGCAAATAGTGATAATTTAAGTTCTTCCTTTCAAAGCCCTAGAAAAGGAAGAGCAAAACAACAGCAAATGTAGCAGAAGGCAAGAAATAATTAAAATCAGAGCGGAAATCAACGAAATTGAAACAAAAGAAACTATTGAAAAAATTAACAAAACTAAAAGTTGGTTCTTTGAAAAAATAAATAAGATCGACAGACCCTTAGCCATGCTAACGAAGAGAAGAAGAGAGAGAACTCAAATCACTAACATACGGGATGAAAAAGGCAATATCACAACAGACGCTACAGAAATACAGAAGACAATTAGAAATTATTTTGAAAACCTATATTCCAATAAAATAGAAGATAGTGAAGACATCGATAAATTCCTTAAGTCATATGATTTGCCCAGACTGAGTCAGGAAGATACTCACAACTTAAACAGACCTCCTTCCACCTTTCATCATTTTCAGGTATTGATGAGGAACCCAGCAGACTTCCTGCTACACCTATCTTCAGAGGCCCTGAAAGTTGAACTTAACATATTTACTAACTTGTGGCAAGTGGCATCCATCAATCTATTCGATTGAAGTCTACATAAAACATATTAAAAAATTTGAACACAGCTTATACAATTGTATGCATTAAAGATTGTGTACAAACCTCAGTGATCTGGACTCTTTCTGAATGTATTGTCAAAAATCTGGTACTTATAAACCCCTGGGGTGCTTACAAACCATGGGGGAAGAAATCCTTTTGTGATGGAGTTCTGAGGGAGGAATGTGCTTTGCTTCAGAGCCTATGACCAGCCCACGCATGTGGAGTGTTTCGGGGAGGTGGGCACTCCTGCTTTGGTTTTCCTTCTAGGTCCTTTGTGTCTCACTTTCATCTCTTGCTCTGTAAACAGTAGCCCCTAGGAAAATTTGTGAAGGTCACTGTTACATATGTGGTCACATTCCCAGCTATTTTCAGCACCATGGAAATATCTGGCACTTCTCACTAATATGGGATGGGGACCTAAATTCTAACCATTTCCTCCTGTACATGAAGTGTTAGTCCTGTGATGTCTTAGATCCCTGTTAATTCAAGGTGCTGAGAACTAATTAGCTGACATGATTTAAATGTAGATTTGTTGGATCTAAAAGGAGTCTATGAAATTATCAAGTTAACTGACCTCAACTACTTTGGATATTTAAGTTTTAAACGGGGAAATTTTCAACATTTATCTCTTAAATGTTCCTAACAGCCGCAGGGCTTTTGTTACTTTGACTTTTTGTAGTGTTTGTGACTAAAGCAGGAAGCATGTTGGATGCCCCTACCCCGATACCCATGTGCTTTTCTCATGAAGGTGTGTTCTCCTGAGGAGAATCTCTGATCACAGTGCGAGATTTGAGACTGCATTTCGTTGTATGTAATGGAAGCATAAATGCCAATGGCTTAACCAAATAAGGCTAGGTAATATGAAGTCCAGAGGCAAAGAGTCAGGCTGGGGCAGCTGCTCAGAGGAGTCACCAGGGAGTCAGGCTTCTTATCTGGGTATATCGTACTCTAAACTAACCAGTTCTGCTGGTATAAAAGATGAAAAGAATAGGTTTCTGGTTAGGAATTAGCTTAGTCCAACTTGTCTATTCCATAGTTGAAGAAAATAAGATTCATACAAATTTCAGTAGCTTTCAGTAACAAAGCTGAGATTAGAGTGCAAGACCCCAAGCCTTCTCTTACTGTTCTTGCAATCCCCTAAGCTTGATTGGCATGCTGGCTTATGCCTTTTGCTCGTACCATTCTCTACTTGGAACCTTAAGTCCATGTACCTGCTAACTGTGACCATCTGGAAGCCCCCACCCTCTGCTTAACACTGCATATCCCATCTGAGCTTTCCTTTCTCAAGGCTCTAGTTTAGGGGATCACTGACTACTCGGAGTTATATCCTGTATCTTGAGCACACATCTGGTATTATGTCAATTGTACTTCTGTGATGTGATGATTTATTTCTGGTTTATCTTCCCACAAGATTACATGAGATTGAATATATAAAGCATCTAGGAAAGTTGATCAAGTTTTTATGAAATGGCAATCCTTGTTTACATAGTTCTTATTAGATTGCATTATTAGATGGTGCTCTTCTTGAAGGCAAGGCTGAATCTTCTTTATCTTTTTACTCTTCAAGTCCTAGCATATGGTTCAGGGGTGCCAAAGGCTGGTGGTGGTAGAAATGGCTTGCCAGATCAGGAGCGAATAGTTGATCACCAACATTGTTCAGAATTACCTGCATTTGGGATAGACCACCCCAATATACATTGGTACCACTGACGTGGCATATGTTGAAGAAATGAATCAGAACTGACTCATGAGCCCTCTTCCCACTTCTAAATCTTTCATTAAGTAGGATAACAGCAGATTCCTTAACATAATCTTAAGGATTGACTTGAGCAATTTTAAGAATTTGAGGAGAATAATGATGGGGGTTGGGTTTGTCCTGAGGGTTAAGTCTTTAAATCATATAATTCTCAAGCCTCTTCATGATCTGCATTAACCTAGTACTTTTCCTGCCTGTCCACCTCACTCTCCCTCCCCACCCACCACTTCCTTCTAGCTGCTCACCTGGACCTGCTTTGCTTCTTGGGCTCCATGAGGCGGGCAGCCTTTGGAGCCCAGCTATCCCTGCACCCTCTGTTCTTATACCTCAGCCTCCAGGGGTGAGCTGGAGGAGACTTGGAGTCATTCTTGTGGGACTCACAAGTCCTTCATGGGGCTTAAACCTCATCCCTCCAAAACAGACTGAGACAAGGATTTGGGTGTTAGTAGTTTATTTGGGAAGTAATCCCAAGAGACAGGCAGTAGAAAGAGACAAAGGAGGAAAGCAAATAAAAGGAACATGAATGGGTGCATCACCACTGTGGGCAGTTAGTCCCACTGCAGATCTTCTCAGAGATTGGACAGAACAAATGTTTTGTGGAGGGACAAGAAAGCTGAGGTATTCATCCACCCACTTCCATGAACCATTAGTTCAGGAGCCCGGCATACTACTGAGTTCAGAGAAGAACCTTAAGCAGAGAGACATGCAAGTGCTTGAGGGATGAAGCTTCAACCTGTCTGGAAACTGCTGCAGCTGCAAGAGGCCTGAGGGGGCTGCTGGAGGTATATGGGTGGGGCTTCCTACAGAGGAATCTCCCTAACACCAAAAGGGGCCCAAAGGCTCACTCCTGCCAAGGTAGTGAGGGAGGGAATGGACAGGAAGTTGGTACCCCTTCCACTCTGCTCTACTAGACTTGTATTGAGAAGGGGTGGGAACTGGACCCCAAGATGGAGGGGGACTGAAGGGAGAAATAGTTATGAATCTCTGGGCTAGCTCCCTCTTCTATGTGACTCTGCTCCCAGCAGATTTGGGAGAGATGGTGTACCTACTTTCACTCTGTTGGAAAGAGCAAGCCACCTGTGGTTCCAGAACTCTCTCCCAAACCCTCACACATTTTTCTTTGAAACAGAGGATTCTGTGGCGCCACTGAATCCCAAGGGCTGCTGCTGTCACTCCTTCCTCACACCTGTGTCAGCCACAGAGGAGCAGCAGAGCTTATGGAGAGCAGCCACGCGCCATGTGTCTAGGCTTTTGACTCATCAAGTCAATGTTTGCTTAGTTCTTTACCTTAGCTGGCAATGCCCTTAGCCTGGCGAAGGGCAAGGCGCCATCTTTAAAAACTGAAAATAAATAAATAAATAAATAGCCCCACAAACACAGAAAGCTTTAGCAATTGGCTGAGGTCAAATTATTTAAATTAACATCAGTTTCTCTATCATGAAGAAGAACTGAAAATTAAATCAGCCTAATAATAACCATTTGTTTCTCCTTCCACACACACTGGTTGGCAAATCTGCTGTCTGCTTCCAATCAGTACATTTTATTCATTTCTGGTTTTGTTCTTGTCATCTTAGTTCAATATGGAGATTGTTGGCCTGGAGCTAATTAGTTTCAGCTGATATTTACACAGCTTCAGACTTTTTAGAGATAAATGCAAGTAGAACATCCAGTTGGGGCAATGTAGTCTCTTTTTTTCTTCTGTGTAAGTTTGTGCCATCTTTATTCTCTTATTTTTCCACATTTTTCTAAAGAACAGGACAAAGAAAAGAAAACCCTAATCTTATAAAACCTGTCAGCATAAAAGCACAAGAGCTCCACAGGAAAGATAAGAGAAAAAAAAATCATTTGCCAACCCTCAGGGCAGGTTCTGAAGGAAATGTACAGCTTTATATCTATTGCAGGAAGATGTTGGATGAATGAAAAAAAAAAAGAGAGCCTTCTTTGGCATAATGGGCTATTTGCAGCTGACAGCTTGAGGTATCTGCACCAGAGACCTGAAGAGTTGTCAGTGTTAATAAAAAGTTTTCATGATAATGGTTTTGGTGCACTACAGTGCTTGCATATAAGCATGTGCTATTCCTAGAGCTTGGTTAAAAAGAGACTATAATATGGAATGCATTATACAGAAGAGCCAAAAATAACATCTGTCTTGCAAAGAAGGGGAACGATCTGATTTCATATCTCTTCTTATTTGACGGCATCTTTTTTTCCCCCTCTTTACTGGAAAATTATAGTTTTGTATGGTTTACAGAAATAACATTTAAACATGGCATGTGATTTTAGACTCAAATGGGATCTACTTAATAAAACATACAAGCAATTAGAGAACTTCTTTGTAATCACTTCTGAAACCCCAGAAGTTTCCCATCCACTGGGCTGAGCTGCTGTCTTTTCAGCCTCTCTCATTTGTGAAGCTTAGTTAAAGAAATCATTGGTCCCCCTATTATGTACACAGATCATCTTTACCTCGCAGGGCAGATGTTTTTGAACTTCCTCCTGCTACCGCTTGGGCAGATTTCTCATTTCTAGAATGAAAATTATATTCACCAGGGAGAAGACTTGTGTGGACACAGAAGTTAAGCACATTTGGCAACTCATCCCAGAGATGATGTTGGGGAAGAAAGATGATTAGAAAAGAAATCAATTTTTTTAACTTTATGTAACAGAGGAGTTACCTGTTTCAGCAGTAAACTAAGGAAAAAAAAAATCCTCCTAAAGATATATACTCTTCATAGGATTGTGATTATGTGAAGTTGGCTATTTTGGCAAATGCTTCATGACAACCATGCTATTTACATTAGGATTTGCTTTGCTCTTACATCTCATTCTGTGCTTCAGCTGTTTTGATCAGATAGGCTTCCACATTTTAGAAGAAGCTGGTATTCCCTGCTGTCATGTCTGTGCTTGATGAACTACCAGCCTTCAATTATTATATTGTTATTGTTTGGTTAGAGATCCCCAACTCTGATTTCAATGGCCTTATCCATTGGTAGAGTCATATCGTTGGATGCTAAGGAAGAGTCTATTTGGATAAAAAAAATAATCTGTCATTTAAACAACTATGGTGGACTGTAATGGGCATTATTGAGGACACACAGACGGTAGTGGTATTAATGATGATGGTGGTATTAATGATGATGGTGTTGGAGATGTTGTGATAGTAGAGCTAACTATCAGAAGTGGTAACAGAGGTGGCAATGGGTTTAGTAGTAATGGAGATGGTCATGGCAGCAAAAGTGATGGAGATCATGGTATGAATGGGGGTGATGGTGGAAAAGGTGGTAATGTGGTGATGAGACTTTTCCAGGCTCAATCTTTGGAGGGATTTATAGATAAGAGGCATTGAAAGTCTATTATTAATGATAATGGTCAAATCTTTAATATTTGAAGTGTGATTCATATACTAGTGACTTTTTCCATCACCCTGAATTTTTTTAGAAATGTAAACGCCCAGGCTAGATCCCAGACCAAATAAATCAAAATATGCATATAAAGAATATTCCCAGATGATTTGTATGTACATTAAATTTCCGGAAGCAGAAGTAATAAAGAAGAAGAAGTCACAAACACCTGTGATTTTTGTGGTCCCATATTCCTGCCTGGTCTTCTCTCCATGAGGGAATCTCAACCCTTAGCTGCTTGTAAAATAAAGGAGGTCAAATTTAACTGGCAACTGATGGTGATCTGGCCTGTACTCCAGGGTCTAAAGTCAGGTTTAAGTATGGATCTAAATGAAAGCTGTTCATACTCGGAAATGTGAGATTCCTCAACTCTCTAATCTTCTTTAAAGATTGCCATATGCCTGAAATTCTCATTTTCTTCACTTCTTAAAGAAGCCTAGCCCTTTAACAGGAACAAGACATTTTATTACCACATTGTAATACTAATTATGATATCTGATAAAAAAAATTAGTATCAGGACAGAGACACTCTCCATATGGGTTCCTTAGAGAAGTGTGCAGAAGGTTTGCCTATATACCTGATATATAGCAGCAACAAATGGTGCACGCACACACACACACACACACACACATACACACACACACAAACTCAGAATAAGCATATTAATAGAAATTCCTGGATATATTTATAAACAGTGTGAGGGAAGTAAAAGTTGATTTCCACACATGTAATGGTATATAAAAATTACTCCAATCCTTACAACAACAAAAATCATTTGGACTAGGCTCGGTGAGGACAGCTTGTTTCTGCTCCACATCCCATGATCTAGGTTGGCCTGATTAGGCCTAGAGGGTGTGCTTCCCAAATGATTAGCCCACCTGATTGATGGGTTGGTGCTTAGCTGGGACTGACAGTTTGGACTGCCAACCAGGTCTTTGATTTCTCACCATATGGCCCTTTTACTTGGGCTTCCTCACAACATGGTGGTCAAGTTCTGAGAGAAAATGTTCCAAGAGACCTGGGCAGGGCAGGAGCTGTAGAGTAGCAGGTCCTCCTCCTTTTCCTTTTTTCTCCCTGTGTATTCTTTACTTTGAGACTCCATTCAAGTTTCGCCAGTTTCCATGCTGATGTCCCTCACGGCATAAGTAACCAAGATCACATGTCACAATCATGACTTTTGTATAGCTTCTTATGATCTAGCTTCTGAAGACCCTGTTGTCACTTCTAGTGTGACAGTAGCTAAAATGTCTTCGTCAACACTGATGCTATACGACAATTTTCAACCTCTGCTGACCAGCTTGCCCAAGTTCTGTAAAATGAAGGGAAAAGGCACTGTGCATATAATAAATAAATAGGACGAGCCATAGAAAACTCTCAAAATAGGACAGGCCTGTGAGGAACAGGTTAGTCTGAGGTCAAGAGGAGAAAGATCATGGTGGTAGTCTTTGGCTCAGGCTGAGCTAACAAAGATCAGGTTCCTTTTGATCCAACAACATTTGATCTCACGAGGAAACCACATGGAAATAGTGACCAGGTGAGAGGTTAAGCAGCAGTTCTCCTTGAAGGTAGTATTCCCCAAATGACATTCCCCGCTCCCCCGACCCTCCGACCCAGCCTTTCCTAGCATGAGAATCTATAATGGCTTCCTACTCCAGGCCTGTCTTTCCAAGTTCCCCATAAGCCGACCTCACAGTAACCGCTCCTCCACACTTCCCACAGTTTCCCAGCATCTTGGGCCCTAACCAGCATCTCTCTTTTCAAGGCCTCGTCTTATCAAGCTTCCCCATGCCTCTTTGTCTTTGCTTATGCTATTACCCCAGACTGAAAAGCAGTCTCTGACATTTTCACCTAATCGAAACCCATTTCTTCGAGGGTTAGCTTCAGCGTTCCTCCTTCCACAAGACCTTTTCTGATTGTGTTCTTGATAATGGAGCAGTTTGTCCTCTGAACTCTGTTAGTCCTATAAGAAATAACATTGAGAATTGTTCTAAAATCTCTCAAGGTCCATTTCCCCCACTTGAGAGTGTTCCCTTTTTCTTCATTCCTTCTTCTCAGGACTAAGTCTTCCTCTTCGACTTTTCTCTATAGTTCTAATCCAAACACCATAACAAGAAACACCACTCAGATGCAGGTATTTAATAATACAAAAGGCTCAGAGTATTCTCTTTCTCAAGGATGTTTTCCTTTTAGCTAATGTTTGTACCCTAGTGTGACCAACGTCAAATCAACACACATTTGTTGAGTAACTCCTGTTTGGAAGGCCACATTTTTTTTAGAGGTCCTGGAAGTGTGAAAGCAGCATGGTTGATTTCCTCCAAGGAACATGAATTTTATCTGAGAGAGGGGCCTGATCTACATTAGGAATGGGAGAAGACAAGTCAATGCTAAACTGTTGATTTTGAATGCAATGTGTCTTATGAAGGTAGACTCACTTCCAGAAAGAAATGTATGGGGCAGCCGGAAGGTTATTCTTCTGTCCCTACACTGGGCTCCTCGAGACACTTTATGAAGACCCTTCAATGTTCTGCTTATGTAGGCAGAGTGGTGGCAAGGACTCAGAGAAGTGGTGGCAGAGAGATGTTTAGGGGAGATGGCCGTGGCGGAGCCTGGTGGGAGAATTGGTGGAAATTCTGACTCACTATGCTTGCAGATGCAGTCAGGTGACTGAAGACATCCATAGGAGGTACTAGGACATCTCCTTAGACTTTTCACCTGTAGTGGAATGGCCAGGTTTCTCATGTTTCTTTATCATGACAATGTATCTCCTCTCTAGAGCTTGAAGTAAACAGCTCTTTTGATTTTCAGAGAATCGCAACCTGAATGGAGCTATATTCTGAAACCACTGAAAGTCATATCTTCTCTTTGACTCTTTCGGTGGAAACAGGACATATTGTGGTAGGTCAGGAAAGGAGGAAAGAAAGATGATAGCATGGGGAATCTAAGTAAGAGAAAACAGATCTATAGGAAATGGAAGAGAATAAGTAGGAGAGGAGGCATGTGGCTTACATTTAAACGAGACAAGTTCGCTATCTTTTAAAACAAACTCTACCAGCTTTTCGTGTCCACAGAGAGACCACACAATGTTTGAAATACAATTCAGCTAGGATATATTTCTGGAGTTCCCAACTCCCTCTTGTTCCCACCCTCTCAAAGAAACAAAAAGAAAGGCAAAATTTGGGGGGTGGTGGGCTAAACAACTACAGAAGAATGCCACTAACTTAACATAGAGCTGCAACTGTGACATTTAACTCCAGGCCAGGCTTGCTGCCAAACCCCAGAGAAAAGCAAATGCACACCCAATATTTTAGCCACAAGTTAACACTGAACAGAGTCCATTAGTGACTTGTGACTCAGTGTGCCTCTTGGTACACTTGCTACCTCTCGTGGAGCTAGGTAGAAGAGGTTCGAAGGGGGCTTATTTATAGCATTGCCAACTGCGGGTTCATTCATTCACTTATTTAGTTTTGTCTTTGCACTAAGTCAACACTCTGTACATATTTTTCTTAAAGCATTTTCACATTCTGTTGTTAGCTTCACCAAATTGACTTTCTTTTCTTCTTGAGGACATGCAGCTAGACTAAATTTTCCCATCATTTTTTGCTCTTAAGTGGAGTCATCTCGCTGAGTTCCACCTAAAGGGCTATGAGTGGATATAGCGTATCCCATCTCCAGTCCTGGCCTAGAAGAACACCTTCCACATAAAATCATTTCTGCTCTTTCCCCCATTTAGCTGGCTGGAATGAAATGAAGCCCAGTGAAATTTTGTAATTTTCTTTTTTTATGGTGTCTTTATTTAGTTTGGGTATTAGAGTTATGATGGTCTCACAAAACAAGTTGGGAAGGGTTTTTTTTTTTCTCCTCCATTTTCTAAAAGACTTTGTGTAATCCTGGAATTATTTCTTCCATAAATATTTGATAGGATTCACCAGTGAAACCATCTGGGCTTGGAGTTTTGTTTGTAGAAAGGTTTTAAATAGTAAATTAAATTTACTTAATAGCTATAAGGCTACTCGAAACTTTTACTGCATTTTTGTGTCAGTATCGGTAAGGTCCCTGCCCCCCCCCCCCATTTTCTGCTTTCATCAAAGAAGACCTAAATTGTGGAATTTGTTGTAATAATGTTTATCATAATGTTCACCTATTATCTTTTTGATGTTTGTAGAATCTATGGGGATAATCCTTCATTCATTCCCTGCATTGGTTATTTGTATTCTTAACATAACATTGGAAACCAAATATTGGAGATGTTGAAGTCACAAGATAGATTGAACCTAGGTTCTTGAATTTCCTTTCAGCAAAAAGCTGCCAATGTACCAGAAACACCTATGGTTATACGTGCAAGAGATGCCCATCCATTTTATTGTCACTGAGATTTGGAGGGTTTGGGTTTGCATAACAACTAGCATTATTTTATTTAGAGATTGCCATTGATTGGTTTGTGTGTTTATATTCTGCACTTCTGGGAGCTCCTGGAAGACAGGAGCCATGATAATATTGCCCTTATAATTTGTTCCAATGCTTAGTACAATACTAGGTGACTATTAGGTTCTCAATAAGTGCTCTTATTGAATATAAACGAGTGACTGAAATGGTTTCTACTTACTTGGAATCTAGTTTGCTTTCCCTGGAATGGATGACTCAGTTCCAACCAAAAGCTTCTGAGAACACTTAGTACCCATATATATTTTTTAAGTACCATATTCGGTTGCTTTATTTTTTCTTTCTCTTTTTCCTTTCCCTATTTTTCTCCTCCCTTCTTCTTACTAGTTTCTTAGTCCTGCCTTTATTCAGAACAGTGCCTGAGACCTTTAATTAAGGTAAAAACTCTTCAACTCTGATTCCACTGAAAGGGAATTCAGAATTCAGACATGGGCTGGGCTTTTGTATTTGCTTTTGCTTTCTTGCCAAAGCATACAAACAACAAACTAACCAAGCAAACAACAACAATGCTCAGAACTCTTTGCAAGTGAATATATAATAATGAATCCCGAGGAAGAACATTGTTGACATTACTTGAAAGAAAAATTTTTATAGGATTCTTCCAGTGACATTAGTTTAATCCATTTGCATATAAACAGACTAATTACAAATTATATTTTAATTCAGGGATGTATTGGGTTCATATTTTGCTATATCTTAACATATATTCCTGTAAAATAATTATATTACAGTATTTTCCAATGCAGACCTTTACTAAACTGGACTAGTTCTCTTAAACAACCACATGGCCTTGATAAGGGACTATCTATCAACTGAAGGGAATGCCTTTTGCAAATCTTTCAGTTCCTTGTAGGTGTGAATGGAAATGTACCAACAGAGATAATTGGCAAGGCTTTGGCAACCCTTCAAGTGTTTTTCAAGTAATAACAATTGCTTAGAGCTAAGTTTTATTTTAATAGTGCTTCTTGTTAATTGCTTGATGACAAGTTTACTACTCTGTTTGAAGCAAGTAGATACCATACTAATTCTTACAATATTTGTTCATTGTCTTGACTAATCTACACTACAGCATTTCTACAATGCTCCTTTTCATGCTTCACATACATCCTTTGAAAAGTATACATGCCTCCTTCAATACACTCTGCAAATACAGTCTAGCAATGTTTATTATAGAACTGACTTGATATTTCATTACTAGCTGGAGATTTATTCATCTGGAGAAAATCTCCCACATTTGAGCTGGAAGGGTCTGGCAGGGAGTGTGCTTAAGGGTGCCTCTGAGTGGCATAGGTGGTACCCGAGGAATATAATTCACTTACCCAAATGGAATGGGTCAGACAGCAGATAGATAGCACAGTAAAACCCTGCCATAAATATTTTTGCTTTAATAATGATGATGGCCAAAACAACTATTATGGAGTATTCACTGTGTTCCAGGTGCTGCTATAAGCACTTTGTGACATTAAATCACTGGATCCTTATAATAATCCTATTAAATAAACATTATTATCATTTCCATTTTGTAGATGAGAGGACCAAGGTTCAAAAAACTGTAAGTCATTTGTTGAATGTTTTATACACTGTAATGGTGCTACACCATATATTCCAATATTTCTAGTTGAAGAATCTTCCTTTGTTCAGAGTAATGCATATTATATCTATTTTGCTGTGTTAGAGATATATCATTATAGTTATTCTTGTCTGTACAAGGCATCCACATAACCTGGTCCTACTCTATATTATACAGCTAATACTTAATATGTTAACAGAATATAACATTTTACTCAGCACCCTAAAATAATAACATTTTGTTTTTTTAGCCCCAAATGCCAAATTTAAGTTCTAACTTGATGGAGTATTTTACAAATTGAATTTGGGGTCACCACCATGATCATAAACTCAGCAGGATTGCTTCTCATTATAACCAGTTTGCTCTCACTTCATAAGGGATATATTACAAAATCTGACAGTTTTTGCTAGCATCATGCATGTTGTAAAGAAAAAAAAAATTAAGCCCTGCAGATACCAAATGGATGCGATTAGAGAAAGTCAGACTAGAGAGATGTGGGCTTTTGAAATTCTCACTGCTCTGTGTTCTCTGTGAGAGTTAAACATAAAAATGCATATGGACTCACTTAGAAATGTTAGCCCCTAATCAAAGGTTAATAATTTAATTTTATGTTGTATTATATTAAGCACCCCCAAAGTAAAATGTAAGCATATTGATTTTTCAGGGGTTCTTGTAGGTTTTTTTATTCATATTTGTAAGAGATTCATTTTTTTGAGGTTTAATTCTGCTACCCCTATAATTTTGAGTATTTCTATAGTGGATTAATTGCATTGATAACCCAATTTTTCATCCCTCCTATATGGAGGATATTTTGACCCAACTCTTACTTTAGGACTGGCCAGATGATTGTCTTTAGCCAGTGGGATATTGACAGATACGGTGAAAAACATGCATTCAGTCTCTTATTGCTGTTGCTTCTCGGTCCACACCTCAAAACCATGACCAGGCTAGCTGCTGAAAGACTGAGAAAGATGTATATGGAAAACATTCAGGACCTTCGGATGTATCTGCGACTGGTTAGCCTCCAGCCAGCCTACCAGCTGAGTCACACAGGTGAGCCAGGCCAAGAGTGGCTGATCATCAGCCAGCAGCAGATCATCCCAGATGACCTACAGGCTGCTGAGAAATACGAAGTAAGTGTTATTTTAGTCCATGATGCCTTGGGATGCTCTATCATACAAGAACAGCTAACTGATACAACTGCAACTGCAGCAATGATGTTTATTATGTATGAATAATGATGTCTATTATGTATGGAGCCTCCTCAGTACTGTAGGTTCCAGAACTAACTGCCTAGGGCTTAAATCTCAGGTTTTTAACTTAAGTGATAACAGTGCCTGGCAATGAGGAAGCCCTATAGACATGTTATGTAAAATACTATGTTGCCAGCCCTGTAGCTATTGTATACACAAATGATCTCTTTCTAGCCCTCAGTAACTCTTGAAGACGATATTACCCATATTTAGTAGATGTGGATATTTGGCCTTGGCTCAGAGAAGTTAAGTAACTTGCTCACTCACTGTCACCATCCGGAAGTGACAGAACTGAGGTTATGAACCCAGACCTGACCATGTATTCAGTCAGACTTCTACAGCGTCTGAGCTGTGGTGGCCTTCTTTTGGATATTTGGCTCCAATTTCATGTTTTTTTTTTTTTTTAATTTTGCCTGAAATAGAATTTCAAAAACTAAGTTGAGAACTCTAAGTGATATAGGAGGCAGGAGAGGATGTAATGGAGTTATGAAAAATTGGGCTGTGAATAATTATGATTGTAATGCATTCCACTATTGTCACGTATGTAAGAAATGAAAAAATTTCCATTGAGAATTAAAATAAAAAAAAAGAAAAACACAATGGTTAAACATCACTTATTTAATAAATTAAACATCTCATTAAACCAGTCTTATTATTGGATATGAGGATAAAGTTGGGGAATAAACTTAATGGAACTTCTAGCATTTGAGTTATGCATTTACTTTTCAAAGAAATGCTATTATATTTAGGTAAATAATATTTCCATGGCAAAGTTGTTTATAGATTCCTCAGAGAAAATATATGATTATAATTTATGTTTAGCCTTCTTTTCTTCCCTATCCCTTGCTGAAGAATATGGAATAAATTGTTTAAACATAGCTTTCTAGTCTTTTTTCAATTAATGCAGGATAAGCCTAGCTTCTGGATTTCAGAATCTCTGTTTCTTAGACTTTACAATCCATTCGTTTTTTTTTTTCCCAAGTGAATACAATTTAATGATATAACCTTTCATGGCTTAAATGAGAAAACATTGATGATCCCAATTGCAGCTAAGAATGTGTCTTCTGTAGTAGGATTTTTTAAATACATGATGCAATGCGAATATTTTTTCAGTATGTTTAAAATTAAGATCATTTAGGGCTGGGGATGTGGCTCAAGCGGTAGCGTGCTCGCCTGGCATGCGCAGGGCGATGGGTTCCATCCTCAGCACCACATAAAAATAAAATAATGATATTGTGTCCACTGAAAACTAAAAAATAAATATTAAAAATTTCTCTCTCTCTCTGTTTAAAAAAATTAAGATCATTTAAATTCTACTGTCAAATAAATGTTGATTTTAAAATCATTGTAACCTTTATCAAAAGCATTTTAATAGATTTTTTTTTTTTAAAAAGAATTAAGTCCTGTTTCCTATAGGCAGCCAATTTGCTCTTTGTACTCAGAAAAACTAGAATAGTAGTTAGAAAATGGTTATTAAGGGATGATCAAAAAAATGTCAAGGAAAAGTTTGTATTTTCTCCCAATGATGGTTTACCTAAAATCATATAATTCCCAATTTCTTTTTTTTTTCTTTTTTGTTCCTTCATTTTATTTTTTATTTTTAAAATTATTATTAATTAATTAATTAATTAATTAAAATTAGGTATATATGACAGCAGAATTCATTTTGATTCATTGTACACAATCGCAGCACAACTTTTAATTTCTCTGTACACAATGTAGCATTGCACCATATGGGCAGTTATACATGTACCTAGAGTAATGATGTCCATCTCATACCACCATCTTTCCTGCCCCCATGTTCCCTCCCTACCCCTCCTTCCCCTTTGCCCAATCACACTTCCTCCATTCCCCCCACCACCCAATCATGGATCAGCATCCCCTTATCAGAGAGAATATTCGGCCTTTGGTTTTGGGGATTGGCTTACTTCGCTTACCATAATTTTCTCCAACTTCATCTATTTAGGGTCTGTATTCTTGATAACTGCCATTCCAACTGGCATGAGACAAAATCTTAGAGTAGTCTTGACTTTTATTTCTCTAATTATTAGAGATGTTGAACATTTTTTCATATATTTGTTGATCGAGTGTATATATTCTTCTGAGAAGTGTCTGTTCAGCTCCTTAGCCCATTTATTGATTGGGTTTTTTTTTTTTTTTTTTTTTTTTGGTGTTAAATTTTTTGAGTTCTTTGTATGTCCTGGAGATTAGTGCTCTATCTGATGTGCATGTGGCTCCCAGTATGTAGGCTCTCTCTTCATCTCATTGATCGTTTCTTTTGCTGAGAAGAAGCTTTTCGTTTGAGTCCATCACATTTATTAATTCTTGATTTTATTTCTTTCACTTTAGAAGTCTTGTTAAGGAAGTTGGGGCCTACTCTAACATGATAAAGATTTGGGCCTACTTTTTTCTCTTGTCTAATTCCTAGGTCCTTAATCCACTTTGAGTTGAGTTTTGCGCATTTGAGAGACAGGGGGTTAGTTTCATTTTGATGCATATGGATTTCAGTTATCCCAGCATCATTTGTTGAAGAGGCTATCTTTTCTCCAATGTATGTTTTTGGTGCCTTTGTCTAGTATGAGATTTATGTGGGATTGTCTCAGTGTCTTCTATTCTGTACTATTGATCTATATGTCTATTTTGGTGCCAATACCATGCTGTTTTTGTACTATAGCTCTGTAGTAAAGTTTAAGGTCTGGTATTATGAAGTCTCCAGCTTCACTCTTCTTGCTAAAGATTGCTTTGGCTATTCTGGGTCTCTTATTTTTCCTAATGAATTTCATAGTTGCTTTTTCTATTTCTATAAGGAATGATATTGGGATTTTAATTGGAATTGCATTGAATCTGTATAGCACTTTATGTAGTATGGCCATTTTGACAATATTAATTTTGCCTATCCAAGAGCATGGACAATTTTTCCATCTTCTAAGATCTTCTTCAATTACTTTCTTTAGTGTTCTGCAGTTTTCATTGTAGAGCTCTTTCACCTCTTTTGTTAATTTGATTCCCAAGTATTTTCATTTGGGCTTTTCCTTCCAACATTTGATTGCTGTCACTAACAAGCAACAAACTGAACATGGTAAATTCCTTCCTTGTGTTATCACATGTGCATGTTAAAACAAGTTAAAAAAATAACAAAACACAACCCCCCCAACCAATAAACAAACAAACAAACAAACCCAAAACAACAATAACAAAATCCCTTGGAGTTAATTATTTGATAGCAGACTTTGAAAAAAAGTATCCTGCATAATCCACAGGCTGGAGAATATGCTTTTGCACTCTGGATTCTGTTCAGAATGTTCTTTTCAAAGTGCTCAGTTTCTGTTTTCCCAGGTTCTTCTGTCTTTTGTCATGTACATCAGAATCATACTCAGAGGTTTGAGAGCTTTAATTCACCATAGGAATTCAATGTACTTAGTGTACATTGTGACAAATGTCTCAGCTTAGTGGTAGACAGCCTTCAGTGTTGGACCTTACTGTCTGAGAATAGGCTGTTGTTGTATGCACCCAAATTCACACCCCTAGGGATAGACCAGTGCCAAGTCCAGACTCATGGGCAGATAATTATTATCATAGTAAAAAATAACTTCAAAGAAAGAGTGAAATTCTGTGCCTGTGAGATCACGGTAGATTTGAGTGCAACTTTTGCAGCATTTCATTAGATTTTCCCTAGACTAGTCCAGGAAGTGGCATGCATAAGGCTTTCTGGCTCACAGATTTTCTGTGTTTCTGGCTGAAAAAAATTTTTGAAATCTTAAGAAATATGTTTATTGTGCCCATATCTTAAGAAACTCTTACTTGATCTTGGCAGGGCCAGTCGCTGTTTAAACAATTTAAAACATCTTTTTTAACTGTTTCCAGAAAACATTTGCAAACACCCCAAAGTAAAGTTACATACTTACAATTCAGTTCTAAGCCTCAATTAAGGCTGTTGTTGTATAGCATTTGCTGCCTCTAATAGCCTGACACCATAATAATATTATACAGTATCCCAAGATAATGAGAAGAATGCCTAAC
Source organism: Marmota flaviventris (assembly GCF_047511675.1). NCBI lineage: Eukaryota > Metazoa > Chordata > Mammalia > Rodentia > Sciuridae > Marmota > Marmota flaviventris. The sequence continues at coordinate 147,613,628 of NC_092502.1, forward strand.
ATCTGCTTATACTCAGAGAACAAAGGAGAATTGGAAGGATGCATCCTGCAACCCTTGCAAAGCACCGCTTTGGCTTGCTGGAGAGCCAGGGTAGATTTTCCCATAGATTATTTCTCTGCCATCCAGGGACAATGGTATAATATTTTAGAAAGGTTGGAGAAAGCTGCTCAGGTTGGGGGCTCAGCAAGACAGACTGCTTAAGGCAACTGCTTCTGAGCCCCTCTGAGATATTTGTATTTGTATTTTTAAGTTAGTTTACTAAAATAGGAGGAACTGGTTTCTGGACACTGAAGAATGTTGTTGAATATGTCCTTTGATACTTTTAGCAGTAGACCCACTCAGAGAGAGATTGAAAATGGAGTTGCCTTATGCCATGCTCTGTTTTCCTGCACTCATACTTGTTAGGAAACAGGATCTTTGTTCTCAGCCTACATTAAGTGGGAAATTTTGACATGGTGAAGAGAAATAACTTGCAGGTTAAAGAAGAAAATAGCAAAGATGGAAGCATCTATGAGTCCTGATCTGCTAGGCAGTGCTGTACTCTTGTCTGTTTAACAACACAAAAACAAAACCAAAGCCATGATTGACTTACTTACTTAATTGAAAAAGAGGAAACATTAATTGACTACAGTAGACATTCATTGGTTAACTTTCCAATACTTTCTAGTCTTAATCTTTCTAATAGAACTTTAAACTTCTTCCCTTGGCAACTTATTGAGTTTTGTTCTGGTTTGGATACCCCTGGAAGCAAAATTGACACAAATATTTAAGTAAAAGTAGCAGTTTATTTGGAAGAAATACTGGAGGGAGTGGGGCAGTAAGACAGGGACACGTAAAAGTCAAGACAGTTTCTAAGTCTGGGTATAGACAGAGGAGGGGGATAGCTGGGTCAAATGGTGGTTCCATTCTCAGTTTTCCAAGGAAACCTCCATACTGCTTTCCATATTGGCTGCATCAATTTCTAGTCCCACCAGCAGTGTATGAGTGTACCTTATCCCCCACATCCTCGCCAACACTTATCGTTGTTTGTCTTCATAATAGCTGCCATTCTGACTAGAGTGAGATGAAATCTTAGAGTGGTTTTGATTTGCATTTCTCTAATTGCTAGCGATGATGAGCATTTTTTTTTTCATATATTTGTTGATTGATTGTATATTCTCTTCTGAGAAGTTCAGGTCCTTGGCCCATTTATTGATTGGGTTATTTGTTTTCTTGGTGTTTAGCTTTTTTAGTTCTTTATATGCCCTAGAGATTAGTGCTATATCTGATGTGTGAAGGGTAAAAACAGCATACTACAGGGATACAGCCACATCAATGTTTATAGCAGCACAATTCACAATAGCTAAACTGTAAAGCCAACCTAGATGCCCTTCAGTGGATGAATGGATAAAAAAATGTGGTATATATATATATATATATATATATATATATATATATATATATATACAATGAAATATTACTCAGCAACAAAAGAGAATAAAATAATGGCATTTGCAGGTAAATGGATGGAGTTAGAGAAGATAATGCTAAGTGAAGTTAGCCAATCCCCCAAACCAAAAACAAATGCTGAATGTTTTTTCTAATATAAGGTGACTGACTCATAGTGGAGTAGGGAGGGGGAGCATGGGAGGAATAGACAAACTCTAGATAGGGCAGAGGGGTAGGTGGGTAAGGAAGGCAGCAGGGGGTTAGCAAGGATGGTGGAGTGTGATGGACATCATTATCCAAGTTACATGTATGAAGACATGAATTGGTGTGAACATAATTTATATATAACCAGAGATATGAAAAATTGTGCTCCATATGTGTAACAAGAATTGTAATGCATTCTCCTGTCATTTATTTTAAAAAATCAATAAAAAATTTTTAAAAAGATTGATTTTTTTTTGTAAAGATTACTCTAATCTCAATAAACAGGGAATAATATATAACTAAAAAAAGTCAATACAATCTCAATGTTTGTTTACCCCCATCATTCATAGGTTGAAATCCTAACCCAAGGTGCTGGTTTTAGGATGTAGGACTTTGGGGAGAAGATTAGGTCGTAAGGTTAGAACCCTTATTAGTGGGATTATGGTCCTTATTGAAGAGGCCCCAGAGATCTCTCTTGCCCTTTCTTGCCCATGTGAGGATGCAATGAGAAGACCACTGTCAATGAGGAGGTGGGCCCTCTCCAGACACTAAATCTGCTGGTAACTTGACCTTGGACTTCCCTGCCTCTAGAAGTTCAGAAATAAATTTCTATTGTTTACAAACTACTAGGTCAATGACATTTTGATAAAGATTCCTGAATGAACTAAGATATTGTGCTAACCAACCACCATGGGCAACTGGAGCTCAAAACCCCTGGGAACTCTGGGATACTTTGCAGAACACCTCAGAGTTTTCCCAAAGAGGAGTGAAGCTGTTGAGGTATATTTATTTGCCAACTCCCTGTTATCCATTAGTTGAGGGCTGCTTCTGAGAACATTGATTCTGGAGCATCTAGCTTGCTAGCAGGTGTCTGCAGTAAGCAGCCTTGGGTGCATAGATTGGGTGTTGAAGGGATGTGTGTAGGCACCAACAGTCATGGCTGCAGTACTTGGCTCCTCCCCCATCTCCATAGGTAGGCCTGATTAACTTAAAGTAATAGTCCTGGTCCATCCCCTTGGACACTGCCAATGATTTACTTATTGGTCATGTGACTCGAATCAATTTAGGTAGGGAACAATACTCAAACCCCAGGCTTCAGTTGCAAAAACCAACTCCCTTTTCTACCTTAGACACAAAGAAGCTTGAAGTCCTGGAAATTGCTAATAGTCATCTTGGGAGCACATGGGAAGAACCTCCTGAGTTTGCAGGCTGGTAGCCAGGACTGAAGACAGAGAAATGGTCCCAATCATAGAACTCAAACCCCACATAAAGGCCTATCTAAAGCTGCATCAGTTTCTCAGGGCTGCTGTAACACAATACCAGAAAGCTAGGTGGCTTAAAGTAGCAAAATTTATTGTCTTATAAAGGAAAGGCTAAGCTCTCTCTGATGGCCCCTGGGGGAATCATTCCTTCCCTCTTCCAATCTCTGGTGCTTGTGGGCAGCCTTGGCATTCCTTGGCTTGTAGTTGCATTGCCCCAGCCACACAGCAGTCTCCTCCCTGTGGGTCTTCGTGTTGCTTCCCTGTGTGCACGCCTGTCTCTTTGTGCACATTTTCTAGGGTCACCAGTAAGATGGGATTAGGGTCCACTCTCATGACTTCATTTTAACTTGATCACCTCTCTGAAGACCCTACTTCCAAATAAGGTCATATTCCAAGGTACTAGAAATTAAAACTTAGTGTATCTATTTCAGGGACAAAATCTAATCCAAAAGCAGAAGCCAAATCTGTTCAATAATGATAGGAAAGCAGTTCATTTTTTGATTTAAAGGCACTTGGGTTGAGACTTTCCATTTCCTTTTATGACATCTTACCAATTCCTCGACCTATGGTTATGCATGAAACAAATCTAGTAAACAAACAAACAGCTGAGGTAATTTCTGAGGGATCAAATGGCTGGCTGATAACACTATGAGCAACCAACAAGATCAGAACATGCATTGCTTAGGTGCTTAATGAAAATGTTCAAAAAAGGCCCTTTCACTCATTGATTCAACAAGTATTTTCTGGAATCCCCGCTCACTGCCCTGTTGTGCCAGGTACTGTTCTAGGTGTTGGAAATAAAACACTAAACAGAAAAGACACACTTTTTTGGCCTCATGGAGCTTATGTTCTAATTGGGCGGGACAGATAACAAACCAGAGAATGTTGTAGATTGTAGACTATGCTAGATAATAAGAACGACAGGGATGAGAAGCATCAAGGAGACTTTGAATTTTAGAAAGGGTGGACCGAGCAGGCCTCACTGGGAAGAGGATACTTGATTTAATAACCAAAGGAAATGATGCAGTCATTTATGGAGATGAGTCCTGATGGGGACCTGGAACCCGCTGTGAGTCTAACTGACTGAGTTAAAAGCAAGAGAAGCTGATCCACAGAGGAGAGGCTGTTTATTCCAAGGGGGATGCTAGATAGCAGTTTTTGTCTTTTGAAGGAATTTGTTTCTTTTCACCTGGTCTATCTAGGACACCCGGAGAATTCTTCAAACCACTGAGTGTGCAGGAAATCAGCCATGGAAAATGCCAAGTCCAATTCAGAGCCTGTGATGGGCTAAATGTGTCTTTAAAAGCTTTAAAAGATGAGATAATCCTTGCCAGCCATTATGAGTATTCTTTTTAACATCAAAGTTTCAATACTATGAAAAAAGAACAAGAAGGACCAATCTGTTGTAATGTACTCTGGGGCTTATTACTTTTAACAGCAAAATATTGACTTTCTAAAAATTCAAATATACAAGGTGTGACATGAAGACCCAAGACTGATTCCATAATCCCCTACATGAAAATAAATTGTATTTTTTCTAGTTGTAGCTTCTAAGTTCTTATGAATGAATAGCTAGTATTATACAATGCTTTAGGCCTAGTCAAATATACTGTTTACAGTAAGGACTCTTCATGCTCCAAAATGTGTTGAGAAAGACAGTTTGCTACTTTGGCAATAGATACCACTTAACACAATTTTGTTTTTCAATTCCACATTAAGATAGCCCTCATCATTGAAGAAAGCATTTACTCCAATGCAGATGGTAAGCATAGTTATACTCCATAAAAACCATTCATTCTTGCTGGATAGTAGATACATGAATATAAATAATCCAGAGTTTCCTATATACATAGTGGTGGTGGTGATAAGTGCTTGCATGCTTGAAAAAGAAATTTAAAAAATGTCCCCTTGTAGGCAAAGTTAAGTTATAGGAATTTTCAATTGATGAAATTATTAAAGTCAATATTTTCAATTGGTAAAGTTAAGGCTTATGTTAGTATGCTAAATAAGTAAAAAACAGGAAAGAAGGCAGGAAGGAAGAGAAAGAGAGAAAAAAAGAGAGGTGGAGAGAGAAAGAGGGAGAGAAAGATACAGAGAATAAACAAGAGATACTTTTGTGTCTCTCTGATTTAACAGTCTGGTCAGATGTGCAGTCTGGGTGAACAGGTGGTTCTGCCTTCTAAGGTCACCCAGGAACTAGGTTTTCTTCTGTATTGTGGTGGTATGGCCGAGTTGTCTACCCAAACTCCTGGAGTTCAGCTACCAAGAATTAAGGTTCAAATAGATAACATAAGACAATTAGCTTGGGTAAAAGTATTGTGGTTTCTCTTGTGAGATTTGGTCTCTAAGGGCTGTTAAAACCTTGGGCACGTAGTCAGTTACTTAACAACCAACAGGTTCTGAATACATGATGTTCTGTTTATAGTCATACAGTTCAGTTTAAAAGATAGGCAATTAAATAGAAATTAATAATGAAGTGTGAAGATGAGATATGGAGAGACATAGAGTACTGTGAGAACACAGGGCAGGAGAACCTAACCTAGTCTAGGGACAAAAGGATCAGCAATGGCTTCCTGGGGGGATTGATGCTGGACTGAGAATTCTGTGGAAGGTCTTGGTCTCATTTGGGTGGAAAGTAGAAATCATTCCAAGGGTGGGAGCAGAGACATGGTGTAACTTTAAGGAATCTTCCAAAGACAGAAGTCATTTACAAGGCTGCTGCAAAAAAAATCTTAACCCAAGGCAGAAGCAAAGGGAAAACTATGTAGAATCTATCCAGAAAGGAAAAAGGATTACTGAGCTGGAAGGAAATATTCTTGGCACTGGTCTTGTAGCAAAGTATAGAATCATGATGAGCCCCAGATTCTGGGTCATCTGCAGTGATTTGAAGCATGGACCTGGTTATTGTTTGGCTATAGGCACCAATAAATCGATCAAGCTTTTCAACAAGAATTAGAATATTCCTATAATTCTCCATTAATCACGTCTTTTGGAAAGGTATGAAGTGGTAGGAGTCACATCTGTTTGGTTGTTTGGCACCAAAGTATTAGCTCTCCTAGTGTTTATCTGGTGTTTCTTTACTAAAAAATGTTGTAAGTTGGAATCATGATGAAATCTATTTTATTTGGAGAGTTGCTTTGAGAATAGATAGCAAATAGTCCTTAGAAAGAAGAGTCAGGAAAAAAATATTGTAAGATAATGATTGGATAAGAGTGAGGAACTAAATTGAACATTGTTGCTAGTTTGGAATGAAATGTCTTCTTCCTACTTAGGAACAAGATGCGTCCTTTCCGGTATGTGTGTGTATAAATATATGTGTATTTCAATATATATTTCTCTATGTATGAAGTACATATATATGAAATACGAAAATATGTTTTAAATCAAGCATTCATCTAAGTACAGGTTCCAAAGTGCTGCATGATTTTAATTTGTCCTTTCAAAAAATTATTCATTTATAAGCACTAGTGAGTGCCTGCTGTGGTGAAGTGTTGCTTGGTATCGCCAGGTGTTGCAACAATACCTCTGGATGTTGCTAGGTGACAGGCATGAAGTCTATGACAACAAGAAAAGCAAATCCAGTTCATGTCAGAATACAGGGTTGGAAACTGAGGCACACCACACTTCATCTTTACTTTTGAAATTCTGGCTAGTTATTCAACCCTCTCCTATCAAATCTCTCACCTATAATATGAATGACATTAGTATTTTTCTTTCCTCTTTTACTCTTCATTCCTACTCTATGGCCAACTCTGTCACTACTGGCTCTTTCACTGTGGCTCGGATTTGATACATGTTGGATAAAACCAAGTATAGAACCACTAAAAGATTTCATTCCAAGACTATCTCATGAAAGGTGATTCTAAACATATTTCTCAGGAGGAGGAATTGTCTCCCATTGCAGATCTTCTAGGTTTTTACTCACAAGAAGCCGGCTTAGGTATCTCTTAGAATTAAATCAAACTGAGGTCATTTCCATGGTCCACTCTACATCAGAGACAGGCTAGACAGAAGAGGGGAATATAGGAGGGTAATTTCTCCCAGTATTTGACAGGTGTAGTGGCATGGAGTGGTTCTTCACGTTTATTGAATATTAGTGTGTGTGAGGTGCTGTGTTGCACATAGTACCTCATTTAGTATAAGAAACAAATCAGTGGTCACATTATTTTTCCCATGATATGGGAAAAAGGTTGAGGGTCAGAGAGACTGTGTAACATCTGTTCTAGTGTAGAGACAGGATCCAAACCCAATTCTCAGACTCCAGTGTCCACTCTGCCTTTAAAGTTTTTCCTTGAGCCAATAAAATCTAGACTCCTCACTGGTTTGGTTGGGTTAGTGCTTTGAGGAATTCAGGTGAATCCCAGCAATCTCCTCCAATCCTGGGCAAAAAAGGACAGACTGAGCTGAGAGAAGAAGTTGGCTGGGATATTGTGGCTCAGGCTGCAGTCTTCCTGGCAAGAACAGACCATTTTTGTAGAGCAAAATGATTGGAGTTCATCACCCTCCTTCCCTTCAGTCTGGCCTTAAAAATACCAATAAAACATTTTCATTCCCCCATTCCTGCCCGCCCAGGTATTTGGAGTTTTGGAAACATGATTACAAATTTATGTCTAGACCTGGTGTGGGGAGAAGGTGTGGCAGAAGTCATCCTTGACCTGTTCGTTGTGTTGTCATTGTCTCCCACGTTGGCTTCCAGAGGACAGGGATGAGGCTGATTCATTGTGGAATCAATTCCCAGCATCCAGCCTGGTGTCTGGCCCACGTCTCAGCAAATGTCCATTGAAATGAATAGGTACTCCAGTGGCATCCTGTTTCTAACTGAAGGAATCAAGTTTCAATTAAAATAGACAAACGCCAACCAGGTCAGTTCCAACTGTCTCTGTTCCTTGGGAAAGTGTGAGCTTGGTTTACTTTTAGTTTTACGGGTAGAATTGACGTTGTCTTCATGCCACATCATATTTTCTTTAAGGGAAAGCCCTTTAGCTGTGACACATGGATTCCAGGGCTACAACCCCTGGTGGTCCACCGAAGAATTTTACAAATGGGTAGTAACATTTGTAACATGTCCATTTTATCTATGAAAATAACTGCCAACTTTTCCAAGCAAAAAAGTAAATTTGGAGAGAAATTATGGGAAGCCTATAATGATCTTGCAATATATTAAGTTTGGAGAGCTTCTAAGAAAATGGTTAAGTTTCATTAGCACAGGAAGATCAGAAAGCAATGCATGAACGAGGACAGCTGCTCTGTGGTCTGAGAGGGTCTATTTGCATTTTTGCTGCGAGGGTAGCCCGGGCCTTTTTACTAATGTTGGTAATGCTCTGGTGGTTAGTTTCAATGATTTTCTTTATTGTGACTTGCAGATCAATCTTCTACATTGTTGTTTCATTTAACCTCTATTCCCTAGGTTATTTCTTAAAGCAATTTATTGAGCATTATCTTAAATTGAACTGCATTTACTCTCCCTTGACCCAATTACTTAAATGGTCCACATCCATTTGATTTTGATTGTTCTCTTGCTATTTTCTTTCCCTCTAATTTTACTATCAGTTGCAAAAGAGACTATCTAGTTGTGGAGTCCCTTCCTTCCCAAACCACTCTCTGTGGGAGCAACACAACCCAGAAGGCAGCTCTTCTAATTTGAAAAATCCCAGCTCTTGCATCTGAGTACCGTTCATTTCAACAGTTCAATTCTACAAAGATTTATGAAGTGCCTACCTTGTGCTAGGACTCAGCTAGGAGTCATCTGCTTGCCCCTTCCTCCTCCGAGTGAAGTTGCTGGGCAGAGGTCCCTGATCTTTGAGCAGGGTGTAATAGCTCTGGATCTCGTCAGATTGTTTTCCAACATTGGTTTCAAGTGCTCTAGGTTCCTTTCAACACTCCTCTCACAGCACACAGCAAATGTCCTGCAGGTTAGTTGGCTGTGATCATTTGTGTGTTTGTAACTTCCAATTCATGAAAAAGCCCTGTTTCTCCAGGTGTCCCCCTATTACAGTCCTAAGAGTGGTTTCTACTCCTTTTCTAATAATATTTGTACAATGTGCTTGGTCCTGGTTCATATCTTGAATTGTAAAAAAAAAAAAAAGTCAGTATCAATACAATTTGTCATTTTCCATTCTGAGGATTTTTCTCTTTAAACTTCTGAACTCAAGGAAGATTCACCATCTTCCTTCCTTTCTCCCAACCCTTGTAAACTGTGTTTTTATTGGCCTTCAAACTTGTTTAAGTAGAACTAATGGTGGGAATGGAAATGACTGTTTCTGGGAAACCTGAATATTTATACTGCATGAGTAAAGACACCTTTAAACAGGGCTCCTTTTTGTCTTCCAGTTTCTACCCTTGTGTGAAAGTGACATTTTGTTAAGCTTTCCCATTATTTGTTAATCCTCACTTCCATCTTGTGAGGTCAATGCTGCTGTTGCCAATTTGCTGTTTAAAACCCTTTACCATCAATTCCCTATTAACCGCTGAGAGCGCAGTTGGGGGTGGAATGCCCCTTGCTTGAGGTATCTGACCCTGTAGAGTCCCCACCAGTACAAACAGGATTTGCCCTGTTCTCATGAGGCAGAGGAAAGATCTCCTTTAAAGCCACTTAGCTGCTCAATGACTGAAAAGCCAGAAATTCCAGATTTGGGGATATTTGCCCTGATCACTCAACCATACTGTAGTTCAAGCCATGGGTTATATTTTGAGTGACAGCAATTTGATTCAACCATGACATTGAATAGAAGATTGAATTACCAGGGTGTTGAGTTTACTGAAGGGAAAGACAAAACAAAGTAGGAGAAATGATGGCAGAGGAAAGAGGCAGAATTTGGTGGCAAATTGAAGGAAATGGAATTAGTCTGTTATCTGAAAGAGCTGTGGTCCTGAGGATCATGCTCATGGGCCCATGAAGTAGTTTTTAAAAGCCATGTGCAATTTGGGTTCTCCATGAACTGTTGTCTGTGTTCAGCCCAAATAAGGCACTGATTCCGAACCAAAAAGAAAACAAAAATAAAAACTTATATGCTTAAAAATATGACTTGTGGCCTTAGAAATGCTTCTCCTTCTCTTTCTTGTTGGACTTATTCTATGGCAAGTGAAAGATTTGATTACTCTCATTTTATCCCTGCCCCCTTTACTGGTGGTGACTGGATTCCACTTGACTCTTAATGGTGTGAGGATATGGCCATTTGGCAAATAACCGAAGAAATAGGGCATGATCTTTCTTTGTTTGTTTTTAGCTGTATTATAGTCCAAAAGGAAAAGTGGTTCTGTTACAAGTTTGCTATAATTTTAACTGTCTGGGTTGTAATACAACTGTGTACAGGAAGCTGATTGGCAGGCAGGGTCTTTTGAACATTAGATGGCAAATATTCTTCTTATGGAATAAGCAGGTTACCTCCACTGGAGGTTCAAAACTTTGTGTAAAAAATGTACTTCATTACTGCAGAATGTTTTTTTTCTTTTTTCCAGAATTAAAGAGAAAATTCTAATGTAAAGAGTCTAGTGTGAATAATATCACCTTGTCTGTACAAAAATTTTGAAATAGTTCATTTGAAGGTTTTAAGTTTATTTTGTGTGCAAAATACAACATCTCAGAACTTTCCACTGTTCACATTGGGTACAGTATATTTGACGATAAGAGATCAATTTTCCCTGTTCGCTCTGTCAACTGAACACATTTCTCCTTCCATCTATAAGCTTCAATAGAGAGAGACTGGCTACTTTCGGCATTTGGCATTTGTTATAGTAGTTTGTATTTTTTCCAGATGACTTTAGTGTATATGTCAGCGCTTTGAATGTAGAGCTCTAGGTTTTTTTTTTTTTCCAAGCAGAATTCAGTCTAAGTTTTCTATATGGATGAAAATAAAGCCATATGGAAAGATTTCATTTTTCAAATGTACTTTTAGCAGACAGAAAATTTTGAATACTACTTTTGTAGAAAGCAGGTTGAGTTTGTTTCATGTCATCTTCACTCTGCTGACTCTGAGTTTGCACTCAGAGCATTACACTCTTTCTTGGCCTTGCACGTATCTCCTGCCCTTGTTTAGACAGATGTGGAGAGTGAGGGGGACTTGGGCAGATATTTCGGACAGCCAGACAAAGTCAGACATTCTTGGAAGCTGATGCAATCTAGGTTTCAGACGAGATCATAAAGCCCCAAAGACCTTTATCTGTTCCACAGGGAGGCATTGGGGAGGTCTCAAGCCAAGCAATGGCATCTGTGGCCCCTGCTGGATTGACACTTACAAGCCAACTAAAATGGAAAACGCTTTCCTGAGATAGCTGGACCGCCTTCATCTGGAGATCTTACCACTTTGTAAAATTTGAAGAAAGTTCTCACAGAATCACGGAATAAAGATACCAGCCAAGAAATGTCCTGGAAGACATTATATATGTCTTAGGCATGTGTATAACAATCAGCTGTTCAAAAAACAAATATCATATGCAGCGTAGCTTGTAAACTATACTTTTCTTGAGAAAGATAATGGTCATGAATAGAAATACATCTGGGTTTCTTTAAAATACCAAGCACCCCACTCACGTATGAATATGTAAATTTTTGTTGCAATCAGCCACAATTGGGTGGCATCTCCTCTCACCTCCAGAGTGGGCTGAAGCAGGTTGGAGATTCTGAGGATACATTATGAAGGATAGAAGACCTAAGAGGGAAAACAGATTCCAGTGGGAAAGCCAGTTGAAAAGACACAGCCCATAAAAAGGAGCTTTAGGAGGCATTTTCTTTACCAGTGAGCTGCTCCTGGCTATTTCAATAAGGAGAGGTTGGCGGCTCACACACTATGGAAAAAACTGGCTAAGCATATTCAAAATTGTGTTTCTTAACAAAGTGATTGGCAGTGAAGTATAGATTAATATGAAAGATTCAATAAAATTTGAATTGAAAGCAGCTGTAAAGTTATTAAAAATCAAGTAAGAAAGCACAGTATATTCTTGGTTTTAGCTGTTCCATTTTTTTCTGGATTCTTTTTATTTTGGTGATGTCTAATGGTACATAAATGAGACCTGAACTTTCTACTTAATTATTATAAATAAAATTTAAATGTGTTAATATGTTCCCTTGGTGCTTTTGATACCTGGTGCTATGCATATCAAATTGTATGTTGCAAGTGATTAGTGAGTAGGAGAATCTGCTTTGGTGGTTTGTGGCCAGTGTGTTTTCGCTTAATACTACATTGAAATATGGTCATGCATTGCTTAATTATAGGGACACATTCTAAGAAATATGTCATGCAACTTTGTCATTGTGTGAACATCACAGAGTGTTCATATAAAAACGATGATGGCTTTGACATCACTGGGTGTTATTATCTTACAGGACACAATTGTGCATATGGCCCATTGTTGACCAAAATGTCACTATGTGGCCTATGACTGTGTACTGTACGCACAGAAAAGTGCATCTATATTTTGATATACTTTCACTAATTGAACATATTTGTATAACTAGCACCCTAGGGCCCACCTCAGGACTCCTCCAAATCACTACCTCTCCAAAGGCCACCATTGGCCCAACATCTAGCAGGACACATTAGTTTGTCTGCTTTTGAGCTTAGTAAGAATAAAATCATGTGATATCAACCTCTTTGTGTCTAACATAATACATGGATTAATCTATTTGACTGAAAACAATTGACTGCTCCATTGTATGAATATGTCAGCATTTGTTAACCCATCCTACTTTTGATGAGGCCTTTGGACAGTTCCAATATTTCATCCTATGAATGTCATTTATGTTTATATTATATTGTTTTTGTAAACATTTGAAAGAATCCCATTGGGGGCCACATGCACTCATTTCTCCTGAGTATATACCTAAGAATGAAATTGCTAAGTCATAGGACATGGTATGTTCAGCTTTAGTAGATCCTGCCAAAGAGTTTACCAAAATGGTTATATTAATTCAGAAGCAAATAGAATAAATGGGAAAAGAACAGAGTAGAAGGCAAAGGGGACAGGGATGGAAGACATCATATACCATAGTGGCAGCTATAGTTTCTTCAAATGTTTGTTTTAATCACATAGATATTTATATTAGATCTCAGTATGAAATATACTCCTTTTCTAAGTTACAATAAAAAAGGTTAAGAAATAATTATCTAATCTTTAGGTCCAAGTCCAATCCATCATGGACTGTCTTGCTTCAGTGAGCAAGTGGTCCTGGTGAGAGTAAGTAATGGAATAGGCTTAGTCTGGAGGAGCAAAACCATAAGCTCTTTGAGGATCTGGACCAACGTTGCACTATGCTAATATTTAAAAACAGCCTGTGATAACTAGACAGAGAAATGAGAGCATAGTTTGAATGATAATTTGAGATTTGGAGACAGTCAAAGCAGCCACCTAGATGATGTCATGCCATTTGTCTCAGCTGGGCCTGGGCACTGAAGATGTTCCTGTGGAGTGTCCTGTGTAAAGGGCACATTTCATTGTAATAAGGGAAACAGTTCAAATACAACACATATTTGCCTGAGTTTCTGGATCAATTACGTGGAATGGTTAGGACTCAATAAAGAATATACCAGGGGCTGGGGAGGTGGCTCAAGCGGTAGCGTGCTCGCCTGGCATGCGGGGGCGCTGGGTTCGATCCTCAGCACCACATAAAAATAAAATAAAGATGTTGTGTCCACCAAAAACTAAAAAATAAATATTAAAAAAAAGAATATACCAGGCCTCATGAGAGAGTAAGCACAGGTAACTTCCTGGAATCATATCCTGAATCCATTGCTTACTGCCTCTCCTGTGCTCTTTCCTTTTATTTTTCTCCCTCTCTCCTTCTTTTCCTAATTTCTCCCTTCTTTCCTCCTTTATTTCTTTCCTTTTTTCCTCTCTCTCTCTCTCATGTTAAAGTTCTGATTATAAAAGCAGCAGTTATTGCATAATGTGGTTCTACCTTCCAGGCTTATAATATGTTTCTATTAAAAGTGTACGTCTCATCATGTCATTCCCTTCTTAAATACCCTCCAATGTTCCTATTGTCTTTATGGAAACTTCTTCACGCTGCTTACCAGGCCTGGTGCCTCCTGCTCCTCCTGCCTCTTTGGGCCATTTGTGTTTGCTTTTATTCTTATCAAGCTCCCTTTAGTTCTTTGAATGTGCCAGGCTGTATTTTTGAGGGCTTACCCTAAATGTCCTTTCCCCTATTTTGTGGCTGCCAATTCCTGCCTGCTTTCCAGGATATTTACCCTTGCTCCCACTGATTCTTGTTCTTTTCTTAATATGCTGTATTGTCTTTGCTTATTCCATTTTCTTCCCCACTGGAGATGAACTCTGTTAGAGCAAGGGCAATGTCTCTGAATCTTTAAAACTGTGTTTATCAGTCAATCATAAAACCACAGGCATGCTCTCTGATCAGTGAAATTGCAGATGACTTTATTTTCAACTTCCTACTTTTATCTTGTTATTTATTTTTCTACCTGTGTGCGAAATTATGAAAATGTTACAATGAGTTAAAATATCAAAAACTCATGTAACTGTAGGGAAGAGGGTAAAGGAGGTAATGAGTTCATAAATCTATTATCAGTGACTAGTATTTAAAGGGTGATAGAATCCAGGGTTCCTAGCTGCTCCTATCAAATCCATTTTTTGTTAGTAAAATTTAGTGTGGGGATTGTAGGATCCAGCCTATTAAAGGCAGGTAGAACCAGAGAGGAAATAATTATAAAGAGGAGGAGGATCGTTTGGGAGAGATGGATGGAACCCTTTGTGAAAGTTCTTTGAAAAACTGGAAGAAAACAAGAGTTTCAAGAAGAAGAAAAGTAAGAACTGCAGAACTTAGAAATAGGAGGAAAAGCAAGAAGAATAAGATGGAGAAAGAACATAAGAGAGAGAAAAGAAGGATAAAGCAAAGAAAAAGAAAGAAGGACATTGCTTAATAGGGAAAATATATAGGTATCAGAAAGATGTTGGGGAGCAGGTCAGGATGAGATGGAAAGTAAGAATGTGGATGGGTCCTACTCAGTGCAGGATATCTGGTCTCCTGCAGGAGGTAGGCCTGCCTCATTCAGCCCTCCAGGCACAGCCACCCCAGCCACAGGGTCCCAGAAAAGTCCCCTTTGGGTCACTTTTTCCTTGGGGAGGTTTTGTCTTCCCAACTTAAGTGTGCTGGGCCTCTGGCATGAGCCATGTATTTACATTTTGAAACGTGAGTGTGCAGTGTGAACTCTCCCTACCCTGCTGTATCTGTGTGCCTGGGACAAAAGACATGACTGAGCTGTCAGTGCACGGAGGTATGCAGCCGGCTGCAGGTCAGGTCACAAAGCAGAGCTGTTTAAAAAGCATGGGGCTCCTCTCGGGAGACAGCTGTGAGTCCATGCAGCATTTGTCAGCTGTGCTAAAGACGGAACGGAGGACAGCAAGGAACGTCTAGCACAACACTACATGAGTGGAAGGACACCATAAAGTGTTTTAAACGGGTGTGAAGTCAGGTTTGAAGTGTTGGGGTCAGAGGGTAAGCTCGTTTCCCCCTGGAGCCTAAGTCATTCTCTGGCAGATTTTCAGAAAACTAGTTATGGTAGATGCAAAATGGCTCCATTGAGGCCCATTGACCACGAGGCTTCCTGCTAGTTTACCAGGATAAAGAAGATAGATGGGGGTTTTCAGGTAGGTTTTAACTCAAGTACCAAGTCCCACTGATTGACAGAGGCTCCCTGGGGCACTGTGTTGAGAACAATTCTAGGCCAGTGTCCAGTAGTGATCATATTTCCTTGGGCTTAAGAGGGGATAGTGGTCATATTGTATCATTTATGTTCTAATGCTTCCATAGCTTCTACTTTAAACATCCAACAAATGGTCTTTGAAATGCATAATGTTGACCACTGTCTAGTAACTCTGCCTAATAAAATTGATCTTGAAGTTGAAAAGGCTAATGCAGGTAGTTAAATTGCTTCTGTGATTCCCGGGGAAGAACTTAACATTCGTGAGTGATGAAATACAATACATGGGACAGCACAGGTTGAGCAGCTTGAAATTTGTTTTACATTGTGGACTTGAATTTATTTATAAGGTGATAGAGATTATTGATGAGGATGGTTGTTGAATTTGTAAACAATCACAGAAAGTGGGGTTTGACAGGGCTAGATTGACCCACTCGCTCAAGGGACTCCTCCTTTTCTGTCTTTAGCATGCATTTTAGGCAACTGTCTGTTTGCTTTCCCAATTGACTGATTCATACCCAAGGTTATATTCTCCACTTTGAAATCTGAGTATAATATTTTATAACCCATTGTGAAAACTATTTGGCTTGCAGATACATACACTCAAATGAAAAGTATTGAGGAGCATTCACACCTCTGTCTTTGGGAAACTGTTAATATGCTTTAAATCTTGCATGGGTTTTGCAGTAAGATAATCCTAGATTCAATCTGAGCTCAACCACACATTTGCTGGAAAATTTGTAACAAGTTAATTGAGACCACATAACTTCAGTTTGTTTTCTGTAAAATGAGGACAATAATGTCTCCTCATGTAATTGTTGTGAATGTTAAATAAGAAAATGTGTATCTGTTAGTGTTCTTAGTTGCAAGCAACAAAATTTGCTTTAGCTAATTTAAGTAGAAAGGTACCTAATAAAAGATATCAGCTAACAGAAGCATGGGGAGTGCAGAAGGAATGGGTTCTAACCTGGGCTTCCAAAAAAATCACACTGTGGAACTGCCTGCTAAAGAAGTGAATCCCAAGTGATTCAGTTTACCTCTGCCCTAATCTCCATTCCTTAAAATCTTAGTAATCTTGAGGACACAACTTAAGTTCTCTGTTCAAAACTTTTCTAACCTTCAAAATTTTGAAATGATCTCTTATCTGATGAGCCTTATTTCTTCCAGTGTGGTCTTTGTCTGTTATCTTAAAATGTATCGTGTGACTTTTTTTAAAGTGCATCTTAAACTGCTTTCCTCAACTACACTGTACGTCTCTTGATAGCAAGGAGAACTGGGTCCATTAGGGACCCTGATGGATGCTGTGACCAGCTATCCAGATCTCTCTGAAAATGAAGGATTCTTCCTCCAGCAACTTTATGGCAACTTGGGACAATACCAAAGGGGCCTTCCCAGATTCCGAGCTCCCAGATTCCTCATCCTGTGGGGCTGGCTGAGGTGTTTATTGAGATGACACTAGCTCAACTTCTCTCTCTTCTTAGCCCTCCTCTTCTGTCCCTTCTCAGCCTTAGATGCAGATCTCAAGGGCTTCCTCAGGCCCACCTAAGGGTATTCTCTTGGGAATCCAACCTACAACAATAACCTTCTGATAAGATAAAAGCAATGAATAATTTCAAGGTTCTGAGCTTGAATAAACATGCTTGAAAGAAAAAAAGATGATTCAAATTCCAGCAAGGCTTTTGATACCTTGTATTTGAAATCAGAGCCATGAAATTATTATTATCATTCACAAATGAGGATCCTAAACCAAATTAAAGAGTAAGCTCATTATTGACAAAGGTGTGTCTTTATATTCAGGTAGGATCTATCACTTTATTCAGAGACTGATGCCCAGATTCACAAATGGAACAGTTTTAACATGTTTGTCTTATTTCTTACATGCAGAAACTATCTGAAAACTACTAGTGAGTCCTTCATGATGGAAACTGAACAAATCAAAATGTTGTTTATCGGAGTTTCCCAAATAAGTTAAAATACAAATGAGGCAAAACTAGAAATAAAAATAGCGTGAGCAAATTTGTTTAAAAATTGTATTTTCAAATTTACCATCAATTTTTTATATATATATATTTTAGCTTTATTATTTTATAGTGAGAATTATGCATCCGGGGATCCATTAACTGTTATTTTGTAACACTTCTATTTAAAAATGGGACTATATTTCTTATGGAATTTGTAATCATATCGCATGTACAAAATTGCTGTTTTCCTTCCTCCATTAATCAAAATCATTGGGCTGGGGATGTGGCTCAAGTGGTAGCGCGCTCGCCTGGCATACATGCAGCCCGGGTTTGATCCTCAGCACCACATACAAACAGAGATGTTGTGTCCGCTGAGAACTAAAAAATAAATACTAAAATTATCTCTCTCTCCCTCTCTCTTTCTCTCACTCTCTCTTTAAAAAAAATCTTAAAAAAAATAATATAGTTAGAATCCTAACTTTAGATTCCCTCTGATTAGTCTGTGCCTCTTAGTTTACACAGAGGGGTATAGGAGATGAAAAACCTTGTCCAGACTCCAGAACTGTCTAACAGCCTAGTCAGGCATCTAATCCAAGACTTTCAGATCCCACCTGTTGTGTGTGGTGGTCCTTTCCCTCTGTCTGTCTTAGGGGATTATCTGTGTAAATCATCTCTCCTGCAGGCCTGAAGGATTTTTTTTTAATGCCATGCCAAATAATGTAGGTATTCACAAATCAAAACATTTAAATTCTATAAAATGACAAACAACCAAACAAGTTTAATTTGGCCAAGGGATTAATGTTTGGGGCCTCTATGATGCCCAGCAGGTGTGTAGACAGATGCATTTACTTCTCAAATTACTGTTATACCTGCTATAGTGACATGTGGTGGCTTGACATGAGCAAACGCGTGGGGGTGGGTCCATCTCCTTCTCTATCTTAATGTAATTAAAACCAGCTCAGAGGTTTGGGGATCAAGAAAGTACATTTTTTAGTATCTCCCCTTGTTCCCATAATAATCTTTACATCCCTACCTTCTACACCTCATGGAAATTGGTGAAACTGTGGCTTGTGCCTTTCAGTTGAGGTTGGAAAAAACTTGGCTGGTTTTGGGCCCTTTGCAGGGCTGTGTGTCTGTCATCATTTATACACTTGGAATTGTTCTTCAGTCTTCTAGTGGGAGAGAAGTGTGTCTTTCAATTTAGCTAGGAACCAAAGACCGAGCTAGTGTTAAGTAAGTTGTGATTTAACTTTCATTTGGTTACTTTGGTTCTCCATTGATAGCCACAGGAGTATATGCAGCAGAATAAATATCTGGGTTATATTTGGCTGTCTTTATGAATTAAATCCATTTGAACAGCAATAACCTGTTCTGCTACTCTGAAAAAAGTGAGGCCTAGCCCCAACTGTTACACAGGTTACCTACAACCTGTGTAACAAAACAAAACAACAATGACCATAAAAAGATAGGAGAAAAAATGGACATAGTGAATATGTGCACCCTTTATAAGAATAAACCAAACGTTCAGTTTCAATGGTATCAGTATGCAAATTTCTTTGTTGGGATTGTAACATATTTTGGAAAAGTAGTTTAGGGCTTGCCTAAAATTATTATGCATCAGATAATGGAAGTTTGGTTTCTGGATCCTGATCCTCTAAGGGTAGCTACCTCAACAAGCACAATTATTTCTTTTAGGTGGAAAAAAATGTCAGCTTGAAACTGTGCAGTTGCAACCTGTCTTGGGAAGAGCTCCTTCCCTAGTTCTCACGCCATGATGTTTACAGTTAACCCCATTTCCCAGCACACTGATTACTGGCAGATAGCTCATCCTTGACATGCCAGCCAGAGTGTGCATGGGTCTCTGTAGATATTCTTTTTGCCAAATGCAGCCTTCAAAGTTCTAATTTTTACCAATAATACTCCATTATATTAAATGACTATCATTACGCATAGTGGGGTTTCTAGTCCTACTTTTGAACCTCAATGTTATGCAAATCACATTTTTAAGGCCAGCTCTGTATTCGTACCACTCATACTGCTGTAAACACCATTCATTGACTGTTAGACGCTATGATAGAGGCTTTACATATATTTAATTTCTTCTGTAACATTGCAAGCTAGGTAATATTATATCCACTTTAGATACATATATAAAAAAAACCATCTTGTGAGAAGTGAAATAGCTTACCTGGGGTCTCACACCTGGTTTGTAAGACTTGGGATTCAAAGACAGTTCTGTTGTAGTCAAGCTCGAGTTTTTCATTTTTTTATTTTCACTAGGAAAATACTATCTAAGTGATGCAAATAATTTTAAGGTGGATTAACCTGCTCATTTCTTATATAATAGTTGAATACAGAAATGTTCTGTCTTTCTGTTTTCTTTTTTCATAAATGTTGTAAGTCACTGCTTTGTAGGTCCTAACATGGTGGTTGTAATATTTATATCACAAGCCATATGTGGCAGTGATAAAGGACACCTGGGTTTGAATCCCTCTCAGTCCCCTACAAGTCATGTGACCCTGGGTAAGTCACTCAATTGGTCCTACCAACATGCCGCAGCTGAAATCCCACTTCAGTTTTCTTCTGCCCAGAAGCAGGAGAGCTGGCTCCCTCTTCAGCCACTCACTGGCTAACTCTCACAAAGTGGAAGGGAAAGACAGCATGCAAAGCCCAGGCACTTTCAGACCTCTGCACCTGTGACAAGTGGTGCTGCCCATGTCAGCCACAAAAGCACAAGAAACTGGAGGGGATGGCCATAGCATTAGCAGACTAGCTCTGAGCAAAGGACATGCAGAACCCTTGCAAGTCTGAGAATCATCTTGCTCTTTAGATAATGTATTACAGGCATATCCCTGCCATTGGAATGGCTTCTGTGGACCCAGACCTGTGACTTCTGCCATTCTTGAGGACACCTGGAAGCCTTTTCTCTGTGCCTCCTTTTTCTGCCTTGCTAAGCAGTGGTCTGGTGCCCAGACGCCAAGTGTATGAAGAGGAGTAAGGCAAAGTCTATGCCACTTGCAGAGCCCCATCCTGCGAAGGAAGCAGCCATGTACACAGCTGGCTAACTCAGTTCCTAAAAACAATGCCATTGAGGCCATCAAGACCTAAAAACACCTTGTTATGGGAGCACAAGCAAAGGAGCAGAGAAGTCCTATGGTGGCTGAGAGGAAAAGCTTCATCGCAGTGCTGGCATGTCAG
This sequence comes from Marmota flaviventris, assembly GCF_047511675.1. Lineage (NCBI taxonomy): Eukaryota > Metazoa > Chordata > Mammalia > Rodentia > Sciuridae > Marmota > Marmota flaviventris. The sequence goes on from NC_092502.1 coordinate 147,634,337, forward strand.
CTGATTCTTGAAGACAAGTATATGTGAGATTTTGAGATGAGAAAGAAAAGAGAGGGCCTGTCAAATGGAGGAAACAGCATGAGCAAATGCCACGAGAAATGAAGCATGTGGTTTCCCCGGAGCCTGTGACTATGCCCCTCACTACCAGGGATACCTCAGGGGGCTGGGAGCCAGGGGAAGCAGGGCCATAGTGCTGTGGCGCATTTTCACACACAGGGACAGTGCTTCCAACGGAGTGGTTTGATCACCTTGTGCTGGAGGTATTCTTTGGCAAACCATCCTTATAAATGAATGTAGAGGAGATTCTAATGGAAGTTTCTATCACAGCCCAGTGATGATGGAAGTAACATTCTGCACCAAAGTGCCAGCCCAGGATTTACAAAGCTGGTGTCCAAACACTTAAAACCTTGACTTCTTCATGCATATTGAGAGCATGCAACGGTTGATCAGAGGAGCACTTATGAGAAGGATTTGTCAAGAGCATTTTTGGGGAGAATAATTTTCAACCCAAAATTGTCCCCATTTTTCATTCTGTTCAAATAAAGAAGAGGCTTCTAGGACACCACTTGGAGTTGTATGTCCCCTTGAGCTTAGGAGGTACAATGGACTCATGTCTGACATCACCCAAGATGTTCCAAATGCAAGAGATTGATGGCTGGGCACTGTGACCTGAGGTGCTATGGCTGTGGGGTTGCCTGCACTCTTAGGGTTGTGGGCACAGATTAATGGCGTCTCAGTGAGAGATAGTTGTCATGGCATTTCCTTAAGTCCCAACCAAAAGGGCCTCTCAGAGGGCCATTCAGACTTTGGCAGAGGAAAACTTGGAGGTACAGCAGGGTTTCTTAGGCTCAAGGAAGGAATAAGCTACTAAATGGAATAGAAATACTTTCTGTTGGTTGCAGATCTGTCCTTATGGAGATCTTCACAGCATCTGGAGACGTGCCTATAGAAGACTCCTCTTTAGACACCTACCAGGTCCAGAGAGTGGCCATGCTAAAGCATCACATTGCCAGTCAAGTGAGAATGTCTCTGCCCTGTTTTCTTTGTTTCTTCCTGGAGTCTAATTCAGAGGCCTCAGGAAGCACATTTAGTAAGCTGGGGAAGGAAGAGCAAAGCTGTGGGCTGTGGAAGAGAAAAGGAATTGTGTTCATCCCAATTTCTGACCTTAAGCTTCTTGACTATAGTATGTCTGAAGTGTGGGGTAGGAGTGAAGGGCAGAGGAAGAAGTCTTAACTTTGTAGCAAGATTGAAGTTTACATGTGATTGTGCATTTTAAATAATGAAATAAGAGTATTTATATTTCCTAAAGGTTATCGGAAGAGTCATGGGTCCACCCCAATTTTTTAATCCAGGTATATTGATCTCCCAATGAAATACCACTGAATAAATTGTTTCTTGGGTAAATCCTATGAGTTAGGCTTTTTTTTTTTAATTTTTTATTGTTGGCTGTTCAAAACATTACATAGTTCTTGATATATCATATTTCACACTTTGATTCAAGTGGGTTATGATCTCCCATTTTTACCCCATATACAGATTGCAGAATCACATCAGTTACACATCCATTGATTTACATATTGCCATACTAGTGTCTGTTGTGTTCTGCTGCCTTTCCTATCCTCTACTATCCCCCCTCCCCTCGCCTCTTCTCTCTCTGCCCCCTCTACTGACATTCATTTGTCCCCCTTGTATTATTTTTCCCTTTCCCCTCACTTCCTCTTGTATGTACTTTTGTATAACTCTGAGGGTCTCCTTCCATTTCCATGCAATTTCCCTTCTCTCTCCCTTTCCCTCCCACCTCTCATCTCTGTTTAATGTTAATCTTCTTCTCATGCTCTTCGACCCTACTCTGTTCTTAGTTACTCTCCTTATATCAAAGAAGACATTTGGCATTTGTTTTTTAGGGATTGGCTAGCTTCACTTAGCATAATCTGCTCTAATGCCATCCATTTCCCTGTAAATTCTATGATTTTGTCATTTTTTAGAATTTACAGGAAGTTACATTACTAATTTTTCCTAATATTGTTTCCATGGGGAAAAAACTTATCCCATTCCTCAAAGATGGAATATAGCCCATGGACACTCCCTTATCTGATACCATGATGGTTTTAATCATTCCAGCCAATGCATTCATGGTTGTCACTAAAGAACCAAATGAATGACTTTGAGGCTTCTAGGTTCATGGATAATGTAGAGTGCACTGAGCTGCTGTCTTCAGTGTCCTGCCTACATTGACACCAGCATCATTTCTGTGGCATCGAGTCCAGGGCTCAGGCCCTCACCTTTCTGCCTTCATGCTTGGCCTTAGACCCTCATTTGGGTTCCCTTACAGGATACTGATCCCACAGCTTCTTGTCATAGGAAAGGAAAGTGATTTTCCCTGGTGGAGACTTGATAGACTTCTAGGACTTGGATCAAAGCAATCTAGATGCTAATGCCCAGGGGTTAACTGTATTGTTACAGTTGAGCTCTTCAAACAACTATGTGCTAAGCCTTGCTCAAAGAACCTGAACTTTCTATTCAATTATGCTTAAGTTTTGTGAAGCAAAGTTTTTTTTTTTTTTTAAACCAAGGTTGATAAACTTTGTCCAAGGAACAAATCCAGCCATCTGCCTATTTTTCTGTGGCCTGGGAGCTAGTAATGGTTTATTATATTTTTAAATTAGAGGGAAAAAATCAAAAGAAAAATAATATATTGTGACATATGAAAATTATATGAATTTCACATTTCAGAGGCCACAAATAAAGTTTTATTGGAACACAGCCACATTCTTTCCTTTACTGATTGTCTATGGCTTACAATAAGAGTTATAATACTTGTGACAGAGACCATATGGTTCTCAAAGCCTCAACTATTTACTCTCTGGCCATTTCTGGAAAAAAGCTTGCCAATTTTTGACCTAAACTATTATGGTACCTCCTATTCAAAATTTCATTTTGTTCTAAGATGTTCTCTTTTGCACTCATTAACTGTTTTACTTTTGACTTTGATGTTTGGTTAATAGTAATGAGGGGGTTGCTGACCTGGAAAATAAATCTTCTCCTGTTATTGCAGTGTAGTAGAAAGAATAGAGCACCCAACAGGATTGGGACACCAGGCTTGGTTTTGTCATTAACTAAGAGACCCTAGCAAGCCATTTCACCTTTGGGGGATTTGAGAAATGAACCATTTCACATATTTTCAACCTGTGCCTTGAAGAGTTCTAGTCAGTCTTGGAGTCCTTTCAGGGTCAAATAGGCAGGGGCTTCACTAGCCCACTCCTTGATATTCAACCAGGGTCCCACCTGGAGTGTGGATTTTACATACTGGTTATTTGCATTTAATGGATAGAAAGGATTGACTGCTAAGCAGGTTTTGAAAAGCTGCAGAATCAGATCAATCCCCAGTGTTCCTCACAGTCCCTGGAGGCAAAGAGGAAGGAAGAGCTTTTGGGATATGATACTACTCAGGTTTAAGCCATAGGCAGGAGATGCTGACCTTCAAATTCTAAATCCAGCTTGTTGGCATGTTATGTAACAGTCCACCTGTTTCAGTTTTCCCATCTGGATAACAGAAGAAGCACATAACTAGGTTCTTTAAAACATAGTGATTATGGGAGAATATACCATTCAAAAAAAGAGATGGTGGCCTAGATGGCTTATTTCCATCTTCAGCTTACTAAAACCTCACTAACGCAGATTCCATCATGGAAGCTGAATGGTGAAGAAGCATCTTATTTCTTTCATATCAACCTGGAGATTGACAGAACTTGGATAAGCAATGGATTTTGATTGGTGAAGTTCATTAGAAAGCCTTTTGAATAAGGGTGAACACAATAAGGCACCATTTTCCCTACTCCCTAATGTGAACATGAGTGGGTATTTTTAGATGCATTATCGTTGAGTTTATAAACATCTTCAGTTATTATTTCAAGAAGGCAAACTTAACGGAATTTGCACTCCACATCCCTGTGTTTTTTGCCCATTTGCAAATGACCATTCATCCGCCCACTTGAAGTGATTAATGACAGAGGGCAGGCAAATTGCTTAAGATACAGATTTGATTTATTTTTCCTGAATGTTGCTTAATGGTGGTTATACTGGGGAGATGGTACTGATAATTTTTTCTGCAGTCAAATTTTGTAAGTATGAGTGAAAGAGATGTTCAAAGGAACAATGGAAGAACACATTAAATTTTATTTAGATGGCCACACCCAATTTATATATTAAATTTATCGACTACCAAGTGCCAATCAGTGTAGTGGATATGACCAATATATTGGACAGAGTCTGCTTGCAAGGGACCTACTGTCTGGAGAGGAGTTCAGGGGAAAAGAGGGGACCCTCTCTGCTTAGCTCAAATACCCCAACCCTTCCTCGGGCCACTGGATGTTAGTGATTTGAAACCCAGCTGGAGGAAAGGTCTGAGCTTGATGGAAACATTGCATAACATGGATAATTCTCTTATCTTTACAATCCTCTTCCCCAACTTTTGGTTTTGACAGCAATGATTTATGTTTCAGATCATCTTCAGATAGGATTTTTGAAGAGGCTACATGAACAATTGCATCCATCTAGCATGAGGTTTGGAGCATTGTCTGCATGGAGCATTTGGGAATAGAATTGTGGACGCTCTGAATCCAAATCTTCCAAATGTGATGTTTTACTGCCAGGGTTCCCCCCAGGACATCCTGGAATCTCATCCTTGGTCTGCAGTTGAGACTGAATTGTTGGCTCTGTCCCCCATTCTGTCACTCCTGGCCAATCACTTGACTTCCTTCTCAGGTTCCTGGATGGGGCTGGGGGCTTGCCCTCCCTCTACTCACTCTCTCTCTCTCACAGCATTGCTGGGGTAATTCCCTGGAAGATTGTGCTCTTAACCACTTGGTTGTCACTGGAAGCTTCCATGACTGTATGTGATCAAGACCGAGAAGACATGGAATGAAATATCCCAAGATTTACAATCACACTGGGGTGGCTGGAGGAATGAAGGGTGTATTTCAAAGTGTGGTTCAATCTCCTGAGCTGGGAACTTTGAAAGGAACTTGGACTTTGGGGGGTTCAAATTTGTTAGTTCTTGGCCAAGCACAAGTTTCCATTCCTAAGGAAGAAGTCTATAAAAAGGCCATTTGGACTTCAAAGAGATGATATTTTGATGCATTAAGTGTACATATGAATCAGAAACATGTGGATTAAATTTCCCGTTTGAACACGTGGCCTTGAAAATTTCAGGGGAAAGTGTCTGGCAAAGTGTGCCTGGGATTTGGCTAAGGACAGAGCTTTTCTCATGTTTGGGAAGTTTTATCTTCTTCACATGCCCCCTGTGATGTGATTGACACAGCTCTAATGTAAACCCAGAGAGTGGCAGTGGAAAAATTACCTTGTGATGAATACATATTGAGTTTACCAAAAAGGAAGAGGATATACGAACCTTCACTAGAAGGGTAACTGCAGTTTACAGAAACTCCAAACCCACCAAATAATTTTTTCCTGGAATAAGGACATGGGAAAGCAAGACACCAATTACACTGGCGACAAGTGCTGGGGAATGGTTGGCTCTGTTTAATGACTAGTGTCCTGCCCTTTCAGTCTAAGGCCACCATCAATATTGATGTGACCCTTGCTAGGCAGCTCTTAAAGATCTTGAGAGATAAACCAGTTCTTCTGAGCAGTTCCTTAGTAGCTGGTCTCTGCACAAACTTTGGTTAAGTGTTCATCTGCAGCTCACTGTCTGTAGAATCTATAGGATGCCTTCCTGGGTTCCTCTGGGAGAGACTGTCTGCAAGCAAGAGGAGCTAGAACACTGCATCAATGTCAACTTCAGTGATACTCTCCAGGGAGCATGAATGAGTCCAAATTCAAACCCATTCAAGTACAAAAATATTTTCCATCCATCCTTGAGAAGGGTATGGAACCCAAATCATTGTTTGGTTGAATGTCAGGCATGATGTATATTTTTCCTTTTTGTTCAATAAGAATGTATTATTTTCTCTGGACATAAATAATTTTTTGTGAATTGTACCAATTTGGAAAACACAATTATACAGAACAAAAATCCTTATGCCCCCATAATAGTCACCATGATCATGGACAGTTTTTCAGGACATTAACTATTTTCCAAAACATGACTTTTCAAATTCCACAGAACAGATGTCTTAGAATCTACCCAATCTCCAATTGTTGATATTTAGTTTGTCCCCCACCATTTTTTAAGTTTTGCTATGATAATGTGGTGATAAACATTCCTGAACAAAAATCTGTGTACTCATTTTTGATTATTTCCTTAAGGTAGATTCCTAGCAGGAAGATTTCTGATTTAGATGGTGTGAACATTTTTATACATTTTGATATATTATGCCAAGGAGATTTCCAGGAAGTTTGCGTTAATCTATACTCCCATCTGCAGTGTGCTTCAGGGTCTCATCCATTCTTTGAAAGCCGTTGCAGTGTTGCAGACACCTTTTTATTCATGAGTAGCCTCACAGATGGGGGTATTTTTGAATCTTTTTTCCTCTAATAAGAATAGCAGTGACCATTGGGGACATGGAAGAGGTGAGAGCCCTGCAGAACATTCAGAAATATCTTGCTGGTTTTAGAGTATCTTGGCTTCCCTTCAACCCAGCCCACCAAGACTCTAGTTATGCCCTTTTTGAATTGATCTAAGATTCTGTCTGGCTGCTTCCCTACAACTAGCTCAGGTTGGATGCACAGTAGAGGTTTCTTTTCCAAGCTTACAGTACAGTTTATCTTTGAAAGGCAAGAGAACTATACCTCTGACTTCCCAATCAAAGAGGTTAAATGGGAGCCAGGATCTAGGACAATGAGGCATATGTGGCCCCAAATCAGGATGCTATTCTTTGCATTGGCTAAGAAGGGTTACCTACTTTTTGACAACTAGACTAGAGTTGAATGAACTGTAATTTCTTATTCATTCCTCCTACCTGCAAAAGTCAGTGGGTCTACAGGAGGATGGCACTCCATATGTATAATATAGTCTCTTCATTTAAGTGGGGGATTATCTTCCAGAATCTGTGATCCCAGCTCACTTCTGTGTCATCTCTCCCTTCCTCTCATGGCTTAGGAATTCAAATTAGCATTAAAGTTAGGTTAAGTAACATGCACTTTGGGAAAGAAAATTTTCTGTTAAGCAAGCCATCAAAGCCAAATACACAGATTTTGAAGTTATTGTGTTGAATTATCCATGATAAAAAAAAAATCCACTCTCTTCATTAATCAAGTACTTAAAGTAGACTATGTGGAAATAAAAAAACAATAATTTTTAAAAATTTAAAAATTAAAAGAAAGGAAAGAAAAAAGAAGAAAGAAAGAAAGAAAGAAAAAGAAAACCCTAAGAAATATTCAATTACTTTGGGTCACATAGCATCTTGACAGGTATAATTAATGATCTAATTTCCTGAGTGTCCATAAGACCTTAAACACACACAGACACACACACACACACACACACACATAAAAAAAACCAAACAGGTAATTAAAGTGCTTCCCATTTTTAACGAGTAAACCCTTCAGAGACCTGGCAGGCAGTATCCGGACTCCACCTCCCACTCATTATTAACTGACATGTCAAAGAAAAAAGCCATATTATTTTTATGTTCCCATGGCACAGAAACTAATTTTGGGTATTTTAGGCAAGGGAGATTTATAGATCAGCATCAGAAACTTTTCTTGGGTTCCTAAGAGACTAGTAACATTCCAGAGTTAGATGGATTTAGTATCCGCCTGGTTTAAAATACAGGATCCTGTCAAACCTATGGGTATCCCTGAGTAACCTTCTATTATGGTCCAGCTGTTCCTTAAAAGAGGCCATGGAAAATGTCAGGACACTGTGGCGGGTCTCCCCTCCATTGCTGGGTCACCTTAGGGAGGATTGGGTTGAGCAGGAGAATTCTGTGCCTCTCAGGAGAATTGCCTGCCCGGTGCTATTGGTCGGGGCCCCTGGGCTGAGCAGCCCAGGAATGGGAGAGAAAGTGTACCTAGGAGCAGCCACAGCTCTTTCTCTAGATTAGCCTTTTGAGGGAGCCCCAGGAAGAAGCCAATTGATGTTAAAAGCACATTTTTTTTTAAAAAAGAAAATCATATAAGGCTAAGCAGAGGATTAATTAAAAAAAAATTTTTTTTTGGTGTTAAAAAGAAATATTTGTTGCTCATTTATTGGCCAAGGAGAAAGAAAGGTGTGATTCTCATTTGGCAGGATTAACTTCTTTTCCATAGGCTCCAAAGGAAGGTTTTAAAACCTTATATCCACCTGCAGCATTCTCCTCTCTATTCTAATGGAGGTGATAATGAAATGCTTGTGGCTCAAGACCCTTAAGCTGCACAACTGGGTTGGCAAGGAACACAGCACAGTGTAGGTGACTTTGGAATCTGAGCAACTTGCATCTGAATCCTTCCAATCGGTACGACCTGGGTCACACAAAGCTGGGAAAATTTTAACCTCTCTGGGCTTGAAGTTCAAGCTGAAAGTGAGGATAAGCACACTCATGTTATAAGGTTGGCTCAGGGATTCAACAAGAGAGAACAGGTGGGTATTCAGCATCGTCCGACACCACAGTACATGGAGGCGTTCGGATGATTATCGAGGAACACCAGGGGGAAGGACCACGGATGACTGACCCGATGGAAGCCATGAAAGCTGAGAGCAAGGAGGCAGTAGCTGCTGCCGCTGGCTCTGTTAAGAAATTTGGTGAAAACCTGCTTCCCTCTCTGCTAGCAAGCTCACAGCTGGCAGGTTCTGTGTGTTCTTTTCTTCTCCACCATATTTTCCCCACATTGTGGTGCATAGGGTGTGACCACTGGGGGAATAAGCGGGTCAATTAACAGTGAATGAAGACAAAATCCTGGCTTAAGACCCATGATACAAGGAGATTTCTCTAATCCACTTTGATTTTCTCCTGCCCCTGCTTGTGTGTGTGTGTGTGTGTGTGTGTGTGTGTGTGTGTGTGTATGTGTGGTGTGAACATTGTAAGACTTTGAGTAGATTCTAAACTCTGAAAGGCTCGAGTTCTGTCTTACTCTTTTGTTTCCCTGGCCTCTCCTCCCCTCTCCTCCCCTCTCCTCCCCTCTCCTGAAATCTCAAACATCACCTTTGGGCACACATTGGTGACTAAATGTACATACACTGAATCAAATTGAAACACTACGATGCCTTGGTGGAGGAGGAGAAGCAAATGGAGTTACAGATTTGTGGGAATTTACACGGTCTGCAATTTGAGTGGAATGTTCTATGCTTCTGTTCCATTCCAAAAGGCTCAGGGTTTGGCCTCCTCTGCAGAATATCTCCACCAACCTGAGCAGGGTTGTCATGAGCTTGAAGTTCCCTTATTGACATCCATGAAATACACTTTCTCAGAAAGTCCTTACTTTAACTTTAGTTGACGCCAGTTTACAAATCTTTGCCAAGAGAGAAAGTCCTCTCTGCTTTACAATCACTGCAGTCTTCCAAGAGGCAACCTGGGAATACGTTCATTTATTTCTCCAGGACTTTGGTTTCAAAGTTGCACAGGTATGAGGAATATGACTCCTGTCTGATCATATTTCATGGCCACCACAAGTGGCTGCTAAGAGATTCCGCTTAAGGCTGCAGCTGGGGCTAGTTGGGTGCCTGCCAAGAGCAAGGGCATGATATATTTGTTGGCGTATATGGATGTCTGTTTTCATAGGTATACTATTCATATATATTGCTTTGGGGAGTGAGGAGGAGTGGTGAATACTCTGTTTCCCCCCACATGGTTTGTAAGTTTATTCTCCTTTTGGTCTACCTGGCTTGTAACAGAGTGCTGAATATGACAGTGTCCTCAGAAATGATCAAGAAAATTATTATCCATTGATGGGGCTAGGTAGGTACTGGGCATAGGGGTATTAAGACTTGCTGCTACACCCTGAGGTCACAAATAACCACATAGTTTCCTACATCTTTGCAGGAAACTTCAAGTGCTGTTTTGCCCCCACCCCGCCCCTTTATTTGGGGAATGGCCTAAGGCCTTTAGGTCTGGGTGTCTGCATCAAGGTAACAGCTCATGGAAGATTTCCAGCAGATTTCCTTCTTATTTAAGGAAAGTTCTATGGCAAAGATAGGATTTCAAGTATGGTTCAAATAAAGAAAAAGAGAGGCCTTTGTGACTTGAGCTTTTCCTCTAATTCTGTTGCCCAGTTCTTCAACAAAAGTTTAACTTTATCTTTAAAGCATCTGAAAGTGTCTAGCTCAGTTCTTTGTATGTATCGACCACTTGACAAATATTTTTAAGTCTTCATAGGCTTTAATAAAATAATTATATATTGTCCAGAGTTAAAAATGTATACTTTTCACAGAATTAGAGTTTACAGGATAGAAGAGACTCTCTCTCTCTCTCTCTCTCTCTCTCTCTCTCTCTCTCTCTCTCTCATGTGCATGTACATGTGACCTAGAATTTGAGAAAACTGTGCATAAAGGAAAGACAGTAGAATAATTTGGACATAGCTTTTCTATGTTCATATATGAATACATGGCCAGTGAAACTCCACATCATGTTCAACTTCAAGGATGGGATCCTAATTAGAATAAGTTATATTCCATGTATGTATAATATATAAAGAGACACTCTACTGTTATCTAAAAACAAAAATGTAAAAGGCAGTAACAATCATGGTACACTGAGCACTGACTACGTGCCAGGTCTGGAACATGCGTGGGCTTTTGCAGCATTGTCTGATATGTTCTCAAATCCTCACAGTAGCCACAGAAGGCACTATTATGACTCTCACTTTATAGATAAGAGTCTATGAAGAGTCTATTTTCTGTGAGTGTGTGTGTGTGGTGTGAACATTGTACGACCTTGAGTAGATTCTAAACTCTGGAAGGCTGGAGTTCTGTCTTACTCTTCTCTTCCCCTGGAGTGTTCCCCTGGCCTCTCCTCCCCTCTCCTGAAATCTCGAACATCACCATTGGGCACACATTGGTGACTAAGTGTATACACACTGAATCAAACTGAAGCACTACTTTTGATATTTCAAAAGGAAAATAATCTGTTCAAGGTCAAACAACCAGAAGGTGCAAAGTTAGGACTTGAATTCGGGTTTTTCTGGCTCTAGAACCTGAGCTCTGCCTACTGTTTCTGTCTTGGGGCCACTGATACAGCAAATTCTCACACAACAGCAACAGCAAAGAGCTGGGGATTCAGGACTGAGCCTTTGGAGATGTCCCACGGGCAAAAGCTCCTTGGTGCAGAAAGCCCATGTGGGGCATGATCGAGGACTCATGACTTGGGTTGGCTTTGTCCGAGTGGACCCGCGAATCCCACAGCAGTTGAGCAGCGTGCTCCTTCTCCATCAGTTGGAGTTGTTAGCAAGCTTAAGAGCCCTGTGGTTTTCTGGGGCTGCTCTCCTGACCAGTCTGCAGGGACCAGTCCATTATCAGATTCCCGGACCTGGACAGTGGGGGCTTGCCGTAAGCTGGGGCTCCCTGAATATCTCCTTGTCTGTCAGTCTGCCTGGTCCTGCAGCTGCCCTAAATCCTTGTTGATGGAGTGGCTGTTTAATGCTGAGCACCCTGTTGGCAGGGTGTCTCTTGAGTGTTTTGGAAAGATGCATCTCCTCTGTGGTGGATGGAGGGCTAGTTGCCTGATAGTGCTTGTACTCTTTCTCATGTGTCTCTTTTAATTTTCCCTCAGAAGTCTACAGGGCCTGATTGTGTCTATAGCCCATGGACCACTGGTCCTCCCTACTCTTCTTATGCAACCTTATTTACCTGGTTATTCTAGTCCCCTGTTCTGGATCCCAGAAGCATGCCTGTAGTCCATATATTTAGAACTTAAACTGTACTGCTGGCTGTAATCATCTTAGAAATAGACCTGTTTAGCCTAGAGACAGGAAGCCAGCTTAAATATCTCAAAGAATAGCCAGTTAAGTGATTAAAAAAAAAAAAAAACACTTTGCAAACTGAGATCGATATCCCAAGCTCAACTCCCACTTAAAGTCAGACTACCAATATAATCAATTTCAGGAGGCATTATCTTGCTCCATCAAGGAGAACCAAGCCATGTTATCTTCATGTGGGCTGCATACATGATGCATAATAGGGATTTAAGTAAGCAGAATCTCAAAGAGAAGAGGAATTCCATAAATAGCTCGGCCATCAAAGATGACAATAAAATGTCAACTAGCTTAATGGAGTTGGTCACCTGCTGCTTCCAGGAAGCTGGTTAATTCAATTTGTCAGCTCCAGGAAGACACTAGGGACCCAGCGCATCCCTAGAACTCTTAAGGACCAATATTGAATTCTGATGTCTTTAGTTTCTTACTTCCTTTCAGCAGCATGTACAACAGTATCCATTGACCCCAAGATGACTGCTCTGAACTGGCTAAGAATCAGCTTAATGCTGAAGAAAATGGGTTAATAGAGGACATGGCATGGTCACCTTGTCACCCTCTTGCAGTTTTGGAGCACAGGCTGACCAGGCTAGAAGGCCTTTGAGATGTGTCTGTGTAAAGGAGCCACCAAGGAGTGACGTCTGATCCTTGTGTTTACTTTAGAGAATTAAAGATTCATCTTGCACCAAGTTATACCACATTTTCCTTTTGTCTATACCTATGTTCCTCAGGAAGTCTTCCTTGATTGTGGAAGAAGAGGTAGTAAATTTCCCCCAGAAATTATCCATTCTCAAAACAATTAATTCCCCTGCTGTTCATGAAGACACAATTCCATGGTAACATCTGATTAGACATTTGCCTCTGGAGGATGCTGAGCTTGTATAAATATTGTTTAGGGACATTGAGAAGATGTAGAAATTAAAAAAAAATCAGGCTATATTATTCAATTTGAAACACAGTCTAATGAGCCTGAGCATTGTTTTCCAGAGGTAGACCCCAGTGTTAATGTGGGCAGCCGACTTTCTAACCAAAAAAGTATAAGCTCCAGACTGCAGGATGACTTTGGGGAATGTCCAAATCATCATCTGTGAGCACCTGCCCTTTGTGAATTGACCCAAATAGTCTTCTTGGGGTTGCAGAGCCACAAGCAATGGTCTGAAAAGCTACCTCTGAGTGCTTACAGCAAGCAGGGTTATTTAAGAACTTTCCTGGGGCCCTGTGGCACTATTGAATGTCAATAGCCAGTTCCAGGTTGGGAGTGAGGGCAGTGTACAGTTACAGAAGGAGTTAGCATGGCCATTTTACATGTCTGGCCTGCCATCCCAGCAAGCTGCTTGGGTAAACAACATCTAAATTTTACAGACTTTTGAACACGTGGCACCATACACATATTGCATGATATTTGAATTGACTGGTAGTTTTGGATAAGCAGGATTGCTTGTTGAGTTCACTAGAGTTTCCCTGTCATATGTTTTAGATTTTCAAAGCATTGAACCAAGAGGCCTAGAGCTTCCGGTATTAGGGAACCAAATCTGAGCAATGCCAAAGACCAAAATCTTAGAAAATTAAGTAATCTATGTAACATGGGTAATGCTTATCACTCTAGAGGCGAAGTCTTGCTGTGGGACTCTTGGGCAAAGATAATTGGATCCAGCCGCTGCCCTCCTCCTGGACTGGACACAATCTCAGTAGTGGTTTCATTTCTCACCAGTCCGTAGCATAATTTATTTTATCTTGTTTTAGAAAAACCTGTCTTACTGTCATCTTGCTTTTACAATTCTCCAGTTAAATTTAAGAAAGAAAGAAAAGAACCGAAGAAAGAAAGAAAGAAAAGAGAGCAATTCCCAATCCCCTCTAGATTAGCAAAGTGGGCCCCCTGTAGGTTTGACTTTATTTAGAGTTGGCAGCAGTTCAATTAGAAGGTGAATCCCAAGCTTTGAAAACCAGGTCAATGGAATGTGGAGGGTTTAGAATTTTCCCATAGTAAACGAAATGAATAATTAGCTTAAACAGCTCCCACAGGCACTGTAGGATCAGCACAATACAAACGTGTCTACAAGTGTCTGTACATAAGACACATCCTAGACAGTCTTGTCGTGTGCCTTTCCTCATCCTCTGTCTCCTCCCACAGCCAGTGCCCTGGGCCCTTGTCTGGATTCCAGCAGGACATCTCAAGTCCACACGTTTAGACCTCACACCATCCCTGACTTGTTTTACCATGTTAGGCTTTCTCTTCAACCCAATTACAAGTTCTTCTCTGGGTCACTGACTGGCGTGAGGGGGCCACCATATTTTATCTACTTTTCTAAACCCCAGGGGATCCAGTACCCTGTTGAACACACGGCCATGTGCGATGAATATCAGCTAATTCAGTTTTTATCATAGAGTGCAAAGGGACAGAAAGAGGGACCAAAAGAGACAAGGGTTCTGGTCCTCTGGCCTCCATTTTCTCATCAGTGGGATGAGGCAGATGGATTAGGCTCAGTGGCTTCCCAGCTTTATGTTTTGTTTGTTTTTAAACAGGGGGATTCTATCTTCAAGTGTAGTTGTTTTATCTAAAGTACCAATAGGCGAGAATTTAACAAAAGTTCTATTTTAAAAGTTTACAGCCATCCTGGTTACCTTTCAGCTAATTGGCATGTGCAGTGAGACTCTTCTAGGAACAAAAACTTTGGAAATCAGGTGCTGTGGTGACAGCTGCTCTCTCCCATCAGTCTCAGCACCCGACTTGTCACTGGGTCTTACAATATTGAGGTCTTACAATAGTGAGAAAGTCCTGATGGACACAGAGGCTATTTGTTAAGGGAGGAGGAGTTTTTCTTTTTTAACAGGTCACCCGGTTGTTTCAGGGAAACTACCCCTTAAACCTATCCAGAAGATTAGAAGAAGGGTGGAAAGACATTTTTAATTTCACATGTAGTCTATCTTCTAACCCTGGCCAATATTTATTGTCTCAAAAAGGTTAGATGAAAAAGCACCCATGTTTTATGATGTGAAAACTGTATGATTTTAATTCTTCTCATTGTTTTATCTGCTTACTTCTTGGTACACAATCCACAGTAACATTGCAGCAAGACATGCTTAGGACATGTGAATTAATGTTAGTTTTATTAAAATATACACACAAGCAGAAAGTCATTAGAAACTCATGAGATGGTACACTTCGGATTTGTATATTTTATTCAATGCAAATTTAAACTAAAAAAGGAACAGGAAAGAAATGTTGATTCTGGTTTAAGACATGCATACTGATGTGCTTAGGGGCAAAGGGTACTGATATCTACAACTTACTTTGGAATATATCAAAGGAATTAAATGGGCTAATGTGTAGAGGGGTTGAGTAGTTGGATAATTATATGGCAAAACAAATTTAGCAAAGTGTTGCTTGTTCACTGTTCAAGTCTCTCAAATTTTCTGTGTTGACAACTTTTATAATAAAATATTGTAGAAAATGTAACTCAAAGACAAGTCTGAATTTGAAATGAAAGTGTGCATTTAAAACACATGCCATCTTATATTGTCTAAGTTCACATCCCAATTTGAAGTTTTCCTGGTAAACTGATTCTTCAAAACCTGGGCGACTTTAAGCTACTCTTGAGGTTGACAGCCATGCAGCTGCTTCCAGGGATGGCAGTGTCACTGGGGTCCCATCACTGTGTGGCATCAGCCAGGGGAATTGGCTGCCGTGTGTCTTGTGGCTCCTGGCATTCCAGGCTATGTGGGGAGAGCTGTGCTCCATCTCCAGGTCTGAGGTCTCTAGTCTATCTCTGTGGCCATCTTTTTTCTTACTCTTACTATCCGCAGATCCCTGGGGGCAACTCTTCTGTCCCCTTGGAAAATGTCAAAATGCTCCCAGGAGGAAACATTATCTTTCTAAATCCTAGTTGAATCAGAAGGGAGAGATTTGAGATTTTAAAATTCATGGCAGAAATAGACCCATTCATTATCAAGGGCTGAGATTTTGGCTAATGAGAAAATAGAGTAAGCATGTAAACCCTATGCCGTCCTCTGCTGAGTATCAAATACACATTAAGCAGGGAGCAGGCTGGCTCTCCCCAATGTCTTCTCAACTTCAAGCAGTGTGATAATTGTGTTCACATAGATGCAGATGATTTTGCCAAACACAACCAAAACAGGGCCAATGCCATCAGGTCTTCTAGAGCTAAAATGCAGTGTCCCTGCTTCAGATCTAAAGAGACGCATCTAGAGGCCATCATATGGTGTGCACAAGTACTTACAATCTGTGTGAACCCCAGGGGAGTGTGTGTCTGGGTGAGCCAGCTCCTATTCACAAGCAACAGCGCAAAACCCCTTTCTTTCTCTGCCCTGTGGCAAAAAGTGAGTCTGTTCTATCTGTTTACAATGACTGCTGTTACTTTCCAGTATAACCATAATCTTGTTTTGTAAATCCTGTTCCTGGCACACCTCAAACCATCTGCCTAGTCTTTCTTGGATTAGCCTGGGGCTATTTGGCAAATGTCTCTCATTACCTGTTAAGTGGAATATTTTTTAGTAGAGTACATGCCCCATCTAAAGGCATGTTGCCATGGCGGCTAGGTTTTCTAAATAATCTCCTTTGGTTCTTCCTATAAACCCAATAGGCCTTTAGTAATTTTAAGTATGTATACAATTAAGGCCCGGAGACAATCGCATAAGTGCAATCACGTGGGTTAGAGATTTGAAGTAAGTTTGCACTTGCTCTTAGTCAAATACAAGGAATGGGCTAAAATTTTACTCATTTATATTATGTGTTAGTTTAGGAGAAGACAGCCTGTTTCAGATTCAGACTTGCAAAGAATTTTGGAAAAAAATAGTGATACAATCTGAACAGCAAAACTTCCACCTTGTCTTGTCCTCACGGAGCTGGGCCAGGCTTCCCACCAAGCTGCTATAACCTGTCTCTCCTTCATCATTTTGCCATGGTCCTCTTGTTTAGAACTAGGGGGGCCTGAGAAAGACCCCAGATCCTCAAAATTCAAAGAGCACAGACATAAATGACAAACCTCAGAAGTGATGGCTCACCTGCTTAGTCATCCAGACCATACAGAATGAAACAGCAGTGAGTTCAGTGCCAGCCCCCAAAATGGTGAAAATATTTAGTGGGGGTGTGGGGAACTCTCATGCACTACTGGTGAAAGTAGAAATTTGTATAACTCCCTTAGAAGAACTTTAGCGGTATCTAGCAAAATTTTTCTGGTCTCATAACTTTGGTTTCACTTCTAAGGCTCTATTCTAGAGAAATACTAGTATGTGTATATACATAGACACACACAGATATGAATACAAAAAGATCAATTCATAGCAACATTGCTTATAAGAACTCCCAATTGGAAACAGCCTGTCAATAGGGAAATGGTTTAACATAGTTTAACCATCCAAAGGAATATTATGTGGTCACTAAAAGGAATAAGGCAGGCGGACATCCTCTAACATAAAAAGATATATTGACAACGAAGGCAATAATTTTCAGAATATTAATGTTCCAATTTATGGAAAAACAATGAGGTCTATAATAAGAGGATACAATGAGACTCTTTCAGCGTAGTCCAAGTTCCCCCATATCTAGAACAAAGTAGTTGGCAGGTAACTCATTTCCAAAATGAGCTGCCAGACCCCTTTGACAGGACCCCTTTGAAAAGAGGCATCAACAACAACCATTAGCCCATCACCCAGGTCAAGGACGTAAAAAGGATGGAAATGAAAAAGATTGAGAGATTTTCTTTGTAATACTATGTTGGGATGTAGTGCTGTTTCTGCCTTTACCTCACTCTAAATAAGAGGGGACTCAAGAAGATCTCTCAGAATGCAGGAGTTTCTGTTGGCAAGAGATGCATCAAGCTGCAGATGGAAGAGGCTCAGCACTGAGGGAGCTGCCTCAAGGCAGACTGCACTTCTCCTAGCAGAGGCCACAAGAGTACATCCGTGCTGTCCCAGGGCAGTAGCATGCGGGTGGGCAGCAAGGATCATTTTACAAGGGGCCCCACCTGCAGAGGTGCTGTCAGTGTTGCGCTCATATCCTTCCAATCCGATCTCTTGATCATATTCACCTGCTGGAGGTGAGCTTTTCGTCTGGGGCCAGCACCTGCATCTTTTGTCAAAGGATGCCCTCAAGCTGTGGGAACCCAGCTTGTGAACAGACAGCCTGGGGACTGGGCAGAGGAAGGAACTGGGAATTTTATATATATATATATATATATATATATATATATATATATATATATATATATATATATATATATATGATCATCCAATGGAGGTAGAACAAAACTGCCTAGCAAGTTTGTAGAGGAATCACAAGGAAAGCGTTTTCTACATGTACTCTGGGGAGCCCTATTCTTTCAATATAACGTTGATAGTTACACATACACATCAGAGAAAAGGTCTGGAAGTTTATACACAAAACCAGTTCTCATCTCTAGAGAGCAGAGTGTGGTTAGGGGCTAAATGAAAAGAACTTGGCATTTTATTCTGTGCACTTCTATATGGCTTGATTTTAAGAAAATACTTTTTTTTTTACCATACGAATTATTTTTATTTTTTTTAGTTATACATGACAGTAGAATGTATTTTGACATGTAATACATACATGGAATGTACATACATCAATCATATTGTCTATTCTATTCTGCTGCCCTTCCTATCCTCCCTACTCCTCCCCTCCTCTCCCATCCTTTCTCTCTATCCAATCTAATGTGACACACTTTTTTTTCTTTTTCTCCTCACAACATCATATATGTATTCTGTATAGCAATGAAGTTCTCCTTCCATCTTCCGTGCAATTCCCCTTCTCCCTCTTTTCCCCCTCCCACCTCTCTTCCCTATTTAGTGGTAGTCTTCTTCTCATGCTCTTCCTCCCTATCCCATTTTGAGTCACCCCCCTTATATCAGAGAAGACATTCGGCATTTGTTTTTTAGGGATTGGCTAACCTCACTTAGCATAATCTGCTCTAATGCCATCCATTTGCCTGCAAATGCCATGATCTTGTTATTTTTAAGTGCTGAGTAATATTCCATTGTGTATAAATGCCACATTTTTAAAATCCATTCATTTATTGAAGGGCATCTAGGTTGGTTCCACACTCTAGCTATTGTGAATTGTGCTGTTATAAACAGAGGATATACAATCAATCAACAAATACATGAAAAAATGCTCACCATCCCTAGCAATCAGAGAAATGCAAATTAAAACTGCTCTAAGATATCATCGAACTCCAATAAGAATGGCAGCCATTATGAAGTCAAACAACAATAAGTGTTGGCGAGGATACGGGGAACAAGGTACACTCATACATTGCTGGTGGGACTGCAAATTGGTGCAGCCAATTTGGAAAGCAGTATGGAGATTCCTTGGAAAGCTGGGAATGGAACCACCATTTGACCCAGCTATTCCCCTTCTCGGACTATACCCAAAAGACTTAAAAAGAGCATACTACAGGGACACAGCCACATAAATGTTTATAGCAATTCACAATAGAAAATACTTTTAAAAAATTTAAATGCACACACACACATTCATTGTATAAAAAATCATAAAAGGAAGAAAAATAAAAAATCAGAAAAGGAAGAAAAAGAAAACAAACAGACTATAAATGTAATTTCCCTCTTCCCAGATCTCACTTCTGTTCATATTGGGAGAATTATCATTCTTATCTTTTTCTATAATTTGCGTGGAACAGGCAGACTCTCACTGGGCTCCACTAGCCTCACTAATTAAACAAAGAAGCATCCTGAGGATTGTTTACCACCTTCCCCACAAAGTTCTGTGGCTTTTTAGGCCATGTGAAAATTTGGGTCTAAGTGCAAAGAAAGCTGATTTGACACTTGTGGGTCTCCCTTACTTAGTTCAGAAGATTCACAAAGAAGCTGGAGGTAGCAATCAGCTTGACATTTAAACACTTCCCCTAGACAGAAAGCAAGGCAGAAGGCCAGAAGATGGACATTTACTGCTGCTCTTGGGAAATCAGAAGTACACCTTCTGGAAATGAGAATTAACATCAAACTTGCCCAAACCCACCAACTGTGTCCAGAAAGCCTGCCTGAACCTCCAACACTTTAAAGAAAATTCAAGGGGAGACTTTTTCTCTCTTTTGAGATTTATATAAAAATTGAATCTGTTGCAAACCCATCTATTAATAACCCAAATACATGACTTGAGACATTAGCCTATGAAGTGGCTGCTGTGTGTGTAGAAATCATATCCCTTTTTTCCGTCTCCCTGTTTCTCCCAGGAGCAAGTGAGAGAATCTGGTTTCTAAACCTTGAAGCAGCATGAACAATGGGCAATTGTTAGCTTAGAAGCAGCAGATGAAGCTTATTACTACACAATGGAAAGTCAACTGCATTGTCCTGAGGTTGTGTTTACTATACGGGTTTGGTGGGTAAAATGATCCGGCAGAGGGGGAGGCTGCTGTCCTACTCAGTAGAAAACTCTGAGAAACCCTCTACACCCAGGGCACCATCCAACCGCTCCTTTTTTTCCTCTTGTTGAGTATAGGTTTGGATAATTATATGTAATTTCCCAAGTCTGTCTTCATGAATGAAACTTCTCACCAATTTCCACCAAAACCCTTTACCAAATCAAATGAAGACAAGGTCAACAGAAAGCCAGTACCATGCAAATATATTGTAAAAGGTCTTCATTTTTTCTCATTTAAGTTGGCAAACCTAAAATCTTGAAGAGGCAATTTCATGATCCAGTGAAGTAGCAACAGAACATAAGAACATTCTCTTGGCTTGCAATGTAAAAACTTTTTTTTTTTTTTTTACCCCCAAGAGTAAATTAAATAAAGCTGAAATTCTAAAACCAGGAAAAGCAAAGTGTATTTTTTTTTTATCAGATCCATTGGAAGCCAGTCATATGCTAAGAATAAATCCAAACTTAAATTGATGCTCAAGTCCAGTTTCCTTGTGGCATGAAGGAAAGAGGAAGAAAGGAAGAAAAAAGAAAATAAACTTTATACACTTCAAAATGTAGCTTTTAGAACAAAGTTCCTGGGATATTAGGATGTTGGGTGGTGCTTACAAAACAATGCTAACTAGTTGTATATAGTGAATCAAGACCAGACAGGTTCCATTTCCTTTCAAGTAAATGGGTGTCTGGGTGTGGTGGGGGATGCTTCCCAACATGTATTTGAGTTTTAACTAAACCACAGTGTTCTGAATAAAAATGGAAGAAATATCTTATGAACTCAATCTGGGCTCGTTTTCAAAGAGGTGACACTCAGAGTGTCCTGCACCAGGCTTTGGGCTTCAGGAACACTGCATTCATCCTCACACTTACCTTCACAAATGAGAAAACAAAGCTTGGGGTGCCTGAGTCATCTTCTCCAGCCCATTTAGTCAGTAAGTGACCCTGCAGGGTGTCTGCAGGAGGAAACAGCAGACTCTCACTGTTCTGGGGCTCTTGCTACCTGGGGACCACTGATTACTTTAGTGTGTGTGTGATTTAATGAAAATTAGGTAAGGCAAGGTGGTGTATGAACCTGATTTAATTTAGGGTCACTTGAAATTCGTGTCATACCTCGAAGTACTCAACTTTGTGGCAGGTCTGTGACAAGTGCATCACCAGCATCACCAGAATCAACTCCTTTCATCTTCACAATGGCCCTGTGAGTTTTGTGACATTTTTGTCCCTGTTTCATAGCTAAGCAACCAAGGCTGGGAAAGGTTAAGGAAGAGGCAGTGCCCTGATCCTAACCCAGCCTGTGTGACTCCTCTGGGACCCAGGGCATATGTTCTTACTCACTTCACCAAACGGAAAGTCATAATCAAGTTCAGGATGGCTACAACTCTAGACCTTATGCAGCTATGGCTTTTCAAAGAATGTGAACATCCTTGACGGCAACTTGCCACACATCCGGTCATTCACTCAACAAGTATTGATTAGGTATCTGTGATCTGTGAGAGAGGAAGTAAATAAGATGTGTCAGCCCATGTCCTTAGGAAATGTGTGGCCTAACTTCAAGTCATCCACATCTCTGGTTTACTTCTGGATTTTCCCCTGGCTTTCTCTCTGTTGCCATTTATCCTTTGGATTTACTTAGTATTATTTCTGCCTTTTGGATACACCAAATTCATGCCTGAAAGTAGTTTTCCCCCAAGACTAGAGAACCTCATTTAGAGACAAAGAGCTGGGTGCCTGAGATCCCAGAGACTCAGGAGGCCGAGGCAGGAGGATGGCAAGTTCTAGGCCAGCCTCAGCAGTATTTTTACAAAACCCAACCTGTATGTTTCTGGTTGGGCTACTCTTCTCCAAGTGGTAACAGGTGGGGACCCAGGCTTCTTCCATGCCCTGGCTCCACCATCTGAACAAAATATTTCAAGATGCTGGAGGCTCCAATCAAACAGCAGACAGAGGGAAGAGAGAAATTCAGAGAATGTTTGCTCACTCCCAACTGCCTCTGCCCACCTGAATGGCAAGTTAGTCACATGGCCATCTGGGATGTCAATGTTAGCCAGTTTCCAGAAGGAATAAGGAGGCTTAGTGAGCATGCACCCCATATCTAACATACATGCTAATCTCACTACCACTGTGAAGGTGAGGAAACTGTGCTACAAACAAACTGAATGAGCTGATCAATGTTGCTAGCAGACCTCTTCCTTTCACTGCAATACTCTGCCTAAAACATTGATACATTATAAAAATACATTTGCGGTTTTTATTTGATATCTGATACTTTTATAGAAAGTTTGAAAAGTACAGAAAAACCTAAAGAAGAAAATAACAATTGTTTATACTCTTCCAACAATAGCCATTGCTTGTATTTTGCTAGTCTCTTCCACATGTGTATGTTATTTATTTGTATAGTGCATTATGTTGTGTATCGTAGTATATGATGTTTATATACAAAATTTAATTGTAAGACATTTCAAACATACAGAATGTAGTATAAAAAAGCTATATTCAAATCTCTTAGATTTAACAAATGTTAACATTTAACCATATTTGCTTCAGTTCTTTGTATTTAAAAGCAAAATAGATATAGTTCTTCTTCCTAAGACTTACTAAGATTTACTAAGAAGTGCCATCTGAAACTGTGTATAATGTTGTGCCTGTTTATGTGTTTTTACTATCTATAAGTAACACAGAAATGTGTAACAATGTATATTATTCCTATTTTGCAAAAGTAGATGATCCCTGCACTTTCGACTTAAAATATTTTCAATTCCAAGGAGTCATTGGACTATCAATTTAAATTAAAAAGGCAATTAGAGATTCTCCAAAGAATACTGATGCTTATTTGGGAATAACAGAGTATATCACAGTGGGAATACTGTTCCATGGTAAACTGAGTGTATTCAAGGAGGTTTGGGCAGAAGAAAGTTTATAAAGGCAAAAATGAGGACTGTATCAGATATTTTGAAACAGTAATCCTTGGTTGCAACTATTAGTAACAAGAGCAACCTCAGGCTGAGGTTGAACTGACAGGTGCTGGGCAGATATCATTTTGTGTAATGCTGAGGTGGTCCCTGTATGAGCGTGTCATCTGGCAGTCCTTTGTGATAGTCACCATTAGGCAGTCATGCCTTAGAACACTTCCTTTGTCATCTCCTGGTTTTTTACTTGTTTTTGCTCAAGGTTGACAATAACAGGTCCATTTTGATTCTGACAGCTCTCACATTCCCAGTAACTGGGAGTCAGTGTCTTGACTGACTTTGAGAAGAAAGAGGTCCTGAAGGAGTGGTTCTCAAGAGGAGGCTCATTTGGAGTCCATTGTTAAGTTCCATTCTATCTGTTCTATAGGTGATGGATATCATCTCAATGCACTGGGCCAGAATGTGTACTTCAGAGTTGTAGTTCTGCAGAATTTTGACAGGCAACAGCTACAAAGTTTAAAAGGAAAATTCCAACCAAAAACAATGAGAGGATGATTAATCAGAGATATTTTCAGAGAAAAATCTTGATGGAAAGGAGGGAACATGAAAGAAATGTAGATAGACAGGATGTAACAGCATCACAAGACAAGGACTGCATGTCAACCTTTTTGTATCTTTCTTCTTTTAGGCAACATTAAGACTTACCCACATAGACACTTGGAGGTCATATTCATTCAGTTGAACTTGATGTAATTAATATTCCATGGTATGACTGAGTGGTATTAATTTAATCATTCCCCTACTCACTTACAGTCAGGTTGTCTCTAACTCCTTTATAATGTAGGCTTGGCACTCCTTATTTGAAATGCTTGGGAATTGAATGTTTTGGATTTCAGATTTTGGGGGACATTTTGGTATTTGCATATGAATAATAAAATGTTTTGAGGAAGGGGCCCAAATATGGATGCAAAATTTATTTATATTTCATATACACCTTATGCACATAGCCCTGAAGGTAATTTTATGCACTATTTTCAGTGTACCTCATTTCAACTGTTACTTATCACAGAGGTCAAGTGTGGGATTTTTTCACTTATGGTGTCACATCAGTGTTTAAAAAGTTTTGGACTTTGGAGTTTTTGGGATTTCAGATTAGGGATGTTTAACCTGTAATTTAAAAAGCCAGATAGGAGTGTGTGTGTGTGGGGGGGGGGCACACACTTGTAATCCCAGTAGCTCAGGAGGCTGAAGCAGGAGGATCTTGAGTTCAAAGCCAGCCTTAGCAACTTAGCCCTAAGCAAGCCAGCGAGACCCTGTCTCTAAATGAATTATACAAAAGAGCTGGGGATGTGGCTCAGTGGTTAAGCTTCTGTGGATTTAATCCCCAGTACCAAAACAAACAAACAAACAAACAAAAACCCAAATCGTCATTAAATTATACATTTTGGTTAGTTGTCTGCCCTTTCTACTTATTGCTAGTGTTTGTACATATTCTTTGAGAACAGTATTTTTAACAGCTGCATAATGTTCTCTCACATGAACATTTACTTAACCAATTCCCTCTAGTGGAAACCTTAGGTATTTTCTAGTAATGTACTATATAAATTATCTTCCCACAAACATCCTATTCAGTGGATTTTTGGCACAGTGACAAATAGAAAAGACCAAGAGGTGCCCGTAGAAAGGTAAAGTGCTTCAACACTTAGCAGTTATGTTCTAACCTCAGAGTCCCTGACTTAAATCCTATCAATGCCACTAAGTGGGTGACCTTAGGTGAATGCCTTATTGTCTATGTGTTTTATAAAATGAGGTTGTTGGTAATATTTACCTTGAATCCCATGTCAAGTGGGTTTATATGTTTTGTGTCTTATTATTTCTTTAAATTCTCCTGTAGGTCAACAAGGGCAATCCTACATCTGAGAGTCAAGTTTGCATACATAAAGCAAAGCCTCACTCAAGAGGACAGAAAGTCTCATGAGATTTAAATCACCTACTGCAGAACAGGGCCCAGTGCCTGGTAGCATTCCATAAGAAGCAGGTGACATTTCTTTACATATGTGGCAAATATGCATTTGTACCACTCATGTCCACACACTCACGTCCACACACACATCTATAACCCCATTATAGTGTGGTTATGCAACATAGTGCTGTTATGCTTCTTGACCTTCTCCTTATTGTTTTTATCCCATCTGGCACGTTTTCCCATTCTATTACCTGTGGCTGGTAATTCCTTAGACCCTCCAGCAAGCCCTCATTTGATCTGACACATTGTATCCCTCGCAAATGTCCCCAAAGCCTGTGATGGACTTTTTGAAACCCTCAGGCCCTCCTTCCAATTCAACCAGGTGGTCTGTCTATCCCAGTATTTTTAAGTGTCACTTCCCATAGTCTTCCCCCCTCTGTTTTATGGATGGTGCCCCACTTCTTGCGGGATGTCAGTGGGCTAAGACCTCTGAGCAGATTACCTTTCAAAGGGTATACAAAGAAATAATAAAGGTCAAAACAAAGAGACTCACTTGATATTTTTAGTCCTTCCAGACATGGCTCAATAAAACTTCACTGGTCACAGGAGACTTCTCCTAATAGAGCTAAACAAACATTCTTTCCTCTTTTTCTACCTTTAGGAACACTGTGGGACAATCTAATGGGCTTTGAAAAACCCCATAGATTCCTGGACTGGAAAGAGACATGAAAGAGAGCCATGGCTGAGCAGTGAAGCTGTCCATCTCAAAGCCTGGTCTCACCTCTGCGATCAGCACACTCCCAATCTGATGACTACTCACCACACAACTCCTTACTATAATTTCCAAATAATTTAGGATGTTCATGGCACCATAATCTCTGCAGAGCTCAGGAAATACTTGAGAGGCCCTTAATGGTTGAACCTCATTATAGTTAAAATTATTTCCATTACCAAAAATGAGTTCAATTAGCCTCAAAAAAAAAAAAAAAGACGTTTCTATAAGATATTAAAACACACATACAACCACACCACTATGTGGTCAACCTAGTCAAAATGGGGATTAGGTACCAACTCTTCTTCCACGGAGAAATTTAGTGTCTTACTCTCTAGGTATGTGATTTATTTTCCTTAGATACAAGCTTAATTACTCTTCATTGGTATTAATTCCTTTCCCTATACAGAACTTGTTCTATTCTAAGGAGTCTCTGCAACAAAATTCAAATAGAGTTTTTCTCTCTGGCCTGTAACAATTGGTACTACTCCTATGAGGCCATGTCTAGACTCTTACAAAAGTTAGGAAAGATGCTATCCTCTTTGTTTGTGCTGTTTTTGAACTCTGGGAAGCTAGATGACTCTGCTGCCCCTTTTTATACCCATGGAATTCCCAAATCCAGGCTCAAAATTAAGACAATTAGGAACAAAGTCGACATAAATCTTGTCTACTTCATGATCACGTCATCAAAGATCACACTTTTCTCATAAGAATGACTTTCAGACCTGAAAATTTCATAACCATAAGCAGATGCCTACATATGCCTATGTCATCTTACCTTATTTATTTTATGAGCTTTTTTATTTTTGAACTTTTTTATTTGTTCGTTTGGGGTTTTTTATTTGCAGGCAATTAGCCTTGATTGAGCCATACTCTACATCATCATCATCCTAACAATTCACTCCTGACCACTTCTTTATCAAAGAAGGAGAAGCAGAGAAGGAGGAGGAGATAAAGCAGAGGAGATAGAGAAGGAGGGGAGGGGGGGAAGAGAGAGAGAGGAAAGAGGGAAAGGAGAAAAGGCAGGCAGGCAGGCAGGCAGAGAAAAAGGGGCTCGTCTGCCATATTATCTGAAAGACAATGATGTATGGAACAGAAAGACTTCAGTCTGTACCCAGTAAGATCTCTGCTCTCTGCACGTTCTTCTTAGAGGTATGGATTCACAAAGTCTGCATCACCCTTAGGATTCCCCCAGGTCCCTCAAATACAGCAAGAAACTTACAATCTTGATAATGAGTGAAAAGAGCCCCACAGAGCTCCTCAGAAGTGACAATACTGCCTAACATTTAAAATTAATTCAGGCTTACATTTCTAAGCTCTTTTTAATGTTGAGAGTTTGGCTGGTACCCAAATAAAATGGACTTCTCTCAACTGAAATTAAATTTACCTCATTGTAACTGGTATAAAATAGAGGACAGCCTGGGAGCCAGCACATGCCTACAACTGACCGTCTACCTTAGACAAGACAAGCCATCTAACAACTCAGAGTCCAATTCCTCCTCTGTACGATTTACTAGATCTCCCAACACAGAGAAGGCCAGTTCAGTCCTGATAACTAACTCTTAATATTTCCTTTATCAGTAAAACTGAAAAAGAATACTATTCTAATAGCACAGTATGCAGAATACCATAGAAAGTAAAATCACTGCAAAATTATGAGAGAACTTCATTCT
This sequence comes from Marmota flaviventris, assembly GCF_047511675.1. Classification (NCBI taxonomy): domain Eukaryota; kingdom Metazoa; phylum Chordata; class Mammalia; order Rodentia; family Sciuridae; genus Marmota; species Marmota flaviventris. Next base: position 147,661,908 of record NC_092502.1, read on the forward strand.
ACCTGGAGGTGTATAGTCTGTGAATCACAAAGTTTCAAAGAGTCTATGGTTTGTGATTGTAGGATCCAAGATTTTGCTTTTAAGAGAATTAATTACTTGGGATTCAAAATGAGAACTCACTTGGGTTAGACTCATAGTCTTTCCAAGGTAGTTGCCAGCCTTGTCCCAGCCTGATCCCCGAGGAATCTGCCTTTCTACCCTATTAGTCAGCCTGGATATATCAAGATTTGAGATGGATGGGAGCAGGGAGATAGGGGTTGGATAAAATGAGAGAAACTGGGGAGGCTCAGGATATTTCTATCCTTAGCATTATTCCCACACCTTGACTGTCTGGGACCAGCTGGCTTCTTTAGCATGCTATTATTTGGAGGAACACAGGACAGAAGGCCCCAGAATGAGACATTTTCCTATTGTGAGCTCCTATCTAGCTCCCCCAACCAACTTGGAGGTGGAATGGCAGTGATAACACCTTTAAATAGACTGAACAGAAGAAGCAGAGGACACATCTAGAAATGCAGCCAGAGGTTGTTGTGATATAGACATTCCTTATGGCATGTGAAACCAGGCAGCCTTAGACAGCAGCAAAGTGAAGTATGATTCTGAGAAATTGTGACCTACCCTATGTGTGGTGGATGTTAGTCCTCCTCCAACATCATGAAAAGGTGCATTAATTGTCAGCTGTCAATTTGCCTTCTGAGGTTGGTTTCTGTTCCTGCAGGTCAAGTGAGGAGGGGGCAGAAGAAATGCTGAGAGCAAAAGGGGAAGGTAACCCATATCCACAAGAAATATATTCCATACTGCAAATAATAAAAGAAGACATGAGTTTTCATGTTGGCAATGGTTGAAGAACAGAAAAGAATGGCCAAACAGATTTGAAATCTATTTCCAGATGAATTGCACAACATGGAAGCCCATTTGTTATAGAAATGATAAATATTGCAGTCAGCCAAAAGATAAGAATATCTGATCTATGACCTACAGGCAGATAATACTGTATACAAATTGTCATATTTACAAAAAAAAAATGTTTTTTTTTTTCAAATTAGCATGCTGCATCTTTTCTTTTGGGTGGGTGTCAAAGTTGAAAGGTGACTGACACACAAAGGGAAGAAATACCCCAGGAGGGAGCTAAGCTTCTGAAGATTTAAAGTAGTGCTTCCGTTCCTCTCTTAGTTAATGCAAAGTTTCTCTACCAAGAGCAAAATTGCAAATTGGCAATTGGCCTTCACTTAGGTACTCACAGTCCTACAAGAGCTAACAAACTCATAGAGCCTGCAAAAGTCTTGTCAGAACATTGTCAGAATTCAGACCACAAGGCCTGGGAGAGGTTTGGGTGAGCCACTGAACCTGGGAAGCCAGGCCCATGAACTGTCAGAAGAGTCAACGTTTCCTATTGGCAAATTGCTTGGTAAGTCACCCATGGTGGAAATCCTGAGTAGGTCTATGGTGTCATCCCTAGTTCTGGACCAAGGAGTGAGAATAAAATTTGAATAAGTCATCCACTTATCAACTGCAGCATCAGGGAGTTGCAGAGCTGGGCCTCAGTCTTGCCTTGTCTCCCAGGCCCACACCCACCACCTGCTCCTGTCCAGTCTTCCAGAGACTCCCTCGAGATCCCAGTAAGCTGCTTGAGCTTCCCTCTGCATAGATTCACCTCTGCCATCTGTCCCTGTCCTCCCCACCCATAAATGTCCTTTCTAAAAGGAATGTCTCTTGTGCTCCCATCTCATAGAAAACCCAGGATCAAAAAGCCTCCAATTTCCCTAAGAGTTCCTCTTTGAGGTACCATTTTAATCACGTTTTGTGTAACATAATTTAAATTCTTGATTTCAGACTTTATTACAGAGAAGGGAATGATTAATTATGAATCTCCGACTCTCCCATCTTGAAATAAAAAATTCCAAGTGACGAATTTCCCAGAAGCCTGAGGAAATGGCCAGGAAGGAGAGAGGGTTGGCTGTGGAATGGAGGTATAACTCGGCCAGTTTCTCATTCTCTTGTCCCCCAGAAAGTATCAGAGTGAGGAGTGAGTGATAGCACAACTTGTCCCTCTTTGCCATCCCATTTGACAAGCAGGTGTGGCCAGGAACCAGAAGGGTCTCAGTTATGGAGATGGCCCCTTTCCCCAGCACTGGGCTCCAGTGGAAGATTTTCTAGAGGAGGAAAAACTGGAGTTGTTTGTTGTTGTTTCAACTTTTGAGGCAAATTCATATTCATTTTATGCTTTGATGAAATTCTTAGGAAAGAGATGATGAGGACCAGGGCTCCCAGTTTCTTTGGGAGCCTGGATAACAGTCAACTTGGCCAAGGAAAGGTGCTGGTATTGGGCTCAGGAACATACATACACACGCATTGCTCCCTTCTTTAGCCACATGGGTCAAGTTTTCACTTTTTACAAGTACTTTTCATGGGAAAAGGATAAATGACGTTCTTGAGCTTTGCTACAACTTAATGAAGTTTCAGAAAAGGAATCTAATCCTTACTGTGACGCTTGGATGTAGTGTCTTGGTAAACAGTGTGGCAAGGGTCCTTATGAGATTTATAAGAATTGGCAATTGGCAGAGCAAACATTAGCTCCTACTCTGGCCCTATAAAGCTACACTGTTGGCTTTGTATGGCTCTCAAATAATGTTACTGAAAACAAAAGTGAAATCAACACCGTTCAGCCCTGGGCCAGCCAGGGGCCTCCAAAGTTTATCAGCTGGGGTTCTCTTGCCTCTCAGAAGACAGAATTTGAGTATGTGTGAACTCCAGCTAGACTGCAGTTATTTTGAGTGCTTCCCCACATCCTTGGAAGGTCATCCCTGAAATTAAAGGTTTGCAAAATTCTCTCACCTACAGATGGTGATGGTGTGGAGATTTTTATTTGGGAGCAGAATGATTGTAATGAAATGCTCATTTTCCACATATCTTATCGTGAACTTGATCCTAAGGCTTATTAGAGCCCAGACAGTCCTACAGGTAAGTGGAAGCGAGGCAGCTCCACAAGAAGTATCTCCGGTTACCAGGAACCAAGTAATTAATAGGTGGTGGCCAGCGTAATTAGGAGTTTGGAAAGAAATTCCTTAGGAATGGGGTTTTGTGTAACAGAATTTAAAATCTTGATTTCAGACTTCATTACAGAGAAGGGAAGGATTAATTATGAAACTCTGTCTCTCCCATCTTGAAATAAAAAATTCCAAGTGACGATGATCTCACCTTGCTTCTAGAACCTCCTGTGTTCTGCAGGTTAATGTGCCCATGAAGCCTCCCGGGGGCCAGGCTCCTCGCTGTGGGAGATGTGAATGAGGAGCTGCGCACAGGGTTTTGCTGAATAAAAGAGAGTTTGTGTTTCTGAAGTCACAAACAGTGGTCCCCTCTTCCCACCAACCCCTTTAATTGAAAGTGGCTTGTCCCTTCACCCTGTTGGTCTCCCAATGCGTATCCTCTAACGGTGATAAGGAAATGTCAAGAGGGAGAGAAGTCTCTCATTTATGCATCTGAATGTACTTGTCACACAAAAGAGCCCCAGTGCTGATTTCTTCCAATTGACTCGGAGGGACACCCTCTGGCCCTCACTGCCCTGAAGACAAAAGCAGGCTCACAGAAACTCTGCTACAGCTCCTGCCATGGCCCCGGTCAGGCCACACACTCATGCCAGCAGTGTGGAATTTCCCTGTCACATAAAACCACAGCAGGGTCAAGAGGCAGATACACTAATCAAGGAGCAAAGCGAGACCTTTCAGTGTCTTCTCTCTGACTGTGAAGATGGGGGAGGCAGAGGTGGTCCTCTGGCAGGTTTCAGGAAGATGAAATATCCAGGAAAGTAACTTCATCCTACTGGAGAATCTCTCAGCAGATCAGCGAAGTGATTAATAATAAATAGACGTGTCCTGAAAACCTACTCTGTGTGAGGCACTGAGATAAGAACTGGTGAGGGACACAAAGAAGTGGAGCAGAATGCGGGTGTCAGTGGAATTACTAGGCCAGGCACTTATAATTCACCATGCTTGGCAGCACATGGTTGTCCTGTGTGTGACAGTTGTCTGTCCAGCCACTGTGCCCTTCTCTCCTGCTAAGAGAACTTCGATTTTGTTCAAGTATCATGTGGATATACATTTTTCCCAAGGTTGAGCTTCATTACATCCCTAGGGGGTGAATATTGATTGAAAGCCAGTGGCTTTCAATCAATTACCTGGGATGCAGTTTAAACATTCCCAAAACTGACCACCCAAATTCTGTATTGGCCAAATATGGGTGCCAGCATGCAATAGTTTTCAGAGTTCCCCAGATGACTTTAATGGATGGCCAGGGTTGAGAACCAGTGGATTAAGTCAATAAAATGACTTTAGTCACTCCTTAGTGACTGGCTTAGGGTTGCTCATGCAATTTAGTTCAGGTCAAGGAAGTAGCAAGGTTTCTGTTGGGCAGCCTCCAGGAAAAAATTTTGTTTTGAGACCAAAAGAAGGTGTGTGCCCTTGTCTCCTCTCCAAGCTTTGGACAGATCTTAGGAGGTGCAATTTGAACAGGTACAAGCAATTTGAGACAGGGAAGGGAAAAGTCAACCAGGGCCAACACCCAGAAGAAGGCAGGAGAGAAAAGGGGTCCATGGTGACATTGTTTGAGGACACAACCCAAACTGTAGCCTCCCTATCTCTAGACCAGCTGATCTGAAACTTGGTTGCACATTGTAAACCCTTGAGTACTCTTAAAAATATTGGTGCTGGGTCTTACTCCTAGGATCTGATTTAATTGGTGAGTGATAAGGTGTAATTGTCAGGATTTTTGAAATAGTCCCAGTTGGCTATATTATGCAGCCAAGTGTGAGAAGCACTGCTCTAAGTTTCATGAGACAATAAAGTTTTTATGGTGTAAGCCAGTGTTTCTCAAAGTGTGACTCCCTTGACCTGCAACTTCACCTTGAAAAACTTGGAAATGCAGATTTTGAGACCCCACCTCAGAAAATTTGAGTGTTAAGAGCAGAAGTCTGTGGTTTAAGAGGTCTCTGGGGGTTTCTGGTGGGCACTACAGCTTCAGAATCACTGGTTGAAGATTCTTATTTCCTCCCTGATTAATTTTCTAGCAGCCCAAAGCATCCAATCTGACACAGAAACTCAGAAGACAAAAGGACAACTTCCGCTGATAAGATTTGGATACATGGAGTGGAAAGGAACAGCACATGACAATGAATCTATGTAGAATTTTTACAGCATATTCAGAAAGTGTGAGGAGTCAAGGGAGTCAGTGGCATTTCAATCAAGAGGGGGCAGGAGTTTCTGGAGTTGAGAAAATAAAATCCAAAAGCATAGATTGGTGCCATATTCCTCAGGACTTTGAGTGAGAGTTTAAAGAATGTATTTTATCTTGTAGGTAATGGAAAGCCATTGAAGAATTTGAAAGGGGAAAGTTTAAGTGTGTGTGTGTGGGGGGAGACCAAAGGTTTATTTTAGGATGATTAAATTGGATGTGTAAATTGGAGAAGTCTCAATTGGGAAAAGGGAAGTCAAGTTCTAGGAGGGTAGTGGGAGACTATCAAGCTGCACCTAAATTCTGGTGTCCCTTTTCAGCATCTGAGATATTCACTCTGAAGCTGAGGAGGAAGATGCATCATCAAGTAGACCCTTGACCTAATTCTACCTGGAAGTGGGTCCTGCCTATCAGCCTCCATTTGTCCAGGAACCTGAGAAGAAAAGTAGTGAAGAGTTTCCTCCTCTTCACTTGAGTGTCAGTTACCAGCAAGGTGCAACCTCACTTGTTCCCTTGAGGTGATAAAGATGAGGTGTGCCATGCCTCAGAATCAGATACCTAGTGGGGACAGATCCAGCCTTCTCGGAGTATTTTCCCCAAGATGGACCAGAAATCACCACAGAAATAGAGTTATCTGTCCACTTGCAGGTTGCTATGACTTGTTGGGAGCTGTCACTGTACATGTGAAAGGTGGAATTTGGCCTTTAGAATACATTTCCATGAGCCCTGGAGTTTGACAGCCAGTTCCCAGTGGCAGCCTGCTGCAAAGCATGTGAAGTCTCCAAGTTGGCAAGGCTGATCTCTGACTAATGGGGAAAATGACCCAACGAGAATTAGCAATCTCCCATTGCTGATCAGAATTCTTACGTTACCTTTCATGTGGGGAACAGAACAAGTCTTCCAAAAGGAGTTGGGACTGGTTTTAACATGGCCTGTTGGTCACTGAGACAGAAAATAGTCTAGATGACTCAGATTCATTTGGCATATATTTGACTTGTCTTGCGTGTAAGGTTTTCAGGTGTGGGTCTTCTTGATCAGTGCTTTAGCTTTTTATATATTGAAAAATAAAATGTGCCCTTTCATTGCTCCTGGGCAAATACAATTGCCTTGATTTTTGGCTTTGTCTTGCTCTTTATTTGGACCAGATATTTCAGCTTAACACTTTTGGAGAAGAAGGGTCTCCCAAATGCTAAGCTAAGAAGACCAGGCCTAGAAGCATATTCCAAAAGAAGAGTGTTGCTATCATAGGCTGAATTGATCCCAGATGGGTTCTGGAATGGGAGGACTAATAGTTATGCAAAATGGTCTAAATTAGCATCACACAATAGTGACCCTCTGTGAGACAGCTTGATCCATAGCTACATGTGTTCTTGGACTTGGTGGCTAGATGCCATTTATTTTGAACTTTGAATGGCACGAAGTGATTGAAATGATTAAAAAAATGATAAGTTCAGCTAGTGGTAAAAGATGGCATCGTTTGAGACAGAGTGAAACAAGGCAGTGAACTTGCCTTTCTCACAAATGATGTCAGGAAAGAGAAGCTGAGGGCCACGGTCCAGGACAGATGTGACTTAACTTCTTTATCTTGTCCTTTTAGACTGTGTTGAGAAATCCTCCTTTTGTGTGTATGCTACCATGTCATTTTGGTAATAATAATAGCTGGGTAGAGGAAGACGTGGTGGTGGCTTTTTGACCCCTCTCCAACCAGAGCAATAAATATAATGACAATAATGAAACACTCAGCATGCTTCTTTATTTATCTCTCATGGGAAGTTATAAGATTGGATGGACCTTTCATCAGCAGATTCAACCAGTGGGAAGATATGCAAAGAGCTTGGAACCCCTGGGATCCATCCTGGATCAGAGGTTCCATGTCCGACCCCAGGTAACTAGGATGTTTTAGTTTGAGCAGACTATATGCTTAGGTGGACAACTTTTTCATTATTCTGTTCTTTTATTGCATATATGCTTTTTTAAGGACACAGTTTACAAAATAAGTCAGCTAAGAAATGACTAGGAACTAAGGTCAGAATGGGGGTGAAATGAGTTCCAGTCCTTCAACCAATCACACTGCAAGCTCCAAGTGGCCAATTTGAGCTGCTCCATGGGATACAGGAAACCTGGGGCTTTGGTAAAACTCTCTCTCTCTCTCTCTCTCTCTCTCTCTCTCTCTCTCTCTCTCTCTCTCTCTCTCTGTGTGTGTATGTGTGTGTGTCTATTTCAGCATAGACCTAGCCATTATATGAATCAGGATTTCTTGGGGAAGATTTCTCAGCCTTAGGTCAGTGGTTCATCTTAGAAAAAAAGGCTGCACATTAGGATTACTTTGAAAAAAGAATTTTTTTTTTCCACAGGGGCAGGGTCAGGGGTGAGGAAGAGACCAATTTCTGAGACCAATTGTACCAGAATCTTAGGGTTCTGATAATATTTTAAAGCTCCCCAGGTAATTTTAATGTGTGAAGCTGTGGATTGTTTTCTCAGGTTGTATCACTGAGTTGATCAGGCTGGTTTGTATCCAAGAGGAGACCTGCCCACTCACTACCTGGGGGCCGGGGGAGAGGGTTGACAGATATAGGATGTGCACTTAAATTGGAATTTTGGAGAAACAATGAATAATTTTTAAAGGAGGCATATGTCCAGACAATGTTTGAAGATGCATTTTTGTTTGCTCAAACTGGCAAACTTATTCCAGGGTATCTTCTTGGCCTTGTATACTTATAAAATGAGGAATGTAGGCATCAGAGATTAAGCAATTTCATTTGGAAAAAAATTAAGAAGCAGGTATCACTTTTAGAATGTGGTCATTTTAAATTAAAGTTTGGCAAATTCTTCCTCTCTATTTAGGATTTTTAAAACAGTCCGAGTACATATAATTATGGCCAGACCGGCAAACACAATGGTTATTATAAAAGTCCATTTAATGATGTTTATTTGTATTTAAAGGAACTCTTTCAGGTTATATAACAACAGGATGTGGTCTTAGTTTTTGCAGAGATTAGAGCTACTTGATTTTGAAAAGTCCTTCTCATCAATTAATTTTTGCATTTCCTGATTTAGTCTAGTCTGGTTAATTAAAACCTTTTTTTTTTACTCCACAAACACATGGGAATTTGTGTATACTTCAGCATGAAACTTACTACTGTGTATGTGTATGTGTGTGTGCACCTGCATTTTTGTGTATGACACCACCATAAACTGTAATCCTGGAGTTCTAATATTTTATTACATAGTATACACACATACACAATTGCCCAAAGCTAAGGTAATAGGAATAGAGTTTGCATCTTAAGACAGTTTCTATAAATTGAAGATTCATTAAAGTCAAGATTTTCATGCTTTAAATTTTATAGAATAGAATGAGTCAGATGTCCAGGAAGGTAATTAGTAGTGTTCTTTTAAAAACAATAACATAACTTTTGCAAGGTGAAGACAGTCCTGGTTTTACCCAGCATTGATAACTTGGGTTCTGGACAGCTGTCATGGCTGGTAGAAGTTCTTATGGTTACTAGAGGAAAATTTTAGGAGTTTTTAGACCAAGGTGAATGATACAACACAGTTGATATTAAAAATAGGAGAAATATTAACATTTGAGTATTAAAAAGTGGGTTCTATAATATCTGAAAGAATCTGCCATTTTCTGTGATTTTAATGGCATGGACAAAGAGAAAATAGAGGTCACTGAGTCTATGGGTTGAAATGCCTTTCTGGTTACCCAGTCTCCCTTCTCCCTTCCCCTTACTGAGTGTCACTCTCTCATTGTTCTCCTCTTGCCAACGGGTCCCAGGTGGAGGATGGTGTGTACCAAGCTCCCAGGGTGTTTCCCCTCCCTCGAGTTCCTTGGGACCAGATACCCCAGTAGACTGTAAGAAATCAGGTGGGGGCCCCTCTGGAACATGGTCCCTGAGCCTCTCAAAAGATCTTACTCCTTTCCATTTGTTTCTGTTTCACTATTTGTTTTTTCAGTAAATTCTACTCCAGAAAAATGTTGTTATGCAATTCTATGTGATAAGCATTATGCCAAAAGTTTTGTGTCCATGATCTCATTTAACCTTCAGAATCACCTTAGGCAGTAGGTCTAATTATCTTCAATTGACAGATGAGAATTCTGAGTCCTACAGAAGTTAGATACCCTCCCCCAAGTCACACAGGTGGTAAATGACACTAGTAGAATCTGAATGCAGGGCTCTGACCCTTTTTGATTGCTATGCTAAGATACTAGTATTTTAATGAAAGCAACATCATTTATTGACATAATGATGGTTATTCTATGGCAACATCTACTGAGCACTTACTGTGTGAGGCATTGTGACAGGTGCTTCATCAAACATCTCGTTGTGTTGGGGTCCTATCTGTTCTATAGATTGGCAGGGAGGGAGGGAGAGGTGATGCTCAAAAGTATATGATTTTGGGTCAGAGAGCAGAAAGGAAGCAGATTTAGGAAGCCAATCCAGAAGTTTTTATCTCAGGTCCTTGTGTTCCCTCTTTATTCCTCCTCTTTGAGAGTCTTCCAGCTATTCCTAGTTACAGCATGGAAAGGTTTGAATCCAAAAGGATCTTTCTCTCATTCGCCTTCTCACTGCCCTGCGTCTTCCCCAAGACTGCAGTGTGGCCATCCCAGTGTGTCTGACTGTTACTGTTCATATCTGGAATGTCCCCACAGGCTCACATGGTCCCTAATGCAACAATGTTCAGAAGTGGGGCTTTTGGGAATGGTTGGATCAGGAGGAATCTGATCTCATCAATGAATTGATCCCCAGAGAGATTCCTAGCTGAATGGACTGTCATTAGGTGGTAGAGGATATGAGAAGAGGGACCTACTTAAAGGAGTGAGAGGGTGTGGTGGCTGCCCTGGGTACTATGTCTTGTCCTGGGCCCCTTGGCCCCCACTTTCTGCTTCAAGGCAACCTCCATGAGGCAAAAAGCTCTGCTGTGCTTTGACACAAGCCTACAGCAATGGTAGCCAACCTGCCATGGATAGAAACCCTGGACCATGAGTCAAAATACATTTTTCTTCCTTTAAGTTGTTTTTCTCAGGTATTTTGTCATTGCAACTAAAAGCTGACTGACACACCATCCATCCTGTTAAATGCAGCACAGATGCACCCTGTCCTGAAATGAGCTTGGACTGCATATTTAAGTTGGCATTTGCTACCCTTGGAACGAAGCAACCTTTTCCTTGGGCTTGCTGACTGAGGCCTTTGGCAGTGAAGGAATGCTGAAAGAAGCATGTTCCACCTTCCTGGAGTCTGCTGTTATTGACCTGGATGAAAATGTTCTACGAAAATATCAAGTCAAATACTCGAAGAGAAGGAACCTGGTTTTATCAAAAGGAAAATGGTTCTGCAGTTGGTGACCAAAGATGTGAATCTTGTGAACTTCGTTGTTAAAGATGGGAAATTAGACAGAGATGTTGTGTGTACTGGCCACAGCTCTGGTTTAGGCCTGTTTTATCACAACATAATTAATAATTAGCATTCTCATTCACCCTCAGAAATGTCCTGGTTTGGACAACAGGTCATACACCTGCCTTACCTGGGAGACACTGAGGTTTGCTCTGAGGTTTGCCATTCTGTCATTTCATTACTAAGAGCTTCCTGTGTACAGATCCAGTCCACTGGAGATGAGAATTTAGTAGGGGAGATGAACAAATAGTAAGTAAAGGAAGGAATAAATATGTTGTTAGACCTTGTTTACAAAGGAGGATGGAAATAGCTGAGAAAGAGAAAAACATGGGAGAGGTGGCCTCCCTGGGGAAATGTCAGCATGGGATTTGGGGGCTGGGAGGAGGCAGCTGTAGGGTGGGGTGGGTTAGACTCAAGAGCACGCACGCAGGCTGGCAAGTGGGGTAGAGCTCGGCGTGTCCCCAGGATTGCAGGACTGAGAGTCAGGACCCCACTGTGGGAAGAAGGGGAGGCCTCAGGGACAGGAGAGTTTATCAGTGGACTCCCGAGAGTGCTCAAGCGACCTGAGTTTCACTGGGAAAGAACGGCATGAGCAGGGTCCAGGTGGGTCTACCGAGCAGCAGATCTTCTGTACAATACTGTGAAAGGCAGTGGAAGAAAGAACATTCTGGGTGTTGTGTGGGGCTTGATTGGGGGTTGCCATGGTAGTTTCCACTCTGATTACTTCTTAGAAGATGGCCTGAGTCTGAAGCTTTGCCTATGCTGAACCTGGAACTCTGCTCCTTGGTTTTTATGTCAAAGATCTAATGGGCTAATTAACAATCAAAACTGCTAGTTTGGAGATAGAAACCAATAGATTTTTCCGATGGGAGAAATGTCTTTATTTCATGTAAGATTCAAGGTCAGAGTTGGGGGTAACAGGAGGATTCATGCCAAGGTACCATCTAATTTAATGGTCTTAATTCTAGTTTGGGCATTCTTTAAGGTATGAGAAAAATATTACTCACATTACAATTGCTAAGTTCTGGTCTCCTTTTCCCTGAGATCTTATCAAATTACATGTGGATTTTTGAACCAAATTTCTGATCAATACATTCTAACTGAGTCTTTTAACTGCATTTCAAATATGAGGTGAGTTCATGTAGATCTGGGTTAAGACTCGGTTTTCTGCATTAAAATACCAATTTATTTCATGGGAGCATATTGGTATTTAGGAAGAATTGAGGGTAGTTTGAAGTATGATAGATCTAATGTCTGTTTCATGCCTTGTCGCCCCATTCCCAGGGTTCCTTCACTAACCCATTATGGTGCCTCAGTACAAACTTGAAAAGGCACCGGCTCTCCTCCAGAAAGAAGTTGCCCTGCCCCATGATGCACCATGGTCAAGAGGAGTGCAGTCAGGATCTCGGTCTCCAGTCATCCTCTTGGCTGGGTGCCCTTGTGCAGTGAACAACCTATACAGCAATATAGAGCAGTCATTACCACCCACTGCTATGGTCCCAAACATTCAGATCTTAGCTTTTAGCAGAAGGCCTGATCTACCAAGGAAACAGGATTAAATATTTTTGAGGTCAATAAAAGCCCAAATTTTCTGCTTATAAAGCTCCGAATTTTATCACTTCGGTTTTGGTTTCTTGGGTCACACTTTTCTTGCTTTGGTTTCTATCTTCAGTAATGGTTTTGTCCTGGTGGGGGAATGTACAAATTTTCCTTCCAAGGGAATATGTTCAAAAAACCCATATCAAATTGGAAAAATAAGAAATAAACCTTATGGCTCATGATAATCCCATTTGTGTTTTGTCGGTGTGTAAAGAGCTCCTGGAGACATCAGCTGCGCAGTCTCTTTGGAGAACTCAAACTTTTCGTTTGCTGTTTGGATGGATAATTCTTTACCAGTCTTCATTCTGTGAAGCGTGACATAGAAGAGCTCATCACAGGTTCGGTGCTACTATGCCTTGACAGAATGTTCAACTTGTCTGCAATCCTAGTAGAAACTCATCTGGTCATCTGTGATGCATGGCGGGTCTCCCTCCAATGACGCTCATCACATAGCAAACGGATGGAGCAATGTGCAACTAAGGAACCACTCACTTATTTCTCCCAGGCTCTCGTGTGAATGGAACAGATTCAACTCTAAAATATGAAAACTGTGGCACCCATGTAGCATTCTGACTGGCTTGAATAAGTTGAGACCTGTAAAACAATAGGGTATTTCCTTCCTACCCAGGTTTACAAATAGTAGCCCACCTCCCCGGGCAAGGGTGTTACAGAGAAAGGTTATTGTACTTTTTGTAGAGACTTTCAGCCACTCTAATTTTGGACACATACCTTACAACATACAGGAGGCATGCAGGCATCAGTGCTCAGAAATGCCCTGGATGACATGGCTCATGGCTTAATTATAGCAAAGCATACGCACAGCACCAGTGTCTTGAATTATTTCCAGAGCAATGTCTACACGTTGGTGCACCTCGGGCTTCTAGGCAATTCAGCTGAGAGGTATGTGTAATGTAGTACAGTGACTACCACTTGAATTTAGTCATCTTACCAGTTGATTTATTTAAACTCTTTGGGTTCTCAATAAAATTATCTAAAAGTACTACACCTTAACTGTAATCATGTTTTTTTTTCTCTCAAACTCCAGCTTGCAAACCATTAGTATATTATAAAATGAATCTGATGCATCTTGCCAGTATTTTTGGAAGAAGTAATATTAAATAGAATGGAATAGAACCATACTAAATATCAAAGTAGATTGTTCATAAGAAAGGTTAGTATAGCTGCTTGAAATTTTATCTCATATTTTCCCCATTTTAAGACACATTTTTTTCATTATACAGTAAATCTCTGAAATCGGGATGACTCTTCCAATTATAATCGACGACTTTTTTTTTCTTTCTCAATGATAAAATAATGGTATATCTTGCAATTGATGGTGCCTTGGTTCATGTTGTGTTGCTACAACAAAATACTGAGGCTTAAAACTTTATAAAGAAAAGAGGTTTGTTTATTTCACAGTCCTGGAAGTTCAAGAGCATATGCCAGCTCAACTTCTGGTGAAGTTCTCATGGTGGATATCATTACATGGCAGGAATGTGTATGTGTGTGTGTGTGTGTGTGTGTGTGTGTGTGTGTGTGTGAGAGAGAGAGAGAGAGAGAGAGAGAGAGAGAGAGAGAGAGAGAGAGGTGTCACATGGTGAGAGAGAATATAAGAGACGGAATGCTATTACAACAACCTGCTTCGGGGGACCCAACAACTCTGGGAGACCAGTATCAGTCCCTTCACAGTGGTGGCCTTGACCCCATCACCTCCCACTCTGTCTCACCTCTTAAAGGCCCACCACCTTTCAATACCATTGCACAGGAATGAGGCCTTGAAATGAGTTTGGATGTGAATGAACCGTATTCCAACCACAGCAGATGGCAACTGAGTTTTGGCGCATGAGTGCAGTGAGTTTTGACATAAATGTTATTTATTTTGTGTGTGGGTCTTGGCTAAAAGACTGATTTAGTGCAGCCCTTCGGGGCCCCCTTCTCCACTGGAAGCAAGATGGTTGGTCTTTGGCTGACTGGAGGCTTCGTGCAGAATTTCTGAGCCTCAAATGTCACCCTGTTTCCTGATGCGGAATGGCTGTACTCCCTGCACAGGGCACAATGCCTTCAAAAACCCGTCACCCTTATGTGTTGATGATTCAGCCAGGATGGCCCCAGTGCCTGAGGGCTCGGGCGATGGCCTTCTCTGGTGTTGTCTACTGTTCCTGCCAGTTCTCCTGGGAGAGACTTCTGGAGGTAGCAGGCTGGGAGGTGGCACAGGGCAGCTTCTAGATTTGCCTTTTGTGGGTACTGTCCCCTTAGCCTCCTGGGGTTTCTTCCCCTAGCTGGGACTTCCTGTGGCCACTGTCCTGGGTGAGGGTTCACTGGAGCAGTGACCTCCAAGGTCCTTGTTACTTCTCAAGTCTCAGGTGGCTCCCGTTTCTCTCTGAGGCTGGCCTTGCAGCACCACCTGCAGAAGACAGGTTCCAGGTCCCTGCTGGACCCTCTTGCTGGATGCTGGTTCCCAGACTGAGAAGGGGACAGGTGTGCATTGCCCAAGAAGGACATTTCCACCTCTTGTCAATGGTCCACAAAGGGAGGATGGATGTTCAGTGTCAGTAGATTGTACAAATGACCTTCCTCATTTCAGCCATCCTGGTAGACATATAATAGTATGTCAGGTGATTTAACCCAAAGAAGTGATGCACTTATTGGAAATTCTAGATTCTATGGCAATTGAGAAGAGGAGGTCTATTTTCCCACCTTTCATTAGGCCTATCCTTACCCCCAAACCTCCCCTTTAGACAATCATCTTATTATTGTCCCCAAATACTACAAGCTTACAACTAAGATGCTGCCTAAAACCCTTAAAAACTCTGTATATAACTCAGAATTCTAAATTTATTTTCTGTCTGTGGATCCTACCTGCTTTCCTTGAGTTCAACTGTTACCCTTTTCAAAAGGAACCTCTATTCTGATTCCCAATAAAATAGATTAATTCTATTTGCCTTTGTATTTTATGTGAGATTGTACCAGATGTGCATGGGTATGTGGCTTATTTTATGCAATTGTGTTTATGAAGCTCATCCACACTTTTGAACATTTTTGTAAATCATGTATTCTCATTGTTCTCTAGTTTTGAATTTTTGTGAACTTATTCCTTGTCGTAATTCTTGAGGGTATCAGGGTAGTTACTAGTATTTGGCCATTACAAATACAGCTTCTACGGACATTCTAGAACCTTCTGAGATGTGTCTCTAAGAGTGGATTGAATGAGTCTAGGGAATGTACATTGGGGTTGGTAGACTTTCCCAGTGAACTTTCATTTTAGCCATTCTGGCAGATGAATAATATAGTACTTAATGTGATTTAAAATCTTTATTTAAAAATAGATCAATCTCTATTTGTCTGATGGCTAA
The DNA here is from genome assembly GCF_047511675.1 of Marmota flaviventris. Taxonomy (NCBI): domain Eukaryota; kingdom Metazoa; phylum Chordata; class Mammalia; order Rodentia; family Sciuridae; genus Marmota; species Marmota flaviventris. The sequence goes on from NC_092502.1 coordinate 147,677,488, forward strand.
TGCAGTTGAGAAGCTTTTCATATGCTTATTGTTTGGAGGGTAACTTTTTTGTGTATGTGAATCATCAATACCTCTTTCTCCTGTATTCTCTGTTAATTTCTTGTTCATCTGTAGGAGTTTTTCAGAAAACTCGGTAGGTGTAAGCATTGCCATTTCCCACCGAGTGGGCTGTCTTTTTAATGCTCTTACTGAGGTCTTTTGATGAACGATGTTTCTAACCTTAATATTGTCTAATTTATCAATATTTTATTATTAACATTTTTGGGTCCTCTGGAAGAGATCTTTGTGTACTCTAAAGTCATGGGAATATTCTGTATATATATATATATATATATATATATATATATATATATATACACTTCAGCAATTTAAAAACAAAAATGGGTCCAATTCCTCTCTTCCTGCGTGTTTTGTCTTTGCTTTCTTGACTTTTCTTGCTCTTCCCTTTTTCCGTCTCTTCCCTCCTTGATTCTTTTTCTTTTTCTGGTCCTCTCTCCAAATAAGCAACATATGAAAACCTTTCATCTTTCAATTATAAAAATCACATTACTCCTTTGCTTACAATAGTTTTGTATCCCACAAAAGCTTCCAAGGTAAAGCTAAAATTTCTTACCTTAGATCATAAGGTCGGTAATCATCTTCCCCCAACCTGTCTTCCCTGTTTTCACCCCAAACATACTCTTGATTCTGATCATACAGTAGTGTTGAAGTTACTGAGTATCCTGCTTTTTCATGCGTCTGTGTCTTTGCATGAACTGTTTTGTCTGCCTGGAATACCCTTCCTCCTTTTCCATTTAATTCCCATTCATCCTTCAAAACTCAGTTCAGGGCTGGGGTGTGGCTCAGAGGTGGAGAGCTTTCCTAGCCTGCACGAGGTTCTGGATTTAATCCCCAGCACTGCAAAAACAAACAAATCCCAAACCAACTCAGGTCAACCAACCGTTCTTTGGCAGTGTCTCTTGCACACATCTGGTTGAGCTGTATTTTGTTTCCATGGCAACTTGGGCATATCTGGATAATGACACTTATCACATTTCACTGTCATTATTGATTCACCTGTCTCTCTATCTCAATGGAGTTGTGAGATGCTCGAAAGGACCATGTTCTATTTGACTTTCTGTGTCCAGTGTCTGATAGGCATATAGAAGGTGCTGAACATGTTGACCAAGTGTTTTTAAGGAGCAATGCCTCTCTGTTTTATGGATAAGGAAAATAGAGGCTATGAAGTGATAAGCATACCAAAGTACATGATGAGCATACCGAGGTACATGTGCCAGATATGTATTGAAGATGTGATGCACCAGCATTTTATGTTACTAGGACCTCTGGATCAAGAGCTTTTTCATAGTATATTTGTTTTGCTCATAAGCTTTGAACCGGTCCTCTTTCTTTTCTCTGGAAGTTTGTGCTTCTTTTTTTGAAACTAACTAGCCAATGTGTAAATTCCTGCAAGCATCATTGCATAGGTCTCCTTTCTGTACTTGGTATCTGGAGAGTAAGCTATCCATTCATCTTTATGAAGGAAAGGTAAATGAAACATCTTTTTTACTGTTATTTTTATTATGTTTCTTGTAATGTTTCAGTTATTTGATTATGAATAGAAAGGATACATTTGTATACATGGTTTCATCAGAAGGTACAGAGGGATATAGAGTAAAAAGATTCTTGCTCACAATCTCCCTTTGGCAACACAACATTTTGGCAAAGATGTTGAGCAACTAATGGGTACTCTCATATACAGAGTGATGGCAGTATATTTGTACAAACATTTGAGAAAACTGCTTGGAAGTAAATATGTATATCTCTACCTTGTGATCTAATTCTCCTTAGAGAAACCTATATTATCTTTTTTTTAGTTAATCCTTTTAAGGATATTTTATGCTTAAACAAACACATACACATGCATATGTGTGAATATAAACATTATGTGTACTTTTTCTATGTTTAAAATAGAGAGTAACTTTTAATATAAGACAGTTTTGTATGCTTTATTTCCCCAACAATCTTGGAAACTGTCACCACTTTTAGGTACATACATTTTGTTTATTACAATATAAGCAATAGTCTAAAGCATTCTCTACCCTGAACAGAGGAGAACATCATCAAAAAGAGGAATTGATGACGCGGGTGGCAACCAGTGCAGTCAGCCCTTTGTTCACTTTCTCAGTGTTAATACACCACCGCCCTGGAACAAAAATAAAAGGGAGTTTAGATTTCAAGTTGATTGACAATTTAAAACCTAACAATTTTAGAAATATGTAATGTTCTAGTCAGAAGGTTTATGTCTGTCATTCTTAAAATTGAAACATGGAGTGACATCTTCATTAAGAAATTAAAAAAAGAGAGAGAGATCACAGAGTGGTGTCGCATGTCTATCATACCAGTGGACTTGGGGGGCTGAGACAGGAGGATCACAAGTATGAGGTCAGCCTCAGCAACTTAGGAAGACCTTGTCTCATAATAAAATAGAAAAAGGACTGGTGGGGGGTTGTTGGGTCATGGCTCAGTGGTAGAGTGCATGCCTAGCATGTGTGAAGCACTGGGTTTGATCTTCAGCACCACATAAAAAAAAGTAAACAAGATAAAGGTATTGTGTCCATCTACAACTAAAAGAAGAGAAAAGGGGAAAAAATAAAAGGACTATGGATGTAGCTCAGTGGTAGAGTGTTTGCTAAGCATGCCCAAGACTTAGGGTTCCATTCCTGGTATGTGGCAGGAATGGGAAGAAAAATAAATAGAATATTAAAAATAATTTACAACTTCTTAAGCCCAGAAGACTGGAGGTCCGAGTTCACTCTTCCAGGCCAAATGTCATGAAGTCATCAGCCAGGTACATTTCATGAGCACATACTGGGCCAGTGCTGTCGTCACTGCAAAGGGCTTGTTGCAAAGTTTCCTTCTGAACTCCAGAAGTTTTGATGCAGGAGACACTGCAGCACTGCACAGGGGTCTCCTGACTTTGATACATTTGCAAATGTCTACACCCCATCCGCAGAGATTTTGATTCTGAGGGGTCTGAGGTGCAGAAGGTGTTCTTTTTAAAATTTTTTTTGCATGCAGATTTTAAAAATTTTATCCTAATTTGTTATATATGACAGCAGAATTCATTTCAATTCGTATTACACCTATAGAGCACAATTTTTCATATCTCTGGTTGTACACCATGTAAAGTCACACCATTTAGGTCTTCATACATGTATTTAGAGTAATGATGTCCATCTCATTTCCACTCCTTTTCCTACCCTAGTACCCCCTCCCTTCCCCTCCCTCCCCTGGGAAGGTATGTTTTAACAAGTTCTCCCAAGTGCTAGGTCCACCTTTCGGTCACTGCTGTGCAATTTAGAGTTAGTTTCTTAGTTCAGGCTACTATAACAAAATGCCACAGGCTGAGTAACTTAAACAACAGACATTTATTTTATCACAGACTGTAGACTAGATGTCCCAGATCAAGGTGCTGGCCAATTCGATCCCTGGTAAGAATTCTCTTTTTGCTTGTAGAAGTCCACCTTTTCTGCTGAGTCCTCATAAGGCCTTTCTTCTGTGTGTACATGAAGAGAAAGAGAGAGGAAAGAGAGAAAAAAAGCTTTTGTTCCTCTTCTTCTAAGGATCCCATTGCTACTGGATTTTAGGTCATTCTCTTTTGACCTCAATTAACCTAAATTACCTGCTAAAGACCCTACCCCCACACATATTGGAGAGTCCATCTGTAAATTAGGGGAGACACAATTGTGTCCACAGTGGTTCCTAAACCTCTCTGAAATCTTATTTCCTCATGGATGAAATGATGATAGCAATGCTTTGTTTAGTGGGAGAAGAATTGAATAATTATACTGGTATGTCCAAGGTGTCTGGTGTATTTTGTTTTTTAATATTTTTCCTCCAGAAAGAATAATGAGGGTGAAGAATGTTATGAGTCTGTGGTCCCATGTTGGTCCTAGTGATAGAATCCTCAAGTCAGAAGGTCTCACAGAATCTGAACAACTTACCCAAGGTCACCTGTTGAACAAGTTACAGAAACTGGACTTTGCCCTTGGTCTCAGGACCCGTGGGCCTGAGGGATGTTTCCCCAGTTGACAGGAGTGGGCGGACTGCTCAGCAGGCTTAGGCGTGTCTTGGGTATTTCACCGCAGTGCTGCTCTGAGGCACAGGCAGGCATTATGGGCTGAGTGGAACGCTATGTGACTGTGTAAAGCTATCCCCTTATTGGATTAGTGGGCTGGGGCGGCCTCCTTTGCTATGCACAAGTCTGGCTTCTCAGTGTCTAGTTTCAGAAGAGCATGGTTGGCCAGCATGCAGGTCAGGGAGAAAAGGTTCTGTGGGGGTCACCAGTGTCCTTGGGGAGAGGGGATCGTGCCTCTTGCTGGGCATGAGGCTCTGCACCAACTGCATTATAAAGAGTACCAGCTGAAGCAGCTGAAATAATTTTTCCTCCAAGGGATTTGGGTTTTGAGGGGCAATATCGACCGTGGAATGACTCTCTCCAACTGACCTCCACAGGGCTCCAGTTGCCCTGATCATTCCAGCCTGCATAAACATTCTCGCTCCAGCCAGGGGTAGCTGGGTACATAATACCAGCTGGAAGGTGAGAGGGGGAAGAATGTGCTGTGTCCCAAATGATAGGATTTAAGGGGCGATGGCTGGGGCCTTCGTCCTCAAAGATTTCTCCGATGGCATGGCTCTGTGCCTGAACTCCCAGGATGAGCAACAAATTTCTTTGTGTGTTGAGGCCTTTGGGGTCATGGGAGTCCCTCTGTAAGACTTCAGAACCGATGCTGAGATGGCAGGAAGCCCCGTTGTGAGTCTTTGTTACTCAGGGGCTGGAGGAGACTGTGTGGAGGAGAGACAGAAGACCCTGAGCAATGGTATAGGTGGGAGGCACCCCTCTAGGAGGTCATCTAACCCCCCGATTAACAGTCAAGGAAACCAATGGAACGAGCATTGTCTGATGTCACATAACGTCAGAGACTCAAACTTCTGGCTTCTACTTCTGTCCTGTTTATTTAGTATAAATGGGGATGAGGGAAACAGATCTGCTTCAGAAAGGCAGGCCCCAGCACACAGGGGATGGGGAGACAGAGTAACCACCTCCCAGCTGTGCCCAGGGCCGCCTGGTGTCAGCTCTCCCCGCAGGAAATCCCCTCTTATAAACAGTCACATTCCGAAGGTTCACTCACATGTTTACTTCTCAAATTGTGGGGCTTGTTTTTCTGTGGAATTAATATTTTAAATGTTCTAAATGGTGGATTAGGATTCACCAAGATCCACCCACAAAATCCTGTGTAACAGAGAAAGTGGCCAACGAGGTAGTGTCCATAGGAATATTGCAATTAATCGTGCCTGGTGCTTACTATATTAATCTTTATCTGGGAGTATAATAGAGAGTTTTAAATCATGTTAGGAGATGGTGTCACCTCCACAGAGCAGGGTGGCTGTCCTGGAACAGAATCTGAAAGTCAGGACAGGTGGGAATTAGGAGGACCAGTTTGGAAGGTAGACACCCTCTCTGAACCTCAGCTCTAAAATAGAGACAGTAGGAATAATTGCCCTGCCTGCTTCCAAAGGCTGTGAGGACTGAGTGAGGTATCTGGGAAAGTGTCTGAACAAGATGTAAAGAAAATATTTGTTGAAGAAAAGCCCTTTCCCGGTCGAGAGCTCCCTCGATGTTTTGGTGGGATAGCTGAGGATAGATGCTGGGAATCCTAGAAGCATTGTGTGTTGGGGGGGGGGAATCTGCTTTATTCTGAGTAATATGGAGTAAAGCACATCACCATTTAATCAGCTGAAAGCCTTAGGAGAGAAGATGGAGGTCCTCAAAGAAGATGGACTCCTGCCTCCCGACTGCCTGCAGACTTGACCTACAACCTGAACTCTTCCCTGGGTCTTCAGCCTTCTGCCATGCCCTGCAGATTGCAGACTCGCCAGCCCCAATGACTGTGGGAAACAATTAAAATAAGTTTTCTTCTTCTCTCTGTCTTTCTCTTTTTCCACCGGAGCATGTGTATGCGCGTGCACACACACACACACACACAGACACACACGGTCCCTCAACTTACAATGTTTCCACTTTTATTTTTTCTGGGAAAGCAATATATAGTACCATGCTCTCTCATGATACCCAACTGTAGGCTGATGGCAAATGTAAGCATGTTTAAGGTGGACTAGACTAGTTATGATATTGGGCAGGAGTATTAAATCTATTTTTAACCTAAGATGTTTTCAACTTTTGATGAGGTTACTGGAGAACAATCCCACTGCCAGTCAAGGATCATCTGTGTACACATGTACACACACACACACACACACCTTATGGCTGTATTCCTCTGGAAAGCCCAATTTAACAAGAGAAGAAACTAAAACAGGTTGAATAAATAACTTTCTAAAATGAGCTGCTAGGACTGACAGAGGTTGGCCAAATTATTTCCCTTTTCCTTCTGGGTACAGAGCTAAACTACATTTCCCAGCCTCCCTTGCAGTGGGTGAGATTACCATTACGTGCTGGGTGAGTGATACACACCCCCAGTCAGCATCACTCTTCTCTGATCCAAGGCTCTGGGGGTCAGCAGGGTCACAAAATGGCAGGAGGTCATTTGTGTCCCCAAATGACAGCATGGAGCAGAGCATCTCAGCCTCAAACATGCTGCACAGTGACCGAGTGAGCATGACGTGTGTTACGCTTAGTCTCTAAGGCTTGGGGGTCCATGTTTTTAATTACAGCACTGACTCTGACAAACACAGTGATGGAGTTAGATCCAAATCCAGGCCTCAGTCTCCAGAGTCCAAATACCTCATCTCTGTGCTGCCAATCATCCCTTGCATTCACTATTAAGAGCTGGGAATAGGAATTCCTATTCTTTACCTTGTCCTGCTCCTTCTGAAAACCAAGGCTCCCTGAGGGGGCACAGCCCCACACCTGGGAGCTGAATGTTAAACACCATACTCTCGGATGCCCAAAGCCACGAAGAGGAACGTGTGTGCCCTGGGTGTGTGAGGGGTGGGGTGAGGTGCCCTTGAAGGGGCAGGAGAGGAGGAAGGTAGTCCAAGTCTGCATTCAATCTCTTTTCCCTGGATGTGGCCTTCTTCTTCCCCAAGCAGGGTTCCTGGCTCTTCCCCGAATAACAAGTGTGGTCTGTTTATGCTGGAGTAGACTGTGGAAATAAATAGACAGTCCATTCTGCGGCTAATTTCAACAAAGGAGGGAAGCATTGCTGCAGCTCTGCTCACAGAGGCTGGCGCAGATGCAGTTTTCCACATAAGGGGTGTTGTCTGGGCTGTGGTTGGGGCCAATTTGATTTTCTTTTCCTGTGCATTTTGGACTGTGTTGCCACTCCTACTTGTGCCGGCTACCCTGTTCTGTCCAGGGCAGTTATCCTCTTGGAATTTGTCTAGGGTCAGGAAAGCCTAGGTTGAAAGATAACAGATTGAGCCTGTGTGATGAAGTCCTTTTGCCCCACAGAACAAAGAAATTCTTAAGGGGAAGTTTTGGATTAGAAAGGGATATGTTGGTACCTGTGTGCTTCCATGAGAGCCAACCTGGAAACTCAGCATGCACTAAATTCTGTATCAAGAGATGACCTTGTATGCAAACACAAGCCACAAAATCCAAAACTTGATGTATGTGTTAGACTGACTGTAGGAAGAATGTGTTTGGTTTAGGAAAACACAAAGTTAAATTCACTATAACCAACACTATATGAGGTCAAAAGAGTATGACAGATTTTCTTTTCTTTTCTTTTTTAATAATGCTAAACAAGTATCAGTTTAACTCCAGCTTCTGTTTGGACTGTTATTTCAAATAAAAAATTGGTCTTGGTTTAGCTTGATCTCTTAGTTTATTTTTATCTTATAGAACACTGGTTACTTTTGTTTAAGTAAATCAGGGGTTGATTTCCTATGGTGTAGCAGAGCTTGAATTTTCAAGCCAGTACATCAGAATTTTGAGGATGGGGTATGTGGTTTGACAAGGCTCCTTTGGTCCTGCTTATCTTTCCTACTCTGCCCCACCTCCCTGCCCCCTCCATTAGAATCCCTGTGTTGGGATGAATTGCTGGGCATTCACTGGAGACAGTCAGGTTTCTTGATTGCAATCAACAGAGGCAGATGCTAACTAGCATTAGGTAATCAGAGACTTATTTATTTTATTAAGAGTCACCAGCTTTGATAAGAGCCTGGCAAACTAAGCTGGGGAATGAGAAGAACCAGAGAATTGCCATAGCCTCTGGAAGTAGGAAGTGGGAAACACAGCAGTGTATCTAGCAGAAACAGAGGGACTCTGAGCAGGAACAGAGTGGTTAGGGTGTCATTGCCATCTCTGCAATGAAAAAGATGGCAGGGTGCCCTGCCTGTGGCAGGCAGAATTCAACAGAGGCCTGTAGATTCCTATCCCTTGTTTAGTGAGTACCACGCTCATCTAGGTACTGATGTGAAAAAATTTTGAAAATGCATTTAAAACACAAGGTCAGTCGACCTTAAGATATGGAGACTGTCTGGTTGGGCCTCTCAGGAATGAGCTTGGAAGAGGAGCCCGAGCATCAGATGAGAACCCAGCCAGCTAACATCTTGTGAGACCCTGAACAAAGAATCCAGACTTGACATCCCAGAATTCTGACCTACACAGGTGAGCAAAGAAATGCGTGCTGTCTCAAGATGCTAAGCTTGGGGTGATTTTTAATAGGTAATTAGTACAATAGGTAATTAGTACACTGTGTCCTGTATCACTTGGGAGATATAATCTAGAAGACAGTGTCCTATTGAGTGACCTTAGGCCACATATTGGCCTTTGTACCAGGGGAAGGCTCCTGGCCATAACTATACACCATGCAAAAGAACTGGCTTCACAATTTATTTAAGGTGTGGTTAAACAAAGGGACAGGTGGCAGGTAGCCCTGATAAATGTGTAAAATTCTCCTCAGTAATTGATCTTGTGTATCTCCTGCTTACCTGGCCTGGGGCTGTTTCATGGCCAGGTGCTTACTGCACCCATATTCTAGTACATTTCTTATTATTTGCAGAGAGTTTAAAAAAAAAAGAAAGAAAAAAAATGAATGATGCATTTTGTCTTACACGCTAAAGTTTTTGCTTACGAAAATTTAAGAGGTTGGCCAAGAGGCTATAGGTTTGGGAGTCTGGGCATGTTGATTTTAATGCTGGTGTCAGTCTGTTGCTATAACAAAATACCAGAGACTGGATGATTTATAAAGAAAAGGAATCTATCTCTCACAGTTCTGAAGGCTGGGAAGTCCACTATCAAGAGGCCAGCATCTGGAGAGGGCATTTGTGCTGTGTCATGTCAGAGTGGAAAGTGGACGGGCAAAAGGCAGAAGAAGGAATCCAGTAGCGAGGTACATGCTTGCAATCCCGGGGACTCCGGGGACTGATGCAGGAGGCTCACAAGTTCAATGCCAGCATGGACAAGTTAGTAAGACCCCATCTCAAAGTAAAATTTTAAAAGGGCAGGGGATGTAACTCAGTGGTAGAACCCTTGCATAGCTAGAGTGCCAAAGAAGGCAAAGCTTGATGTTATCAGGAATCAATCCATGATGGCAATAATGAACTTAGTCCCACAAAAATGGTGTTAATTCATCCATGATGGCAGAACCCTCATCACCTAAGCACCTCTTTGTGTTTTTTAATTTGTTCTAATTAGTTATTCATGACAGCAGAATGCATTTAAGTTCATTGTACACAAATGGAGCACAACTTTTTATTTCTCTGGTTGTACACAATGTGGAGTTGCACCATATGTACAGTCATCTATGTCCCTGAGGTAATGATGTCCATCTCATCCCACCACTTTTCCTGTCCCCATCTCCCCACCCCCCTTTGTTCCCTCCTCTTTGCCCAATCGAAGTTCCTCCATTCTTCCCATGCCTCGGCCCCCCCTCATTATGAATCAGCATCCACTTATCAGAGAGAACATTCAGCCTTTGGTTTTTTGAGATTGTCTTACTTCACTTAGCATGATACTCTCCAACTCCTTCCATTTACCTGCAAATGTCATAATTTTATTCCCTTTTAAAAATGTTGAGTAATATTCCATTGTGTGTATATACCATAGTTTCTTTATCCATTCATCTATTGAAGGGCACCTAGGTTGGTTCCACAGTTTAGCTATTGTGAATTGAGCTGTTTTAAACATTGATGTGGTTGCATCACTGTAGTATGCTGATTTTAAGTCCTTTGGGTATAGATTGAGGAGGGGGAGAGCTGGGTCAAATGGTGGCTCCATTCCAAGTTTTCTAAGAAATATCCATATTGCTTTTCAGAGTAGTTGCACCAATTTGCAGTGCCACCAGCAATGTATGAGTGTACTTTTTCCCCCCATATCCTCACCAACACTTACTATTGCGTGTATTCTTGATAATTGCCATTCTGACTGGAGTGAGATAAAATCTTAGAGTAGTTTTGACTTGCATTTCTTTAATTACTACAGATGTTGAACTTTTTTCATGTATTTATTATTTGATTTTATATGTTCTTCTGAGAAGTTCAGTTCCTTAGCCCATTTATTGATTGGGCTATTTATTTTTTGGCAATAAGTTTTTTGAGTTTTTTATGTATCCTGGAAATTAATGCTCTATCTGATGTGTGTGTAGTAAAGATGTTCTCCCACTCTGTGGGCTCTCTCATTAATTATTTGCTGAGAAGAAGCTTTTTAGTTTGAATCCTTCCCATTTATTAATTCTTGATTTTATTTCTTGTACTTTAGGAGTCTGATTAAGGAAGTCAGGATCTAATCCAAAATATTGAAGATTTGGGCCTACTTTTTCTTCTATGAGGCACAGGATCTCTGGTCTAATTCCTAGGTCCTTGATCCACTTTGAGTTGAGTTTTGTGCATGGTGCTGACAACATACTTTTATACTTAGAGGATCCAAAAAAACACCACCAGAAAACCTCTAGAATTAATAATTGAATTCAGCAAAGTAGCAGGCTACAAAATCAATACCCCAACCCACTGAAAGAAATTAGGAAAACTACCCCATTTACAATAACCTCAAAAAAAAAAAAAAAAAAAAACAAAACTTGGGATTCGATCTAAAAAAAGAGATGAAAGACTTATACAATGAAAATTAAACAAAGAACACTAAAGAAAGAAATTGAAGTAGACCTTAGAAGATGGAAAGATCTCCCATGTTCTTGGATAGGAAGATTTAATATTGTCAAAATGGCCATATTACCAAAAGTGTCTCACAGATTTAATGCAATTCCTATTAAAATTCCAACAACATTCCTCATAGAATAGAAAAAGCAATTGTGAAATTCATTTGGAAAAATAAGAGACCCAGAATAGCCAAAACCATCCTTAGCAAGAAGAGTGAAGCAGGAGGCATCACACTACGAGATCTTAAACTATACTACAGACCCATAGTAATAAAAATGGCATGGTATTGTCACCAAAATAGACACATAGACCAATGGTACAGAATAGAAGACACAGAGACAAACCTCATAAATATAAGTTATCTCGTACTAGATAAAGGTGCCCAAAGCATACATTGGTGAAAAGATAGCCTCTTCAACAAATGGTGCTGGGAAAACTGGAAATCCATATGCAGCAAAATGAAATTAAACCATATTCTCACCATTCACAAAACCCAAGACCTCTTGAAGGACCCTTCTCCCAACACTGTTGCATTATGATCAAGTTTCTGCCCCATAAACTCTGGGGGATGCAGCCAAACCATAGCTCCCAGTTTTTCTGCTGAGTCAGTTTGGGCAGTCATTAAAATCCTGTGGCTTTAAGTTGTCCTCCATGAAGGAGGAAGGGGTGGGACTAATGACATCTAAAACCCCTTCCACCTGAGAGAACCTCTGTGATCTGTCTTCAATTTCCTCAATTATTGAATAAGCATCGGAGGTCGACTAGTCAGATTCCAAGGCTGTAGCCATGAGTGAGGCCGGCAAGACCCTGCTCTCCTGCACTTTCCATCATAGTGATGGAGAGAGTTGAGGCAAGTTTTGATACATGCTACAAGGAAAATAAAAACACAGGATCAACATTACAAACCAATTAAGGAAAATCTCTGCAGGCAGCATCTGAATGGCCCTTGGGACCTGAGATTGGGTCTATTTCATTCAGACACATCCATTTTTCCTTCCCTCCGCCCCCCGTGTTACCCCTTCCTCTCCTCCACTGGTCTCCTACTTTCATGAAATCCATTCCTGTCTTTTTTCTCCTTCTTTCTCTCTAGTTTCTACATAGAAGAGAACACATGGGACCTTTGACTTTCTGAGTCTGGATGATTTCACTTAGCATGAGGCTCTCCAGCTCCGTCCATCGACCAGTAATGACATAATTTCATTCTTCTTTATGGCTGAATAAAACTCCATTATGTAAATATATCTGCCACATTTTCTTTATCCATTCGTCTGTTGATGGACACCCAGGGTGTTTTCATAATTTGGATATTCTGAATTGTGCTGCTATAAACATGGGTATGCATATGTCACTGTAGTAAGAAGACTTGAAATCTTCAAGATAAATACTGAGGAGTGGTACAGCTGGGTCATATGGTGGTTCCAAGCCTAGTATTTTGAGGAAGATCCATACTGATTTCCACAGGGGTTGTACTACTGTACAATTCCACCAATAGTGTAAAAATGTTCCTTTTCCCTCATGTCCTCTGTAGCATTTATTGTCAATTGTATTCTTGATGACTGCAAATGGCTACATTTTTAAATGATGATATCAGTCTCCACATAGTATCTTTAGATTTGGCTCCAGACCCATGAAGTATTTTCTCAGTGGATCTTTAGTATAAAGTTTGTCCCTCCTGATCTAGATCTTTGGCTCTGATATTTTAGGCTGCATCTGTTACTTAGAGAGAGCCTTGCTCTCAGAGTTTCCAGAATGTTCAAGTGCCACTGATGCTGGTGATCTAAACAGTGTTTCCCAAATTCAGGTCCTTGGAGCTGCCAAATCACCTTGAAAACTTGTTGATAGTGTGGGTTCCTGAGGCCCCAGACTTAGTCAGAATCTCCAGTGGTGAAGCCCAAGATAATTCTAATATGCAGCCAGCTGGAGGGAGGAACTATTAGTGTAGTTCAATTATTTTGGTCAGGAGAGCAATTGATTTGTGATTAGATTGATTACTTGAGCCTCACCTATCTGTGGGAGACTCTGGCAATTGGAGAATCCTGTTGGTTTTGTCAAGACTTGTGCTGAAGGAAAATATCATCAAGAAATGTATGGTCTGGATCCTTCCAAGGCCACAGATCTTTGTTTAGGCTGTTTCCCAAGTAATATCATCAATAAAATGGCTTAGTAGCTCATGAGGAAAAAAGAACATATCAACTGTAAACTCAGTTGGAGCCAACAACAATTTGAGACATCTCCTGAGAGACTTCTGGGCTGCCTGGAGAGTCATTTAATGTCCAGAATACAGAGGGTAACTGTCCCTTGTACTCTGGGCCCCATGGACTGGTGGCCAATTAGGTACACTTTAAGAGGGATACTTTAAGAGGGATACAAATTGGAATATTTCCAGGGAAAGGAGATGAGGGGTCTGGAAACTGTGTTCAAGGAAGAAGGGTTGAAGGAGGACTTGTAAAATTGTGGCCTGCAGGCCCATCTAGCCAGTCGTGCTGTGCTCGACAGTCCAGTCCTCGTGGTGAAGCACATTTTGAGCTTGAGTGCCTCTGGGCAAACCTGAACTTCCTCCAGATGGGAAGCTCTCTGCTTCCTTTCACTTTGTACCAACCCAGTTCACAGAGCTTTGTTGTCTGCTTGCTCGCTGTATCATCTGAACACTTGGAAGGAATAAAGATATATATTCAAGTCACAGAAAACTAAGAAGAGAAAACTTGCTATTTTTAACCATCTGAAGGCATGCACTCACATATAATTGGTTACATTTTTTAGCTACTAGTATTGTTAAATGTGAACTAATAAGAAATATATATAGGTATCTGCCTCGGTTCTTACACAGAGCTCTTGCGACCCTCATAGACGGGGTGCTACAACTTTTGTTGCAGTATTTGGTCTTGGACTCTGGTTCCTGACATAGAACTCCTAATGTCTTGTAACTTCCATAGTGGTGGGGTTATCTGACGGAGCTGCTAAATCCCTGGGGATTTCCTGGCTAGTAGGAAGTTCTTTTTAGATGAGGGCACACTTGCTTGGTGTGATTCTAGATGGGGCTGGGTCACCCAGAAACACCAGGACATACATGCATAGAAGCCTGGAAACTTTCAGTACTACTCCTTTATCCTCCTGGGAGGGAAGAGAGGCTAGAGTTGGAGTTAATAATTAATTGTGCCCTTTTGATGAAAGAATCCTCCAAAGGGTTTGGAGAGCTTCTGGGTTGATGGACACATCCATATGCCTGAAGAGTGGCATACCCCAACTCCACAGGGAAAGATGCTCCTGTTCTTTGGACCCTTCCAGAACTCACCATGTATATTTCTTTGTTCATTTGTACTTTTTAGAATTCTTTTGTAATAAAGCAGCAAGAGTAAGTAAACTGCTCCCCTGGGTTCTGGAAAATTATGGAACCTGAGAAAGTCACCATGGGAACTTTTGAAAATTGTAGCCAAGTAGGACAGGAGTTGTGGCTAACCTAAGGAGGGGGAGGGGAGGGGTTGAGCTTATGATATGTATCTGAAATGCTGGCAATCTTGTGGGACTAACCTCTTAAACTAGGGGTCTGTGCTAGTTCCAGTTAGCATCAGAATTGAATTGTAAGATCCCTCAGCTGATGTCAGAGAATTGGTCAGAATTGAGAAAAAAACCCCACAACTCCACATATCTTAGATATCAAGATGGTGTGAATATAGAGGAAAACCAGGGTGTTTTTTAAAAATATCTTATATGAAGCATAATATGTCTGAATATGGATTGGGTTTGCTGTGTTTTGAATGCCATAATGTGCCAACTATGGTGCCCATTGCTGAAGATGTAGCTGTAACCAATTCAGATCAGTATGGCCCCTCTTAAAGCTAACGATCTCTCATTAAGAAGACATACATCAAACAATTGAAAATTGTGATCAGCACTTTGAAGAAAACAGCAAAGGCTTAGGTAGAGAACAAAAAGGGACAACTTTGGATGGTGTAGTCAGAGAAGGTGCAGGTTCTTCCAAAAAGTAGGCTGTGGCATGTTCCCAAGTGATCCTCGAGTTGGAAACTTGGTCCTCAGGGTGGCAACGTTGAGAGGTGGTAGAACCATTTAGGGGTGAGGCCTAGTGGAAAGTCACAGACTGCTCTCTATTTCTCATGCTGGCTTCCTCTCTCAACATCTGATTTCTTCCTCCTACAACTACTTCTGCCATGAGGTGCTATCTACCATGAGGTGATACAGCTAAGGAGGTCCTCATCAGAGCCAGCAATCTTCTGTTGGAACTTTCAACCTCCAAAACTGTGAGCTAAATAAACCTCCTTTCTTTATAAGTACCAACATCAGGCATTTTATTGCAGTAATGAAAAAGAAAAACCCAATATATAGGGGAAAATCTATCAGGTAAAGGTGAAGTATGTTTTCTTTAAAGAATATATAAAAAGTCCTGAGGGAATTTTTGAAAGGGAGATTTTAGTTCAATATAAGGGGGAAAAATCTTTGTAATTTGAGCTCTCCAACCATGCAGTAAGGGGCCTGGTGAAGTAATGAAGTTCATGACAAGGAAAGTGACAGAGCTAATCACAGATTTCCAGTGGATGGAATTGTGAAAGAAGTGTCATAAGAGGATTCCTTCATCTCCAAAAATGATTGCTTGCAATTCTGAAATTCTCTGAAGTGATTTGATCACCACAATTTAAAATCAGAAAAATCTTACTTTAGGCTCAAATTATCCATAATCTCTTTTGGGGTTGTCTTTAGATTCCATAGGCAAACCAAAGGCAAACCTAAGGAAGGATATATGCCATTGTAGACAGAGAGCAGAGTACACAGAAGATACAATAAGATCTTAACTTGGAAAAATCCTGAGATGCTCAAGTGATGTTAGGAAAGTGATCAGAAATAGTCAGTGCATTGTTACTATAATTATTACTATAATTATGTTTTTCTGAAGGAAACGAATGTAAAATGATCTGGTGATGGCATAATTTTTCAATTTCGATTATCCTTAAAAATCATACAGTGAGCCATATCCAGCTGATGGAAAATTCCGGTAGTCATTCTGAGTTGCTTGCTTGTTTGTTTTGTGGGTTTTAAGGCACCCCTCAGAATCAGACCTCTGGAGCCATGGAATGGTTGCATTAAAACAACAGACAGCCTCGGAGGAGGTCACAACCTTCTGCCAAGGTGCTCCTGGGCTGGTTGCTTGGCAACACTAACACCTCCCTCTGAAGAGACTTTACTCCCACCGGCTTCCACCACCTCCCCTCAGACAGTCTCTTCCCTCACAGCAATCAATGCAGCAGCTGCCCAAGAGGGCTGCTTTGAGCCAGACCTCAGTGCTGCCGTTTTCTTTGATGTTTCATGTCAATTCTTTCTCCTTTTGACTGGTGAGGAGATTGAGGCCCAGAGAGTGAGGGATTACAGTCCCAGCTACAGAGCAACTCACAGCCACCCATGAGCTTTGAATTTAGGTTTGCTGGGCTTTTCCATCATGCTGCCTTTCTTGACCTTGAAGGAGGTTCACTGAAACTAGATTTCACTGTGATCAAAAAGTAAGAAATTCCCCTCAGGCTGGCTCTGACAGAAACCAAGTATACTGAGAGGCTAGAGGAGAAAACTCTCAGGTTGTGTAAAAAATTTATTTCTTAAGGGATCCTGCTGCATTTTCAAAGTAAAACTTTGAGAGGTTACTTAATTTCATGTTGCCTTTTGTTCCCTTGTGTTGTGATGTCATGTTCTCATAATCAATTCAATATTCTGGATAGTTTTAGGGTGTATATTTTCCTTCATGAGGTTGGATTGTTTTTCTTTTTTCCTGTTTTCATTATTGAGATATAATTTGCTTATGGAAAAATATAAACATCTAAGTGCACAATGCAAGGGCTGTGACAAAGGTATAGATACAACTGTGTTACCATTAATTTTTATGACCCAGAAAAGTCCTTGGTACCACTTTATAATCCCTTCCCTTTTTCTTCCAGAGGCAAATTCTGTTCTAACGGAATATAATAGGTTTGCTGATCCTTGAACATAGCGTAAGTAGAATCAGTATGTACTCTTTTAAGCCTGGCTCTGGTCTCTCAAGATATTCATTCATGGTATTGTACATATCTTTAGTTCTTTTTTATTACTACAAGAACTCCATTGTGTGACTATACTAAATTGAGCAATTGGGCATCTGGTTTTTACAGCTTTGGGTTATTTTGACTAAAGCTGCCCTAAATATTTGTATACAAGTCTTTTTGTAGGCATATGCTTTCATTTCTCTAACATATATTCCTAGGAATGAAATTATTGTGTCATAATGTAGGATATGTATAAAAACCTGCCAACTGGTTTCTCTCTTTTTACATTCTCAACAGCAATGCATGGGAGTTCCGGTTGCTCTACATCCTCACCGACATTAGATATAGTCAGACTTTCAGTTTAGCCAGGTGGTGATATCTCAGTATGGGTTTAATTTCTGTTTCTCTGATAATGTATAATGTTAATCACCTCCTCAAATGTTTATTGGATATTCATATACTTTTTCTTGGGAAATATATGTTCAAATCTTTCTTCCTTTGTGATTTTTTAAAAAGAATTATTGATTTATAGAACTTCATATATTCTAGAAATGAATTTCTTCTCACTTATATGTAATGTAAATATTTTCTTATAATTTATAGAGCTTTTCTTTCTTCCCCTTTCTTTTTAAAAAATATTTATTTATTCTAATTTGTTATATATGATGGCAGAATGTAATTCAATTCATAGTACACATATAAAGCACAATTTTTCAAGTCTCTGGTTGTACACAAAGTAGATTCACACCATTTGTGTCTTCATACATGTACTTAGGGTAATGATGTCTAACTCATTCCACCATCTTTCCTACCTCCATACCCCCACCCTTCTTCTCCCTCCCCTTTGCCCTATCTAAACTTCCTCCATTCCCCCCATGCTTCCTCACCATTCCAAGGAATCTCCATACTGCTTTCCAGATTGGTTGCACAAATGTGCTGTCCCACCAGCAATGTATGAGTGTGCCTTAGCCCCTGCATCCTCGCCAACATTTACTGTGGCTTGTATTCTTAATAATTGCCATTCTGACTGGAGTGAGATGAAATCTTAGAGTAGTTTTGCTTCCCCTTTCTTAATGGCATCTTTGATGAGCAGAAACTTTTAACTTAGTAAAATTAAAATTGAACTTCACTTTTTTCACATAGTGCTTTCTGCATTGTGACAAATAAAGTCTTTAACTGTCCAAATCATTAAGATATTCTTTTGGGTTTCTTTCTAGAAACTGTATAGGATTTTGTTTTGTTTTGTTTTTGCTTTTAGATCCATGATCATTCCAAATAATTTTTTTTGCATATTATACTATAGGGGATCAACATTAACTTTTTCCCATAAAAGTTCATTTGTTCCAGGAAAATTTGGAGTTACAACATCATTGTTATTTCTTCATTGAATTACATTGTATTTTGTTGAAAATAAATTACATGCATTTGGGTCTTTTTACAGACACTATTTGCTTTTTCTCATGTTAATATACTCTTAAACAACTTTATAAGTCTTAAAACCTACAAAGGAGCATGCCAGGATTTTGATCGAAGCTATGTTTAATCTATATATTAATTTAGGGAGAATAGATATGATGAATCCTCCAATCCTTGAACATAGTATACCTTTATACTTATTTAGATCTTATAAATTTTTTTTCTTTTTTCTTTTCTTTTCTTTTTTCTGTACTGGGGATTGAACCCAGGGGCACTCAACAACTGAGCCATATCCCCAGCCTTTTTTTGTATTTTATTTAGAGACAAGAGTCTTACTGAATCACGTCATTTACATAATTATACTGCTTGCAAACAGTGTCATTTCTTCTTAATCTTTATGCCTTTTGGTCCTGGTTTTACATCATCCTTAATTTATGATATATGCATTTAAAGCTGTAACTTTCCCTCTAAGCACCACTTCAAATATATCTCACAAGTTTTGATATGTTCTTGTCTCATGATCATTCAGTTAAATTATTTTAAAAGTTCTATTGTCATTTCTTCCTTGACCCAGGGTTTATTTATAAGTGTGTGGCTTAATTTATAAATATTTGAGCTTCTTTTAGTTATAATTTTATTATTGATTTCTAACTAGATTGCATTTTGAAGAAAGAATATGCTTTGAAAGTTCTAGTTACAAGTATGTTAGATCATTTGCTATTTACCCACATGTCTCTGATGCCATATTTGATATTTTAATTCTTTTTCTTTCTCTACTTCATTTTGGCTCTTTTATGTTGAACTTTCTTGGCATTACTGATCTTTTTTTGTTTGTTTGTTTATTTCCTCTGCTCTTAAAAAAAGTTTATTCATTATGGCAGTCATCAAGAATGCAAATAATAAATGCTGGAGAGGATGTGGAGGAAAAGGAGCACTTTGTTGATGAGACTGTAATCAGTACAATCACTAGGGAAATCAGTATGGAGTTTCTTCAAAAGGATAGGCATGGAACTACCATATGACCCAGCTATCCTAAAGAATAAAAATTATTCTACTATAGTGATACATGCATACCTACGTTTATAGCAGCACAATTCACAATAGCCAAACTATGGAACAGGCCTACTGGAAGAAAATGGATGACTAGATAAAGAAATGTGGTATATGACACAGCAGAGTTTTATCCAGCCATAAATAAAAATAAAATTATGTCATTTGCAGGAAAATGGGTGGAACTTGAGAACCTCAAGTTAAATGAAATAAGCCAAACTCAGAAGGTTATATGTTTTCTCTCATATGTGGAAACTAAAAAGTGAAAGAATGGTAGGGAGGAATCTTATGAAAATCAAAGGGAGATTACTAGAATAGAAGAATGGAACAAGGTGGAAGGAAGGGAGGGAGGGGAAAAATACTGTGGAGTAAAATTGACCAAATTATATTGTTACATTGTGCTTATGTATGAATATGTAACAATAGATCCTGTCATTACATTCAACTATAACGCACCATTAAATATTGTGGAAAAAAATTTTATTCATTGCATATTTTTTTTTGTTTCAAAAAATATCCTATTTTTACTATTCTGGAATTTCCCTGTAGGACTTGTTTAGAGCTTCAGTTTCTGTGATGATGTTCCTCTCTATTCACCCATTATGTTCATCTTTACTTCCAAATTCTTTAGCATATTTTAGAGATCTCACCTATTGACTACAGATCTGGTCACCAGGGGCTCTGCCTCTATTGGCTTTTTATGGTTTTGCTTATGAATCACATTTTTATTTTTGTTTGTGTGTTTTATAATTTTTATCATATGTCAGACATTTTAAATAACTTACTAGTAGAGAATAAATTAGATTTTATATTTTTATTTTATTTTTTCATAGAAAGAGTCTTCCCTTTTCTAGGTCCAAAACTTGGAATGGAGATTTTTATTGAAATCCTAGCCTGAGTATTATTAGTGAGTCTAGCTGAGCCGGAATTGCAATAAAACTTTAATTATCTTCAATTTGCATCTTTCCAGTGATATTATGGAGATTTCTCTTGGCCTTTCATCCAACCCCCAAATTATTTCTATTGTGATTATTAATGCACATAATAATGTACATATTAATGGATTTCGTTGTTATTCCCACATATGCATATGTCATGTTTGGGTCATACTTACCTTCCATACTAGCCTCTCTTGTACTCCTCTATATCACCTTCCCTCATAAAACTAAACTTTTTAATTACAATTTTTAACACATATTAATTGTGTAACTTAATGGTTTCATTGCAACATTTACATACATGCATTTATCATGCCTTGAGTGTACTCACCTTCTCTTCTACCATGTCTTGCCCTCCCCTCTCTGCCCACTTCCTATAGTCCCCGTCTCCTTCCCTAATAGTCCCTCATCTACTTTCTGGTCATTAGTTTTTGTTCTTATTTGTCTCTACATATGAGAGAAAATATGTGATACTTGTCTTTCTGTGTCTGGCTTATTTCTCATGACATGACGTTCTCCAGTTCCATCCATTGTTCTGCAAAAGCATGATTTCATTTTTCTTTACAGCTTAATAATATTCCACTGTATATATATATGCCACATTTTTTTTATCTATTCATCTGTTGATGGGCAGCTGCACTGATTCCATATCTTGGCTATAGTGAATTGTACCATAATAAACTAATAAACTTGTGTTTATGGGTGTCTGTTTTGTATGCTGATTTCATTTCCTTCATATATATGTACCAGGAGTGGTATAGGTGGATCACACAGTAGGTCTTCTTTAAGTTTTTTTCAGGAACCTCCACTCTGTTTTCCATAATGCCTGTATACTCTGTTTTCCACAGTGCCTTTCAGAAGTGAGCTAAGGGATAGTTTTTCTCCACATCTTTGCCAGCACTTGTTATTATTTGTTTTTTGATAATAGCCATTTTGACTGGATAACCCCTACATTCTTGCTTTACCTGTGGAAGGCAGACCTCTTTTGTCTTTTCAAGATTTGCCCCAGAAGATATTTGGTTGCAGCTCTGATTAGTTTGATTTCATCTTCACGTTCAACTCCAGACGAGCTGTGGAGCTGGGGCAGCACAAGGCATGGGGAGATCTCTCTCCTCCTAGCTCTGTCCCAACTGCTGCCGCTTTGGCAACGTTCCCAGGGGGAGAATTGTTCTGAGAAATTTATTTTTGTGTTTGGTACTCTTCCAGATTCCAGCCTGTTAGCCCACACGTTGTTAAAGTTCAACTGATTTCTCCTCATCCTAACAAATTCTTCTGCCTGTGTCAGGGGTGCTTTTCCACCTGTTTCAGGCTGGACACTTTGTCCCAAGTATGAAAATAGTCACCACCTTTTGCTTTTCTTTGATAGGCATATTCATCTCTAGAGTTAGTTTATTTACACTGAGTGTGTGTGTGTGTATTGATCTTTAAAATAGCTTAAAAAATTAATTTTAAGCTTATATACGATTTTCTTTTGTTATAATGCAAGTGACTATCTTTAGGCCTTTCTGTATCTTAACCAGAAATAGAATTCTATAGTTTCTCAGAGTTTTGTCTTACTTTATCTCTAAGAGTCAAGTGTGAGACTTCAGAGCAACAAAAAATATGCACAATTCTGGATTTAGACTTAGAATGCCAGTTGCCTGAGTCATGAGAATTATTTGGTCTTGTAAAGTGAGTGTTGTTGTTGTTTTAACCCTTTCTCTCCCCCAGTCCAAAGAAGTTATTTTTATTGCATGTGCCCATTCCATATGCATTTTTCCTTTTTAATGGATTCAAAGGCCAGTAGTTCACCCTTTGACTCATCTCCACTGGCACCATCATTGTCAGATAACAGCAATAGCCTAGTCCTGATATTGTAGCTGATTTCCTGTTTTAATCAGCTATTTGACTGCTGTGTCTAAATGACCCGACCAGCACAACTGTGGGGGGAGGAAAAGTTTATTTGAGGGCTCAGTTTCAGAGGTTTTAGTCCATAGAAGGCCAGCTCCGTTCCTCGGGGCTCAAGGTGAGGCAGAACATCATGGTGAATGGGTGTGCAGAGAAAAACAGCTCACTTCATCAGGAAGCAGAAATCGAGGTCTCTCCACTTGCCAGATACACACACCCCCATAGCCACGCCCCCAGTTCGCAACTCCTCCAGCCACTTCAGTGACCACTCAATTAATGCCATTGGGTGATTAATTTATTGATTGAGTTTCACAACTCAATCATTACTCCTCTGAACCTTTCTGCATTGTCTCACACCTGAGCTTTTGGGGGACACCCCCACATGTCAACCATCATATTTCACCATCACCCCTCTGGCCTCGTTCTAGTCCAGTCCCCACACAGCATTCAGACTGATGGTTACAAAACGAATGCTGGCAATGTCACCCTCCTCCTTAAACCTTTGCAATGACTTCCACTGCTCATAGGAGGTAGACAAACCCTGGCATACATGTTCTTCAGCTCTTTCCTGGGCCTTCCCCTGCTCCCCAGTGTTCTCTTAGCTGTCTTTATTTCCTACATCCTTCTATGATACAGTCTTTGGACAGGCTGATCCATCTCCTGGGGATATCATTTCATCCTCTCCTTGGTTCATTCCTGGTCCAATGTCACCTTAAGAATCACTTTTTGGAGAAGGTCTTTCTTGACCTCCTGGGCCATTTCACTTCCATCTGTTTTTCTCTCATTTATAAGCACTTGATTCATGATGAATTTTATCATGTTAGTAATCTAGTTATGGGCATTCTCCTCCATTTGATTGGAAGCTTCAGTGAGAGCAGGGAAAAATATTTGTTTTCTGGATTACCATTTCCTTCCCAATGCTTAGAACACTGACATTTAATAAAACATGTGGAATGAATGAGTGAAAAAAATAATAAATGTGAAAGAAACAAATGTATTTTCTTTCTTTAACCTGGACTCTACTCTTAGAGGGCCTCTTTGTATGTGCTTGCTATCTATCTATCTGACATCTTCATCTATTTATTTTGTTTTCTAAAATCTTTAAAAGAAGGCCCTTGGATAGGAAGTTTCTTTTATCAGATTTAAGCATATGGCTACTAAGTAGGAAATATTCCTACTTTTAAACTCTGAGTTGACAGTGCTGCATGTGTCATTTAATACACCACAGCTAAGGAATATGTCTCACAGAGCAATAAAGGACTTCTCTGATTTCTTCCTTTGCTGACTGCATTGACATGTTTATTTTTCTTGACCTAGATAACTTGACTGGATGGGAATTGAACATTTGCCAATTAATTTAGCCACTTAAATCACTTGTGAAAATGGCTGTAAAAACCAATTCAAGCTGACATAGCTGGCTCATCAGACTCCATGTAAACATGGTGGTGTTTTCTTTTTTCTGTGGTTGTGTCCAAGGAATTGTGGTCAAGATTTAAGATCATTTAAGACCTCTCCCATAAAGCTCTTCTTCAAAGACTGGGTTTTGTTACCTAAGCTATTCTTAAATTATCTCCAGGTTTCCAATTCCATTCTCATCAGTCTTTCGATGCAGGGTGCAATTACTGGTATTGAAGATGGTGGGATGGTAAAGGATGTATCCTTCCTCCAAAAGTCAATAGGATTGAGTTTCAAACTCACATGGGAGTAATTTCAATGTTTTGGCCCCCAATAATTTGTTGGCATAACATCTCAAAAGCCACTGGTTATCCCCATGATGACTCAGGGTCCAGACACTCACAAGTGTTTCTCTCTGTGGCCTTGCCCTAGAATGGGAAACCTCAGGGAAGGCAGCACACATGGCTCTACCTTCTCTCACTAGGTTCCAGATCCTCTACCCCCCTGCTCTTTTATACATAGTGGAGAATTTTGCTAGAGTAAAAGCAGGAAGACATAATGAGACTGTCTGGTGAAAGGGAGAAAGCAGTCAGATGCTTCCTGCCATATCTTTTCTTTCTTTCTTTTTTTAAAAGAACAAGTAAATAAGTTCAGGAAGGACCAGATTGCATCTTTAATACTTAATTTTCTTGACATTTTAATATGATTAACTGAAATTGAGCCAATCTGGAATGGTTTAAAATGTCAAGAAATGCTTGTTTGTGGTTTGTGTGTGTGAGTGTGTGTGTGTGTGTGTGTGTGACCACACATGAATGCATGTTAGACATGTTATTAGAGGATAATTGCTCTGTGGACGAACATGTTTCCCAAGAACACAGATATCAAGAAAATAGGATTATTGCTCTGATGGTTTGCTAATTTGTAAGCATTTTCCTTCTTTTTAGCATCTCTCTTTTCAGCATGTGTATAAATATGTGCTGATCATAGGAAAAATGATAAGCCAGGAATCATGAATTAGAATTTTAATACTATTTTATTATTGCTCTCTTCCTAAGGAATATTATTAGTGAAGTTTCAATTCCAATTTTCACTTTACATTGAATCCTCAGACAGAAAGACAATATGATTTCTTTATATGCACTTATTCAACAATGTTTTGAGCATATGCTCTGTACAAGGTATTATATGAGTGCTATTGATTATTTAACATGGAAAAATTATAACTTTACTTGAAAAATACATTTAGTTTCCTTTCCCCTATTTTCTCTGCATCCTGATTACTCCCATTAGTAACTACTAGGCCTTTCAATGAAGGATAGACTTTTGTGTCTTATAATATTATGAAAGCAATAATAAGACAATTACTAACAGTTATGTGGTTTTTATGTTCACTATGCTAAGAGACTTACATCCATTATCTCATTTTGTCCTCATAGCAGCCCTATGAGGTCATGACTATTATACCTATTTTACAAATAAAGCCACTGAGGCAGAGTTCAGACAACTTGTCTGAGTTTACACAGTTAATAGGTGGCATAGCTGAGACTGGATAAACTGATGAATCACCAAAGGATACCCATCAAACCTGTTGAGGAAACCTAATATGTACAAAACTGACTGACAGTATATAGGACAGAAATGACTTCTAGAACTTCTAGGGCAAGAGACCAAGGCATCTTAAGAAGTCCTAGGTTTGTTCTGTTGATTCTAAACATTTATATGAACCTTTTAAAAATAAAAGTAAACTGACTGGTCAATAGGAGAAAACAAAAATTCTCAAAACAGATCCACATATAGATAAATATTTAGAACTTCCCCAAAGGTAGTATCTCAACAAAAGAAATAGCAGATCAATAAATAGTAGTAAAAGCAATGTCAAACACTTACTATGTGTTGGACACTATTAGAATTCTTTTTTGTGTTTTAATGTGTCCTCTTAAAGCCACCTACAAAGTGGGGGACCATTATTTTCATTTTCAATTCTGTAGATGAGACATGGAAAAGATGCCTA
Organism: Marmota flaviventris; assembly: GCF_047511675.1. NCBI lineage: Eukaryota > Metazoa > Chordata > Mammalia > Rodentia > Sciuridae > Marmota > Marmota flaviventris. The sequence goes on from NC_092502.1 coordinate 147,703,305, forward strand.
ATTTTCAAAGGAATAAATCCACTAGTCTGTCTCCAGAGCTGGGAATTTTAATCACCAGATTATACTACATCAACATTAGGATTCTACTTAGCCATTTAGAAAAAGTAAAGTTATGGCCTAATCTCACATGTTAGAAGAAAATAATTGTATATAATTTAAGTGTTTAACTAAAGTAAAATATAAAATACTAAATATACTGGAAGAAAATATAATTAACAACTGAGATTATTTGATTTGTGAAGGTTATTTCTAAAAGAAATACTTTATAATTTTGATCACACAAAAATTAGAATATATATATATATATTATATATTATTCTATATTCTATACTTATATATATGTAAAGTTGAAGGGAAAATGAAAAATGAGGAAAAAATATGACACATGACGGACAAAATTTTAATGCATAAAGATGAATGGCCAATTGAGAAATGAACCATAGCTTGTCAACAAAAGAGTAAATATTAACAGAAAAAAATTAAAATATCAGTGGATAAAATGAGATGTCTTGTGTCCACTGAACTGGTGCATGGTGTATTTGTTGGTGAGGTAGGTGATGGAAAGCTACTGTTGCTCTGTATTGCTGCTGGAAGTATAACTTTGCTGAAGGGCAATTTTGCAAGATGTGTAAAACCTTAAATTGTCTATATGTTTTTTGATTTAACAATTCAGTTTTTAGTAATTTATTCCAAGGTCACTTTTTTTGTTCTTTTTCAGGACTGGAAATTGAACCCAGAAATATTCTACATCTGAGCTACATCTCTAGCCCCTTTTATTTTGCTGTGAGACAGGATCTCACTAAGTTGCCCAGGCTGGCCTCAAACTTTGTGGTCCTCCTGCCTTGATCTCTTAGGAAGCTGGGATTTCAAGTATGTGCCACTGTGCCCAGCCTTTTAAAATCATCTTATGTGCAAATATTGATGTACAATTGTGTTAATTGAAGTTTATTCTGATAGTGAAATGGTGCAAACAGCTGGAAAAGCCCTAAGAGGAGAATGGTCAAATAAATGAAGTCAAATTATAGTTGCATTGAATTCTGTCCATAAAAATTTAAATCTATCCATGAATATTGGAATCATGCCCTAGATGTCATTTTATGATCATACTTTATTTTCCAGGGGCTAGCATGGTTCCATGTTATGGCTCACATCTACTGTTTGCTTATAAGCATAAATTTTCCCTAATTCTTGATAATAGCATCCCCTTAGCTCTTCTGGGAAATCATTTCTTCCCCATGTGGGTTAGAGGGTTTAACCTTTCCTGCCTCCATGGATGGAAGCTGGTTGATTTAAGCAAACAACCCTAGGGTACTCTTCTGTCTACAGAGATGAGTTTGGAGGTGGACATCACACAAGCATACTTCTAGGAGGGTGTACTTCATGACTTGCTGGGGACTGCTGGGACAAGACTATCTTGCTTCTTTTCTGGATGTTAATGTGAAAGCAAGTGGCTACAGAAGCTCTTGGCTGCCATCTTAGATCATAAGAAGGGAGCCTGAGAATGGGGCTGGTGGATCTCAGAAGCAGAGCTGAAAACTGGTGAGAGAGAAACCAGGTCCTCTCCACATCCTTGAAGATTCTCCACATGAACCTTTATCTGAAGAAAGCATTATTCACCTCATCAGACTCTTTGGTTTGAGCCAATAAATTCTCTTACCCTACATATGTTTTAATGGCAAATTTGGGTAGGGATGTCTGGTCCATGCAACTGAAATGATCCTAACAGATCCACATTTCTTTGTCTTTTAAATACAATCCATATACATTCAGGATACAATTACTACAGTCCTGACTAAAATGCAGATGGCTGAGGGTTAAAATATGTATTCTCTTCAAGCAGAGATGATAGTCAAATATCATATTCATTGAAAGGACTGCTGGAATATAAGTCTGAAATTTTATGCAAATATTCACTTTATTATAGTCTCAGTATTAATATCTAATAGTGTAAACTGGAAATTTTGTCATAGTGTTAGAACAGTAAAGTAGTTTCTCAGAGCTTCCAACTGCTAAATAGTTCTTGTAGCTACTATTCTGCACATTTTCATACTAAGAGGAGAGTCACTTTCAACTGGTATATTTAATAATGCCACTAAACGTTTGTGTACAACAGAATATAATTCAGGTAAAGTTTTCATATATGTGTTCTGAAAGGAACTTCATACTCAAGATTCATAGCTTTAGCAAATTTCAAGAATTGTTTATCTTTAACTGCCAAAAATGACTGGTCGCTATGGAGATAGTTTTAACAAGCTTCTTTATTTACGATAATGATCATTAGGTTGAAAGTTACTAATAATTCTCATTGTGGAGAGTACTTATGAAATTGGTAATTTTGAAATTGGATTAGCGAGGACAAAAACGTGTCATATGTGTCAATCTTCCTTTAACAATTTGTTCTATGATTTCTACGTTTTATTTCTTATTATTTCTGGCTAAAAGACCATGATTATGAATGTAATGGTCCATGATTGAGGATTTCTTTTTCTTTTTTTTTTGTTTGTTGTTTTTAGATATACATTATACATACACAAAATACAATTCCAGTTAGGATCCCTATCTTGTGGGTGTATATAATGTGGATTTATACAGGTTGTGTATTCATATATGAACATAGAAAAGTTATGTCTGATTCATTCTACTCTCTTTCCTATTCCCATCTCCTTTCTCTTCATTCCCCTTTGACTAATCCAATGAACTTCTATTCTTCCCTACCCTACCTACCTTTGTTATCAGTTAGCATCTGCCTATCAAAGAGGACATTTGGCCTTTGGTTTTGGGAGACTGTCTTATTTCACATAATATGATATTATCCATTTCATCCATTTACCAACAAATATCACAGTTTCATTCATCTTTATGGTAGAGTAATACTCCATTGTGTATATATACCACATTTTCTTTATCCATTAATCTGTTGAAGGGCATCTAGGTTGGATCCACAGCTTTACTATTATGAATTAAGCTGTTATAACTGGGTCAAATGGTGGTTCCATTCCAAGTTTTCTAAGGAATCTCCATATTGCTTTCCAGAGTGGTTGCACATTTTCAGTCCCACCAACAATGTATGAGTGAATCTTTTCCCCAAATCTCTGCAAACATTTATTGTTGGATGTATTCTTGATAATTGCCATTCTGACTGGAGTGAAATAGAATCTCAGTTTTAATTTGCATTTCTCTAATTTCCAGAGATGTTAAGCATTTTTAGTATATTTTTGACTATTTGTATTTCTTCTTCTGTGAAGCACCTGTTCAGTTTCTTTGCCCATTTATTGATTGGGTTATTTGGTTTTTTGTTGTTAAGTTTTTGAGTTCTTTGTATATCTTGTATATACAAAGTATATGCTTTATCTGAAATGCAGGTAATAAAGATTTTTCTCCCACTGATCTATACCCATAGCCCCTTATTGATACGCTTTTTATGGTATCTTCAATTTCATTGAAATTGAAACTGTTTGAATGCTTGAAATTGAACTGTTTAAATTTTCTATGTCCTCCTGATTCAATTTGGTATGTAATATGTCATTATCAATTTTTTTGTATTCATTATATTCTATATTATTGAAGTATAGATTTTCAAAGTAGGTTGCTGAGAGCCACGGCCGAGTCTGTATGGCCCCTGGCATTTTGCCAACAGTACTGATTGACAGGCGAGGCATTACTATCCGCCTCTGCCGCAACTTTTGAGTTCTGGCACTATTTTGGAGTTCTCCTGGGGATTTCCGGGGATTCCCCGAGAGTTCCCATTGGTTGGGGAAGTGCAGGAGGAGGGATTTCCGGGAGAGATATTTCTGGCTGGGGGTTCCTGGACAAGCCGCATGGCCTTTGGGAGGATTCCCCGGGAGCTGTGTGAAGTGTTTTCCTGCAGTTCAAAAATAAAGTTTGTTCCTGCTTCAGTGGCTCCTGATTTGTGCCCAGCCAGACTGCGGCAGTAGGTTTTGATTGTCGTCTGTATTTCAATAGTGTCTGTGGTGATATTTCATTTTTCATCATGAATTTTAGTGATTTGAATTTTCTTTCTTTTTCTTTGTTATCTTGGCTAAGGGTTTATCAATTTTATCTATTTTTTTCAAAGAACAAATTATTTTATTTCATCATTTTTTTTTAACTTTTTGTTTCATTTTTATTTATTTCAGCTCTGATTTTAACTGTTTCCTGTCTTCTACTGCTTTTAGTGTTGATTTGTTCCTTTTTTTTTTTTGGGCTTCCTGATGAATGCTAGTTAGGTCATTAATTTGTTGACTTTTTATTTTTTTAACAAATGTGCTCAATGCAATGAACTTTCCTCTTAGCACTGCCTCATAGTGTCCCAGAGATGTTGATGAGTTGTGTCACTATTCTCATTTACCTCCAAATATTTTTTTAATTTTCACCCTGATTTCTGCTACTATCCACTGGTCATTCAATAGCATACTATTTAGTCTCCAAGTGTTAGAATAGCTTCTGTTTTTAATTTTATCATTGATTTATAATTTCATTCCATCATGATCAGATAGAATTCAAGGCATTTCCTCTATTTCTTTTGTTTTTGCTAAGAGTTGCTTTGTGACCTAAGATATCATCTGTTTTAGAGAAAGATCTGTGCACTGCTGAGAAGAAAGTATATGCAGTCATTGATGGATGAAATATCCTCTATATGTCTATTAAGCCTAAATTATTAATTGTATTTTTTTATTTATATAGCTTCTTTATTTAGTTTTTGTTTGGAGGATCTATCCAGTGATGAGAGAGGTGGGTTAAAGTTACCCAGTATTATTGTGTTGTGGTATATTTGATTCTTGAAATTGAGAATGGTTTGTTTAATGCACATAAGTGCTCCACTGTTTGAGGCATAAATATTTACAGTGATTATGTCTTGATGTATAATTCTCTTAAGCAGTATGAAATGACCTTCTTGGGCCCTTCTGATTAACTTTGGTTTGAAGTCCACTTTATTTGATATAAGTATAGAATCCTGCTTGTTTACTAGATCCATGTGAATGATATTTTTTTTTTTCTCAGCCTTTTACCTTCAGTATGTAGATGTCTTTGTTTATGAGATGAGTCTCTTGGAGACAGCATATTGTTGAGTCTTATTTTTTAATCCAATCTTCCAGTCGGTATCTTTTGATTGACAAGTTTAGGCCATTTACATTCAATGTTATTATTGAGATATGATTTTATTCCCTGCAATTTTGACTTATTTCTATCTTTTAATTTGAATTAGTTTCTTCTTTGATTGACTATCCTTCTAGTGTAGTTTCCCCTTCGCTGGTTTTCACTTTTCATTCACTTTTTCATTTCTTCTTTATGAAATATTTTATTATATTTTATAGTGCAGGCTTTCTAGTTGTGAATTCTTTTAACTTTTGTTTATTGTGGAAAGTTTTTATTTTACCATCAATTCTGAAGCTTAAGTTTGCTAGGTATAGTGTTATTAGTTGGCATCCATTTTCTTTCAACCCCCAGCTTTGAAGGTCTGGGTTGAGAAATCAGCTGAGATCCAGATTGGTTTCCCTCTAAATTTGACCTATTGATTTTCTCTGGAAGCTTTTAAAATTCTATCCTTATTATGTATATTAAATATTTTCACAATAATGTGCCTTGGTGTGGATCTGTTCTAATTTTGTGTATTTGGGGTCCTGTAAACCCCAAACCTGTATTTGTTTTTCCATTTTATTCTTAAAGTTTGGGAAATTTTCTGACATTATTTCACTGAAAACATTGTGCATTACTTAGGTTTGTATCTCTGAGCCTTCGTCTATCCCAATAAATCTTAATTTTGGTCTTTTAATGTTATCTCCTATTTCTTGGAAGTTCTGTTCATGGTCTCTTAACATCTTTTCTCCATGGTCAACTTTATTTTCAAGATTATATATTTTGTCTTCATAAAGTCTAAAACTCTGTCTTCTACCTGGTCTGCTCTGCTGGTGATTCTTTCCAATGAATTTTTAATTTGGTTTATTGATTCCTTCATTTTGAGGATTTATAACTGATTCTTATTTAGGATCTCTATCTTCTTGTTGAAATGATCTTTTACTTCTTGTATTTTCTCTGATTTCATTTCTTACATCATCTTTTATCTCAAAGATCGGTTTAATCATGAACTTTTTGAATTCCATCTCTAACATTTCCTCCACTTTTGTGTCAATGGAATCCATTGTTGAGGTATTCTGTGTTTTGGGGAAAGTTTGTTGCCTTGCTTGGTGTGTGTGTGTGTGTGTGTGTGTGTGTGTGTGTGTGTTTGTACTGGGGATTGAACTCAGGGGCACTCGACTCCTGAGCCACATCCCCCAGCCCTTTTATGTATTTTATTTAGAGACAGGGTCTCAATGAATTGCTTAGCACTTCACTTTTACTAAGGCTGATTTTGAACTCTCGATCTTCCTGTCTCAGCCTCCTGAACCATGGGGATTACAGGTGTGTGCCACCATGCTGGCCTTGCTTTTTCATATTGTTTGTGAGTGTGGTTGGATTCGATGCTGTAGAGTTTCTATCTTATGAGTTTATAGAGTTTCTCTGTTACCAATACTTCCCAGTTTGGGAAGGGAGATCCCAATGATAGCAACAATTGATGCAAACAATATATAGCTGTAGTCTAGTTCCTTAGTTCCTCTTTTGATATCTAGTGTTAGTTGGTTCAACATGTAAAAAGTAGGATCAGCAATTTCCATCAGTAGAAACAGTAAATAATCATGCATTATATCTGGCTTAAAGTCAAACAATAGGTGTTGTCTATGACTTCTGCTGTATTAATTATTGCTGTGACATTGGTGGTATGGGCAGACATTGTATACCTCAATTAGTATCTTGAGGTGCTAAGGATAGAGTTGAGTATGAGGAAAACAGAAGAGACAGAAGAGTAGAAAAGTGTTTGCACTTTTAAAGGGTGAATAGGGCAGATGCAGTGGTAACTTAAGATATATTGTGAATATGAAAGGGGAAGAAAAACTAGGAGAATATAAAGGAGTAGAGAAACAAGGGAATATGGGTGTCAGCAATAGAAATAAGAGAAGAAGGCAAAGAAGATAGAGTAAGATGATACAAAACAAAATCATAACAAACTAATCAAAAACCCTAACCCTCAAAATACAGAGTGTGGGAAAATAACACCATCTAAAAAGGAAAAAGAGAGAAAAGGGCTAGAAATGAGGAGAGAGAAACAAATGTGTGTATGTATAGGAGTCCTTGAATCAATCAGTACACAGTCAAATAAAACAAAACCCAATATGGAAAACCAAAAACAAAAAGCAAAGCAAAACAACCACCACCACCAAAGGAAAAATCTGGGTGAAATGTTAAGAGATTGAAGAGTCATTTCCACTATGGTGGACAAAATAGTCACTGAGTATGTGTTTTCACAGTCTGTGCCCAGCTGACTTTCTTTCCTTTTCTTCTTGAGGTAGGAGCTAAGCATGGGAGTATAGACCATGGGTTGTCGAATCTCTTCTTCTTTTTACTGTGTTGTTCACCGAGTTGAGGGTTGGGGTTTAAGACTTCCCGATTTCCCTTGTTGGGAGATTAGTGTGGGCAGGCTGGGGGGTGAAACTGCTGGCTTGGTCGGATGGGCCTGGCGGTGAAGTGACATGCCAACTGACTTTGATTGTGGGTGTGTGGCAAAGTGGCTGGCTGCATTCAGGGGGCCTGGCTTGTCACATCCAGGGGGCCTAACTGGCTCAGGTCAGGTGGATGAGGGGTGGGTACTGGGTCCTGTGGGCCAGCAGCAAAGTGGGTGCTGGGTCTGGTAAGCCTGGCAGCTAAGTGGCATGTTGGGCAAACTGGGTTGCCGGCAGGCGGCAAAGCAGCTGGCTACATCTGGGGGGCCCAGCTGGCCTGGGCCAGATGGATCAGGGCCAGCTGCTGGGACCTGTGGGCCAGTGGCAGAGCTATGTCGGGTTTATTTTTCTTCTTATGAAATTTTTAAATGGTTTTTTAAAGTTATAAATAACATTAGGATTCGTTTTAACATAATTATAAAAGTATGGAATATAATTTGTTCTAATTCAGTCCCCAGCACTCCCCCAATTCCCTTCTCTCTGCTCTACTGGTTTTTCTGCTATTTACTTTTAATTTCTTTTCTTTCTTTTATTCTTTCTTTCTTTCTTTTCTTTTTTTTTTTTTTTAGTTAATGTCTTGTGGATATTCATGAGAGTGAGATTCACTGTGGCATAGTCATCTATGTGAACAGGAAAACTAGGTCAGATCCATTCCCCTGTTCTTCCCTTCTCCCGGCCCTTCTCCCTCCCCATCGTCCCCTTCATCTAGTCCACTCATATTTCTTCTATTTCAATGGAATCCCCTCTTTTCTTCTCTCTCTCTCTCTCTGCCCCTTATTTTGGACTAATTTTCTAATTCCACAGGAAACATTCAAAGGCTCAGATCTTTGGCTTTCTGAGTCTGGCTTATTTCACTTAGCATGATAGGCTCCAGTTCCATCCATTTATGTGCAAAAGACATAATTTCATTTTTTTTTTTTTTGGCTAAGTAATACTCTATTGTGTATTTCTTGTGAGGTTTTAGGGTAGGGGGTATACATGATAATTTAAATTCATTCTCAAAAAGGGTGAAAAGTTCTAAAACATAACTGTTTCTTAAAAAGAAAACCCTCAAAGTCAAATAGAGTAAAACAACAGAATACTGTGTTATGCCATCGTTTAAATTTTTATCACTATATTTTAGTTCAAAAAGGATATTATGATCTTCTTCACCTATTTAGCTAGTGAACGGGTCATGGATATTATGTCAATAGTTTAGTATCAGCAAACTATTTTTTAACCTATGAAAAGTTTCTAAAGAACATTTAATGAAAGAATTAATAACTTTTGGGGCTGGGATTGTGGCTCAGTGGCAGAGCACTTGCCTCACACATATGAGGCACTGGGTTTGATCCTTAGCACCACATAAAGAGAAATAAGTAAAATAAAGGTACTGTGTTCATCTACAACTAAGAAAATACCTAAAAACTTAATAACTTTTGTAATCATTCTGTTATTGTAGCATTTTACTCTCAAAAATAATATATACATATTTTTGCAATATTTGTATCCTATTATAATTTCAATATATAAAGTGAATAAGGAGATTTTCAATTCAAGTTATATTTATGATCCTTATGTGTATTTTAGGAGCACATTCAGATATCAACTTGGAATCTGACCGTGTCTTGCATACGATACTGACATGATTGCCAGTTAGATGTGAGAGTGCACTGCTCCCCAACAGAACCACAGAACAGGTTCAAGACTGACAGATGGTAATGAAGTTGGCATTCAGCAATTCCCCTTGCCAAGGCCAAGGCCAGAGATGAAGCCAAAGAACAGGTTTCAGACAAACAGAGAGGTCAAGGCCCAAAGATGGTGCGTCACAGGTACATCATTCTTAGTGGCTACATTTCATGACTAGCAGCAGTTACTTAACTAATCCCCTGGGGGAAAAATATCTAAAAACATGTGCCCCAGGATGATAAGCAGTGCTTATCTCTAGGTGGTGCAATTACAGAAAACTTTTGTCTGTTGCTTATCAGTATTTTCCATTTTTTCTACAATAAATATTTGTTCATTACTTAGGTAATGGAGAACACATGAAAGTCTAGAACCTTGAAAATTTAGGATGAATAATACTACAACAGAAACAAGTAGACAAACAAACAACATCACATTTAGAAAGCCTTTGGAGGGCTATGTTATAGCTCAGTGGTAGAGCACTTACCTCACACGAGTGAGGCCCTGGATTTGATCCTCAGTACCACATAAAAAATAAAGAAAGAAATAAAGAAAAAAAAGAAAGCTTTTGGAGGGGCATACTGGGCAACCCCATCTGGTGTGAATTTGCATGGACTTGGGAGAGTCAGAAAGTTTTTCCCAAGATAGGTCCTTGATTAACCTTGCTGTTAAGTAAGCCCTTTTAACAACACAGGGCAACTGCTGATCTTCATCTAAATTTACCTCCAGGTAGGTGTTCTCTTTCCTTCCCTCTGTCTTCACATTTTTTATCCTGTCCTTTATCTGTACAATTGTAGAACTAAGAGTCAAGGAAGAAATTTCTCCTCCAAAAACATGCTCCTGTGGCTTCAAATATCATCGTCACAATAATTTTTAAGAAAAGCTTGTTAGGCCAGGAATGGTGGTGCACACCTGTAATCCCAGTGTCTCCGGGGGCTGAGGCAGGAGGTTCAAGAGTTCAAAGCCAGCCTCAGCAAAAGCAAGGTGCTTTTGTCACTAGGCTTAGTCCAAGAGACTCACTGAGACCTGTCTCTAAATAAAATAGAACAAAGGTCTAGGAATGTGTCTCAGTGGTCAAGTGCCCGAGTTTAATCCCCAGTACCTCCTCTACCCCCTAAAAAACTAGTTAGAAATAGGTATTGAAGCTCCAATTTCTAGAAGAACCTAGCAAATAAATGAAGCCAGAATGATTAGCACCGTTCTAGTCTCCTCTATTTTTGAAAGCTAGAAAAAGATAGAAATTCATTTGAGGTGGGGGGAAAAACTCCATTAAACATAACACACACACACACACACACACACACACAGATTGTTTTCCAAATATATATTTTTTCCATGTTCCCTGCCCCCCAAATGCAGGAAAAGTCATTGTCAAATCATGTGGAGCTGCTCACTGGAAGGAAGCACAGCCTTTTCTTGGGGTAAAAACAGACAATGAGGATTATGGGGTCTGACATATCTTTACAAGAAAGGTGGTGAGTTATTCATGGTCGGATCTGCAATGTAGGTTCAAATGTAGGCACAGTGGCACAGGCCTGTATTCCCAGTTGCTCAGGAGGCTGAGGCAGGAGGATGGCAAGTTCAAGGTCAGCCTGGGTAATCTAGCTAGACCCTGTCTCAAAATAAAGAGGTCTTGGGGGTGTATCTCAGTGGTAGAGCACTTACCTAGCATGTGAGAGGCACTGGGTACAATCCCTAGAACTACAAAACAAAATCTAAAAAGCAAAGTAAACTGGGAAAAAAAATTCATCATGAAAGGTGACCAATACCTTCTTTACCAATGCTGTTTTCAAGTGTGAACTTAAGAGCTTCAGGAAAGAACTGTGGATCCCATGCCTGATCCATCCAGACAGCTACCACAGTGGGTATTTGTGATGAATTCCTCTGGGTACACACAGTCTGCAAAGGAACTGTAAAATTATTATAGGTGTTTTCTTGGAGTTGGCCTCTTTGTCAAATCCCTGATCTTACAGAGACAGATGAAAGTTTGGCCAGCAGGTAGGGGGCTAACCAAAGACCTGCTGAAACATTCCTGACCTAATTACATGGAGAAAGTAAAGAAGCAAATGCCAAAGGAACAGTCGAATCAGTGACCCTGTAACTGTGGATGGGCATCAGATTTTGCCCATCCAGATTTTGCCCAAGCATATTATGCTTCTGCTGATGGGGTTATGAAATGGCTGAAGGTCAAAATCTAAGTTATAACTTTATTTGAAATATTAGAATAAGCAATTCTAAAGAGAAGAATCCAGAGTGCAAAAGTTACACCAGAGAATCCCGTGAGTTTGCTTGGCATACGCACTGGGTGACTTCACACCAAGATCCTTTCCTTCTTCAAAACTGGAATCGGAAACCTTTGGACACAACTTTAAAAGAACTCAGAACCCTTCTTTCCAGTTCTTCCATACATTGTTGTTTTTCTAAATTTATGGGGAAAGTATAAAATGTATTAATTTAAAGCTGCAATTTAATAGATGTAAGCCAGCTGTTGAGTCTTGGAAAATATAGTATTCCGAGCTTTCTCCTTTCCTGAAGCTTCAGGCTTGGTGCAGAAGCATGTGGGAGTGGAAAGGAAGATGGATTCATCCCATTCATCGAAATTTGATTACCATTTTACCTTCTCTCCAAATGAATGCATCGGGTTGTCATCAGCCAATGAGTTTGGTCCCAAGATGGGCTATGCCCAAAGATGGAGCTATGCTACTAAGGGCTGAAATCCAAAAACACAGTGGGACGGTGGCCAGGAACTGAGCTCCTCATGCCCCTCGAGCTGGCATTGAGACAGCTCTGTGGTAACTGCTGCTGTCTAGGACCCTTGGCTTATTAATGCGACCAGGGCTGAGTAGAGCAAACTGTTTGTGCCTTTGCCAAGAGCGAGGTGGTTGCTCTGGGAGAGGTAGCCTGAGGAGGGGCTCCTGGGCCTGGCTTCTGCAGAATCTTCTGAGGGAAAGCTGATTAGAGTCGACATACCATTGTCCTCTGGAAAACTAATAGGACACACATTTTTTCCCAATAAGTGAAACAGTTACAGAATCCATATTCTTTACCTACTCAAAAGGGGATCTTGCACACATGAGAGAGTAAACTCATAACTTATATCCCTTTTGGGGGGGGGAATTGTATTTTCAATTACCATACTCACATGGTCTTTCACTTAGTGTTGAATACTGTTGTCGGAACTGGGCTGGAGGCCAGTTCTCAAAATAACATAAATGGGAAATATTTAGGCAAGGCTTGTGATTAACACTAGATATGTTTGGTTATTGTAACACGTCTCCTTTTAGTGCTTTTGAAATATCCATGATGGATGCTGGGGTTTGAGATTATTAGGGTAGGTGTCACTTCCCTTAGATGATGTGGCAGGGCTGGAGACCACAGGAATCAGAACTTTCTACTAGCAAATCAGGGTGGATAGGTCTCATTTGAGAAGTGGAGTAGGACACATCAAGACACTTCAGCTGTAGAATAAGAAGCTTGATCTTCAAAGCTATTTATCACAAAACAGATAAATTTCCAACCTGTTAATTTCAGATTGTCTGTGAAACAGGGAGTACAATGCTCACTTCTTTGGGTACCAGCCACAGAGTCAGCATGAGATTGGATGAGCAGTCTATGATAATTACCCACACTAGTGCCTTGTACTTAGGAAGGCCCAGACAGAGCAGAGGCTATGACTGCTGTTTTTATTGATACGTGTTCTGAGATGTCCTTAAAACCAACAGTGATGAGCCTGTGCTTTCTATTCTACCCACAGAGTTTCACCGGCAACCTAACAGAAAGTAGAAATTTCTTTCAACGATGTTACCATTGCTCAGCTATCCCCAGTTTTTCTCTCTAGAAGGGGGACAATCACTAGTAGAATTAAAACCAATTGGGAAGATGTTTATGAGAGAACATGTAAACAACAGAGGGCCATTTGAAAATCCACCCCAAAGTTTGGGGTTGGCTGTTGCTAGTATAGATGCTCCATGTTAAAATCTCCCCAATAGCTATTCATTTTAAACTGCAGGTTTTGTTCTTATTCAGTGTGGCGAAGACAGACAGTGTATCAGTAGGTCAATGCTATTGAAAAGATGGCTTGTCACTCACAGTCCCCAAGAGGAGGGGCTCACCATGCCACCCAGGAGGCAGGAAGAATGAGGGGAAAGCAAGCACAATGGGCGTGTGTGTGTGTGTGTGTGTGTGTGTGTGTGTGTGTGTGAAGGAGTGGGCGGGGCACAGTAAACAGCCCAGGCAAGCCTGGATTGGCTGGTAGGAACTCCTATCGTTGCCTCGGAACCTGGTGCTGGGTAAGGGGACAATGAGAACATCCTAAGGAGCCAGTTAGTTGTCATGGGCTCTAGATTGGTCTGTTTGCCTAGGACAGTGTGTCCACCATGGACTCACCTCTAATCTCTTGGTTTGTTTGCTTAGGAAAGTGTGTCTCTGGGAGGAGCAGCCTCTCCAGGATGGCAAGACCCCCGATGCCAGGGCACAAAGAATGTAGATAGCAAGAAAATATAGAAAAAGATACCAAAATAAGAAGATACAGTCTGTATGCCCCTTCATATGCACAGGCCAGGAGAGTCTGGGTGAGGACGGGGATAGAAATCCCAGCTGGGTGAAAGGCCTCTGAACCTTCCAGTCTCCTGCACTCATTGTGCACTCCCTGTGAGCAGAAAGGATGAATGGCAGTCTGATGGAACTTCCCCTACCTGGTCCTGAGAGGTGCTCCCAGGCAGGCCAAGTAAGGCCCATGGTGTGACATGGGAGGGGAAGCCCCTCCCATCAGCCCCAGGGCCTCTCCACAAGACTCTACCTGTTCAGCTTCAGGAGGGGTGGGGAGCTGGAGTGTGCAGGGCTGGGACCTGTGGCACAGTGGGCATTGGTGCCCTAGGATGGGCAATGGCAGTTACGAGTTTTTCCCCATGGCTTTGAAGGCAGGTGTAAGAAGTGGGGACCAGAGCAGAGTGAGGACAACGTAGACACAGTGAGGAGTCTCTCTGGGCACTCCCAAGGGTGACGTGGAGGTCCACCCGAAACCTGTGACCTTACCCTGAGCCCGGAGACAGGCCATGCTGCAGAAGGTGGCAGGGCTTTATTTCAGGACTTAACCACCATCCATTACAGCATCCGTTATAGCAGAAAGTTTGTCTTGCTTATTTTATAGCCCCTTAAAATATGGATCAGTCCCCCAGATTCCCCCAGATCTAGTGCTGATGCCTGGATCTGCTAGACACCAAGAAAAGATTAGATGTGCATGGAAAAGAAAGTCAGAAAGAGCCATTGGACTGAATCGAAGGTCTGGCACTTGTAGAAGGAGACAGAAGTTGGGAGAAATGGCTGGGAAGACGGAGATGAGAGCACCAGTCCCAGAAGGGATCAGCCTTTATATCCCACCAGGCTCAGTCATGGCTGGAAGGCACATGGTGAAGTGTGGTGCAGGGACAGCAGCTGGGAACATCTGTCAAGTATCCTCCCAGTAATAGGAGATTTGAGTGGCATATTTCCATTGCCACCACATCTGGGATCAAAACAATTTTGACTGCTTCCCATATCAAATTTGGCTTGAACATCTGAAGATTTGCTACCATGGGAATCGTTAATGAATGTTCCATAGGATTTGAAGGCAATCCCAGAAGAGGCGTTGAAAAGAGATCACTTGGGATTAGCATAGATCCAGTAAGGCCACGGAGCATGGTGGAGCAGTTCGGGCACTACACAGAGCAGCTGAAGAGCGGGCTGAGTTCTGGCCCCTTGGTTTACTGATTAGGCTGTGTGCTCTCAGTCAGGGTTGCCTCTGCCGAGAGGTTGCTTTATCTCATTTGAATAAATGTTAGTCCTGGCACCTGGTCCCAAGGCATTTGTTCAAAGTCCAGCCACATGTACTATAGAGACATTTGTAGAAAGCAGGACATCTAAGTCCACTTTATGGAAACCTGCTAAAAACTTCTCATTCACCCACAAGATCAAAGGCCTAGGCGCATCCATGAAAGAGACACAGGCCTCTCTCTACCTACTTTCTAATTCAAAACTTTTCCTGGCTGGTGGAACATCTCCCATGCCTACTCCATTATGTGCCCTCTTCCTCTTTAGCTCACAGTCGCTCCCCTGCTGGTCTCATGTAGAACTGCTCTATGCCATCAAGTTTTCTGGACCAAGACTTGTGTTGCAGCCCATCCTGCACCAAACTGGTTAGCTCTGCACTAGAGACAAATGGGACCAAATAGCCTCACTAGGGGGCCGAAGACCGGCAACAGCTGGCAAGGGAATGACAAGAGACCACATTTATCCAGTGTACTTTGTGCGAGGTGCTGTGCCAAGGGACTTCATTTCAAAGGCACACAGTGGTGAAGAGGTATTATTGTTCCCATCTTTTCAGGAGGAGAACCGGGCTACAGGGGTTAAATACCTGCTCAGTAAGTGGCAGAGCTGGGTTCTGACAGGTATTTTCCCTGTGGATTCCTGTTAGTCAGTGGGCAGACTGCTACAGCAACAGGACCTCTGTCAGCGCCCTTTCTGCACATCCAGAAAGAGGAAAAACTTCTGGAAAAGAGTGATTTTGCCCAATGCGATCTACATGATGTCACATAAATTAGTATTTTTCAAATGTTGTTCAAATAATATTTTTCAACCAGTTGAATTGATCATGAGCAACATTTAAAAAATAAAAATACAAGTAAAAGAGATGAAAAATATGGGAGGAAATATCAGAGGGCTTTGCATATGCAAAAGGTAAATGTTGTTACCTGCAATTATCTGTTTTATATTTGTGCATGTATTTGCTGGTGTATTAGCATATATATTTGTGTGTGAGTACTGAGCTCTGTCAAACTGCACAGACAATGTATTCTTAACAGAGGGTCAAGGTCAAATGAATTAGTCTCACACCAACATGGGTGGTGGAATAATCGGCTTCCTTATTTATCTGGCCCTGGTGAGAGAAGAGAACTACATGGATGGTTAGCCTGGCTGGAGCTCACCCCACTTTGCTTCTGGTTGCCGTCCTGCTAGGGGAGCAGAGATTCTGCAGGCAAAGTAGTGCTCCCAGCAATATTCTCTCCCTTTCCTCCTGCTTTCTCCCTCAAGCACAACCTGAGGGCAGTATAGAAACTTGGAGCAGACTAACCAGGCTTTACCCCTGAGAGTTGCCACATTTACAGTGCACAAAAATGAAAAATCATTCCTTTTAAAAAGATTATTTCAAGCACAGTGGCTCATACCAGTAATCCCAGCAGCTCGGGAGGCTGAGGCTGGAGGATCACAAGTTCAAAGCCAGCCTCAGCATCTTTGTGAGGCACTTAGCAACCCAGTGAGACCCTCTTTCTTTCTAAATAAAATATTACCCTGGGTTCAATCCTCAGTACCAAAAAAAAAAAAAAAAAAAGATTATGCAATTTAAATATCAGTAAGGTTCTCATGTTGGTAGGCAGCATGGAAACCTCTTTAGGAGATAGGAACAGCTATGTTAGAATCTATTTAGCAAACAGAATTAGTTAAATAGAGCACAGGATGACATGGTCATTATATCCAACCAACCTGTGAGCAGTACAGTAAGTTCCAAAGTAAATTTGAGGAATCATGAGGGCACTGCTTCTCAAGCATCAAATTCCTGGTTAGCAATGACTCCCACAGTGCTGTGTCTGGCCAACAGTCACGAGGACTAACATTGGTAGAACACGGTAACTTACGAAAGGAAAATAACTTACCAAAGGAAAATAAGCTCTTTCCCATAGATAGATGCATGTATAATTCTTATAATAACCTGTAGGATTTTCTTGTCATTCGCATTTTGCAGATAGGAAAATTGAGACTGGTAGGTTAATTGAATAAGTTTGTCATGGTTGTTCATCTAGAACAAGCCTATAGCAAGCTCTGTAGGTTGCTGTGAGGGTTGGACTGGAAAAACGGACTCGCTTCTTCCTCACCTGCATAAACACTCTGCATGGTGTGACTTTGCCACTTCCCCATAGAGGGGTGGGGTCTGTTTCCCCAACACTTAAATCAGAGCTAGACTTGTATTTTCTCTGGCCAATAGAGAGGATAGAAGTGACTGTGGGAGGTGCCTAGATCTGGACGGTCCTGGCAGGTTCTGCTTTCTCCTAGAGTCGCTACCTCCAATGCAGGAACAACCCAGAACTAGACTGCTGGAGGACTGGACCGCACCTGGAGCTGAGAGGAGGCAGCCCAGCTGGGGCCACTCTAGACCAGTTAGTACCTGACCAGCCCACCAACTGACTGACTGCAGACACCCCAGCAAGTCCAGCCAAGACCAGCTGAGCCTGGCCCAGCTTCGCAGAACTACCATGGAGTCATGGAAAATAATAAATGGGGTTTTTGACCATGGCATTTTAAGGAGATAAATTGCTCCTTATAGGAGCCGATACAAGATAAAGTTGCCTACCATGGTCATTTCTTCTCTTTTCTTTGAGGACAAGTCTGCTGCTCATGACAGAGGTTTAGTGTCCTTTGTTAACTCGTCAAACTTCCTTTGCAGTTGGAATGACCTAGCTTTTGCAGATATACAGGGAAGAAGTCAGTCTGGGAAGGTAGGGAGGTGGGGAAAGGTAGGGGGTATCCAACACATTAGGGATGGCAAATGGAAAGCTGAAAAGAGCCTAGATTCCTGAATACATCATTCATCTGTGGAAACAATTCTGGAACTGCTTTACCTTCTGACTTCTTCACTATTTAAGCTATCGTGTGCTGGTTATTCTAAGCGACAAGATACAGTAAACAGAGTCCAATCCTATGCTATCTAGTTTATAGCCATTATGCTATGTACTATGGAACTCTGAGTTACCATTAAGATGAACAAAACTCTTGTAGAGACCCAAGTGAGACTTGATTGTGGTCATCCACAAGGCTTAGTGCTGGTGAGCCCAAGAGTAGATTCTACTGCTGGCCAATCATGGGCTTGAGCGGTTATTGGCAAGGAGCCCCGGTCTCCTGGATGATGGCAGGTCCAGAGCAGAACCTTTCAAGGGGGTTTCAGAAGGATCCTAAAGCTTTTGTAAAGGATCAGAAACAGCAAGGTAGAAGGGATCCACACACTCATTATTCATGCCCCAAGCCACCCTAGTCCCTCAGCCTGATTTCCAAGGATTGCAGAAACTGTTCTAAGCTCATTTTAAATTTTGAAATTTCTTCATATTGATTTGATTCATTACATTTCCATATTTTATAATGTTTTTGAGTTATATAGATCTAATAATTTATGAAATGCAGAGTCTGCCTATACTCGGAAAAACCTGAATTAGACTTAGAACTAGGTCTCACGCTCACTGGTTTTACTGCTTCTTCAGATGCTTTGTCTGACTGGCACTGTTCTGTGTCTCCCCCAGTGTTGGGGGTCCTTTGGACCAGGATCCCTTCTTATTTCTCTGGAATCCAGTTTCTAGTGACTCAGCCCCATCTATTCCACACAGACACCTGTCTAATCCCCATTCCTTCTTGATCCCCTCCAGTCTACCCTGTATCTGACAACCCTGGTGTTTCTATTAACCGCCTCCCATCTATCTCTCCTCTTGTTGCTAGTGGGAGGAAATCTTAGGTGGATGGAACATAGTTTTTCAACTTAAAACATAGCCCTTCCATTCCCCTTCTTTCTCATGCCTGACCCCACAACATGCACAAAACTCCAGTGTGAAGATTAGAGGCAGAGAAAGTGAGAGGATGTCCAGACGGATGTACATTTTTTGGAAAATGCTAAACTCCCTATGTTTATCTTCTAGTCAGCCAAAGGACTTCAGAGTGCTGTCACACACACACAGATATCAGCACTAGAGATTAAAATCAGAGTCCTTCCTACAGGCTTTCCACCTGCCTGGAAAACCCTTGTTGATTTAAGTAGGAAAGACCTCCCAGACCCTGAAGAGCTCCTGTCTTGAGGCTGGAAGACCTTTCAGGAGCACGACTTGGGTGGGCATTTGGAAGGGATGGTTCCTCTTTTCTGCTAAATGCTAATTGGCTTGCAGAGACCAAAATGCTCAATTTAGAGGCTTCAGCTGGAGTTTTTTTTAAAAAGAAAGAAAAGAAAAAGGTGGGAGGAACACAAAATTGCAGACTACTGGCTCGCCCGTGGCTGCACACATGCTATTGACTCAATTTTGGCATTGTAGTCACCCTGTCAATCACAGGGCATTTTCTCTTGTAAAAAGGGACTCTACTCTCTGGGGCCATGTGTAGGGCTTGGGAAGGACATCCACAAGGCAAGTCAGTGTAAAACATACCTGACCTTTCCAAGCTGTTACCTATTATAACAAATTATTATAGATAATATGTGTAATACATAATATATTATAATATATAGTATTCATATATACTACAAATTTTATGTAAGAAAAATTGTTGTGGTGGTGGTTGTTCTCACCAGGGAAAGACCAACCTGTCATAGTTCATTGTCTCCCATGAAACTTAAAGGACTGGTCGTAATGCATGTTGCTCTTCTGATACATTGTGTATTGATTTCAAATTTCAAAATGTTAAGAACACTTTGATTTTGGTCTTTTTCAAATTGTTGGGGGATACCAAGTTCCAACCGGTCATCTTCTGCCTGGAAGGAAACACGTGGGCCGCCCTGTCCCCTCATTCTAGTATTTTCCTTCTTCGTGGTTCCGTTTTGTTTTTGAGTCCTTCCACAAGTTCTGCAGATTCATGGAAAGGTCCATGTCTCTAATGCTTCAAGAGCTGGTTGAGATTTTCTACACCCACATGCAGCTAAAATAATTCGAGGATAATCAATGGATCCACCGGCATTTCATTTCTATCCTTTCTGCAACTCAATAATTAATCGTATTCAAGTCTTGATGCTTTTCTCTAATATTCTTCTCTGAACAGTTTCCATACACGTTCCATTTTCCTCTAGCCCTCAAACCAGCTTCTCTTCCTTCCTCTCTCATTGGAATATTAAAGGATTGAACAAGAGCTTTCATGTCCATAAATTTCCATCATCTGTTCCTTCCCTTTATTCTCAAAGGAAGAAGAGTCCCTCCTCCTTCCAAGTAACAGTCCCACAATTTGTGCCCTGGATTCCATATTTTCTTAGTTTTTCCAAGACTTTGTTTTATTATTTGACTTCCCCTCTCATGAATTTTCCATTACTCCTTCCTCAGGGGCTCCTATTCCTTATCTTACAAATGCAGGTCTTTCCCCATTTAAAAACAAAACAAAACAACAACAACAACAACAAAAACAACTCTTTTTTTTCTTCACCCTTTTCTGTTTTGAGTTAGCATCTTACCTCTCTATCCCAACCTTTCGAAGTGGGAGTTACTTTGCCTGGCCCCATCCCCTGCCTGCGTTTTCTTCCTTACCACTTTTGGTCTGCCCATTATGCCCTGGCTCTTCTAATTTGTTCTCTTGAGGAGCGGAAGAGGAAGAAAAGGGGGAGATGAGTTTCATGTTGGTTTAAAAGCCAATCTATCGGAATCACAAATTTCATTTAGAAAACAGGTTTATGAAGAGCAAGGTAGGACAGAAAGTTCTGCTGTGTAGTGAGCTGGAGGACACAATTAGTAAGTTCACAGGGTGAGACAACCTCAACACAAAACTGCTGGATACATTGAAATTTATGAGTGCAGCTTCTCCATTTACTGCAACAAGCATATTCTAGCAAGAATCATTTTATAATAAACATAATGTGCCCAGGTATAATTTCACCACAAACACGTAGAGGAAGATCTGCACTTACCATAGCTTTGTAGTTGAGGTTTACATTCCAGGGGAGATAACTATAAAACTTGTGGTTAAGGGTAGAAAATCACAGGAGGGCTCCTTGACTGTTTCAATAAACAGTTTGATTTTATGATGACAAGGTACAGAGTATGTATAGATTTAACTTAAACAGGAACTTTCCCCCACCTGCCTGGTACTTATTCTTTATGCCTGATGGTAACTGGTGTGTAAAATTCTCTGATTGGACTTCCTTATTTTTACAACCAAAGATAATTCTAATCCAGGACCTTGAGAGCTTTAAAGCATTTTGGTCAACAGTCTTTTTCTGACTTTCAGATTACTCTTTCTTTATTATTTCCTACTTGTTATTTTATAAGCATGCTCAGGTCTTGTCAATTTTCAGAAGACAAAAAATTCTATTTCAAGCCTGCCACCTCTGTCCTTAGCATCTTTGCCCACCTTACTAATTCGTGGAGTTCAAGGCTAGGCCATTGAGCTCCACCCCAAGGTTTCTTATGAATTACTGTGGTCTGTAAAATATAGATGAAACAAGAATTTTAAATGAGACTGAATCAAAGTTTTAGGCACTCATATTTTTTTCTGTTATTTTCAAAGAAGTAACTTTATTCAGCACCAACAGCATATCAGTTTCTTTGTATATGCTTTATTGCTAAATAATCATACCTGTACCATTTCTTTCATTAAGTAGTTTAGAGAAAAGTTTTGTAGGACAATAAATAACCTGGTGACAGTTGTGCATCTAGCACTGTGGAGATGGGGTTCAACAGTCAGGGTCCCAGCTGCAAGCAGCAGTAACAGGGCCGCTGACTGCAGTAGGGAGCACTGGACTGTGTGGTCAGGTAGTGCTGAATCCCAGGGAATCCCGAGAGACATAGATTTAGCTGTCAGTGATCCTCAGTTAGCCAGAGGTGGACGGGTGAGGGTGTTTCTGGCAGCTCTGGGCTTCGTAGCTTCCATTCCAGCACTGCCAGATGGACCCTGGATGCCCTCACCACACCATCACACGGTCCTCAATTCCTGCTACCCCCAGGGAGAATCCCTTGACTTCCCTTCCCTGAGGTATGTGTGTCTGACTGGCAGGGGCCCCAGCTCATGGACCCGCACAGAACCTTAGCTGAAAGCGAGTTTCTGGAACCTTCCATTTCTTTAAAGGAAGATAGGTTTTGTTTCCCTTTGAGAATCATAATGTGTGTGTATATGTGTGTGTGTGTGTGTGTGTGTGTGTGTGTGTGTGATTGGAGACAGACAGTGAATATTCATTCTCAAATAAGGGAAGCTACCAAACAAAAACAAAACAATAGACCAATATCCCTCATGAACATCAATGAAAAAAAACTCTGAACAAATACAAGCAAACCATAACATATAAAAAGATATATATTGTTATATCAATATGTAACAATATATACAATAATATCTATTTTTTTATATATCATGACCAAGAAAGTCATGAATATTTGGTAGAGTATTCAAAATTTAACAATATAATTTACCACATTAAAATAAAAAGGAGACCACATTCATTTCCGCCTGTCTCTGGTCATACAGCTCCAGCTGTCACTGCTGTCCCTCTGCTGCTGCTGCCCTCGCAAGTCTTTGTCATAGCTGAGGCTACCGATAGCAATTGGTTGCATCCAATTCTCTTTACTTGGTTCCCCACCAACCACAGCCATAGACTCTATGTCAGGTTATTCGAGTGACCAAGACATGGCCAGGATCCAGGGTTTGGTGCTTCATGATATAGAAGAAGTAGGGCAGGGGTCCTATCTGGAGAGATGTTTGGAAATCCTGGGGAGAAACTAATTAAAAAGAAATGGAATCTTGATGAATTGCCCAAAGTTAAGAATAATTTTTATCAGGAACACCCTGATTTGGCCAGGTGCATGGCACAAGAGGTAGAGACATACAGAAGAAGCAAGGAAATTATAGTTAGGCGTCACAACTGTTCAGAGCCAGTTCTGAATTTCTATGAAGCGAATTTCCCTGCAAATATCATGGGTGCGATTGTGAGGCAAAACTTCACAGAACCCACTGCAGTTCAAGCTTGAGAATGGCTCTAAGTGGATTGGATGTGGTTGGAGTAGCACAGACTGATCTGAGAAGACATTTGTTGCCTGCATGGTCCACATCAGTCATTGGCCATTCCTAGAGAGAAGTGATGGGCCTATTTTCTTGGTGCTGGAACAGGCCAAGCAGGTGCAGCAGGTAGATACCAAATACTGCAGAGCTTGTCACTTGAGGTCTACTTGCATGTATGGTGGTGCTCCCAAGGGACCACAGATACGTGATTTGGAGACAGATTTCCATCTGTATTACAAAACCTGGAAGATTGTGGAAAAAACAATCTGAGAAGAACAACCTACCTTGATGAAGCAGACAGGATCCCCAAATATAAGATCCCCAAATAAGGAAGATTGTGGATCAGATAAGATATGATAGGCAAGCCCTAATGTAGAGCATGACTTGACCAAAAGAAGTAGCACAACTTGTTGAAGATTTCCTGAAAGACTATATTCATATAAACATTGGTGCATTAGAACTAAGTGCAGACCACAACCTTCTTCCAATTCTGGATGTATGTCATGACCTAGAAAAGGATGAAAACCTTCTTTGTCTGATGGAATTGATCATGAGTGAGAGGAGAACATAAAACCATTGCTTTTGCTGAAACCAAAAGAAGATGTGGTGAACTTATCTGAAAAATGAGGAGAGATGGGTGGCCTGCCATAAGTGTCCATGGTAACAAGAGTCAACAGGAACATGATTGGGTTCTAATTGAATTTAAACATGGAAAAGCTCCTATTCTGATTGCTATAGATGTGGTTAGATGTGGAAGACATGAAATTTGTCATCAATTATGACTACCCTAACTCCTCGAAGGATTATATCCACCCAATTGGAAGAGCTGCTCACAGTAACAAAACAGGCACAGCATACACTTTCTTTATACCTAATAACATAAAGCAAATGAGCAACCTTATCTCTGTGCTTTGTGGAGCTAATCAAGCAATTAATCCCAAGTTTCTTCAGTTGGTGGAAGATAGAGGAGGTTCAGATCATTCCAGGAGTAGAGGAGGCAAGAGGAATGATCATCAGGACAGATATTCTGTGAGTAAACATGGGTGGATTTAATATTTTTAGAGACAGGGAAAATGTGACAGAGGTTACTCTAGTCTGCTTAAGAGAGATTTGGGGACAAACACTCAGAATGGTATTTGTAGTGTTTCAAATTATCCCAATGGGAGCTTTGGAAGTAATTTTGTGTCTGTTGGTATACAGAACAGTTTTAGGACTGGTAATCTAACAGGACTTACCAGAATGGTTATGGTGGCCCTCAGCAATTTGGAAGTAATGCTCCAAGTATGTGCAATGGTATGAACCAATAGGCATATGTACATCCTGCTACTGCTGCTGCACGTATTATTGACTATCCAATGCCAACAAGATATTCTCAATAAGACTCTAAAGTATACATAATTGTCTGTTTTTCACAGTTGCTCTTTATATTGTGTGTTATGGACAAAATAGTTATTTAAGAAACATGGGAAATGCAGAAATGATTGCAGTAATTATGGCACAGCTTTTCACTATTTATGTTTCTGAAACAATTTTTAGGATATATATATATATATATATATATATATATATATATATATATATAGTATTTAGGAGATATATATATATATATATATATATATATATATATATATATATATATATATATATAATACAAGCAGTGTTTTCTCAAAAGTAACTGTATAATCATTTGAAATACAATAAATGAAGGCAATGCATGTCCTTCCAATAAAAGATATTTGAAGACTGAAAAAATAAAAAAGGAAAACCTGTGTGATGATACTAATAGATGAAGAAAACTAATTTTATGAAATTCAACATTTGTTCATGATAAAAAGTCTCTGCAAACAAAGAATAGAACTTCCCCAAATCTAATAAAAGCATTTACAAAAAGACCTAGTGCTACTATAATGTATAACTTGATAAGGAGCTATTGAGTGTTTTTTGCCACAGTCTGGCTGGGCACAAATGCCGCAGTCTGGCTGGGCACACAATCACGAGCCACCACACAGCTTGTAGATTCAAACAGCAACTCTTTATTCCCGAACTCACACCAGGGGTCTACAATCACGTTCTGGGGAAATCCACGTTCTCTGCCCAAATCCACCTCCACTGGGCTTCTGTCTCCCAAAATATACTGTCTAAATCCTGTGAGAACTCAAGGGGAACTCAGGCAGCAGGATACGCCCTATTCCCAGCAGGATACGCCCTATTCCCAGCAGGAATAATCTTAAACCTTAAACCTGGAACCTAAACCGGGAACGCCCTAATCCACCTTGGTCCTTGAGCAAGGTCACCTACATTCAATGTCACTGCAACATGGGGTACGCTGGCAAGGAAATTGTCATACCTACTTGGCTAATGGCTCCCAGCATCGTTTTTCATTTAAAGCAAAAAATATTTCGTCTCTTCAACATTGTACTGGTGATGATTGAAATATTTTAAATCTTGCTCAGGGTGATGATTGCACAAGTCAAAATTCATTGAGTTGAACATGAACATTTATGAATACTCATTTATACTAAATCTGAATCAGGTATTCCTCTCATCAAAAATCAAAATAAGAAAAATTTACTAAAAAAACTTCATTGTAATATTTCTGAAAAATTGTATTGAGGTACAATTGACAAATAAAAACTGTATATGTTTAAAGTGTACAACTTGATATTTGTAACAATTTTTTTTATATTTGAAGGTATCTGGCTACTACCCAATGCCTTGCCTGGATCTGATATTCTATTTCTTTTTTAATTTATTCTTTGTAGATGTAGAAGGACACAATACTTTTATTTTATTTATTTATCTTTGTGTGGTGCTGAGGATCAAACCCAGGGCTTCACACGTGCTAGGCAAGCGCTCTACCTCTGAGCTACAACCCTGGATCTGGCATTCCTGAGAAAACTTGTTACTCTTAGAATCTTACAGACATTTTCACATTATCTCTGGCATTGATGTTGGTATTGTGAAGACCAAGGTTAATCTGATATTTCCTCTCATGAAATACTGGTTTTGGTTCTGTTTAGATACCTGAGAATTCTATCCTTTATCCTTGAAAATCATTGTCTTAGCAATATAAGTGGTCTCCACTAATTGTTTTTTAAACACAGTGTAATATGATCTGCAGGTTGGATTATTTTCTCATTCCAGTTAAATTTGTATTGTATCATTTATCATTTTTTATTTCATTTGTGGAATTCATTCAAGAACACTAATTATTATATAGTATCAATTTTGTTTTATCTATTAGTCTCTGATTGCCTTCGTCTCTTTATGTTTTATTTTTTTATCTTTTGAATCTGCACTCACTTTCTTATACATTGGTAAGTTTAGACTTAGGTGATTCTAGTCCATTTCTTATAGTCTTGAGTTTAATCACTGAATATAATTGTTTTCTTAGTTCATAACTTTCCTATTTATTCTTTTTAATCACCTTGATAATGGGCAATGGG
The DNA here is from genome assembly GCF_047511675.1 of Marmota flaviventris. Lineage (NCBI taxonomy): Eukaryota > Metazoa > Chordata > Mammalia > Rodentia > Sciuridae > Marmota > Marmota flaviventris. The sequence continues at coordinate 147,729,706 of NC_092502.1, forward strand.
CAATTATTGAGCTTATCCACTTATTAATTTACCTTTATGCTGTATTTGTGAAGAATTTCCATCTGATTTGCAATTGTTTTCCATGTAAATTGGTTTCTTTTTTTTTTTTTTTTGCCTTCTAGGTGTGTGTGTGTGTGTGTGTGTGTGTGTGTGTGTGTGGTTGCCAGGGTGCTAATTTTCATCTTGCACAACTGTCTTTGGGTTCGGACTTATTATTTGACCTGAGAAGTGTAGGTATCTGTTTGTCTTCCCTGTCTTTGGGACACATTGATTTTCCTAATAAGCCATAATTTTAAAGCCTGGTTTTCATGTTCTTTCCAAATTTTTAATACAGTCTGAGGGCATGGGAAAGCAGGGCAGAGACAGCCCGGCTGAGGAGGTGTGCAGGCTTTGGTAGAGTAGCAGGACTCAGCCTCCTTTCTGAAGTTTTGTAGGAGGGCTTTCTTCCCTAATTGGGGTTTGCATTCTGGTCCTATGGGATACCCTCACACTTTGAATCTGCTTTCAGTTTCATGTTTAGTTTGAGGGGCTTCAATGCCACTGGAGGGGATGTAAGCCATTGTTCATTTCCTGAATGTTTCACCATCTTCTAGGGCTTTGTTTTGGAGAGTCAGCTTCCAGTGAGTTTCTCTCTCAGTTTTGGGATATCAGTCTGCTGTTCCTGGATTTAGTTGATATGGCTCCTGAGGATGGAGGTAGAGTGAGTCACTTGCTATGGAGAACTGTGCCTCTCCACTGCAGAATTTTTCTGTCTTTCTTGAGCTAATGCTTTTTTTGAAGTTAATGGCATAGGCTGTGCCCTTCCCTGCTCTGGTTCCTGCTGAAGAATTTTGCGGGGGGCGGGGGGGGGGGGCTGTTTTTTTAGAAGTATCATTTTGTTATTTGGGGAGTATGTAAGGAAAGGGCTTCATCTTGCTGGGGCCACCTGGAAGTCCCACCTCCTCTTTCCTTTTTTAGGCTTTCGTGAAAAGTTATTTTCCTGTTCCTAATGGCTGTTTCTCACTGTTCTCATCCACTAACTAAGACATTTTCAGAATCATTTGATCCACTCTTATTTTCCCCATCTCTTCATTTCCCTTCTCCTCCCATCTGTCCTCTCAATACACTCTTTTATAACCTCTTAATTCAATCCTATGCCCCATTAGTAGAGTTCAAGCAGATATTTCCCGAAATTTCTACTTTGGGCTCTCATCTGTCTTCTATGAATGGGTCTTACTCCCTACTCTCTGCTGGATGTCCTACTGGGTGACAATCCTACCACAATCTGAAGCTTGAAATGTCAAAAGCTTCCTGTCTCCCCATCCAGGCCCAATGCTTGGAGTCTTCTATGATTCTTTCCTTTCTTCACCCCTCTATCCAATTAGTTAAGTATGGCGCACTTCTTTGTTTCCATACATTACTCTAGAACATATTTGTATTTTTCTCACTCGAACTTAGTAATAGACCCTTTCTTGGTCTCCCCCTTCTTCTTCTCAGTGCTTCACACAACTCCCAGAATATCTTTCTCTAAAACCTTCCATGGGGACTTAACCCCTTTTTCTGGTATTCAGGGGCCTCCATATTCTGAACTTGATTTATAATACAATGCTTTATAATACAGTGTTTTCCACTGAACCCCTTCAAAATGTCCTAAATTTCAACTAAAACCAATTGCCAGACAATTGCAAAGCATGCTGTGTTCTTTCCAATGATGAAAGAATATGGAATGCTGTCACCACCATCTTAATCTCTTAAAAACTTTGCCAGTTTTCCAAATCTAAACCTAATTTTACTTCCTCTATGAACCCTTCCTAATCTACTGAAGTGGTGGTCCCTACTCTGAACTCCCTTTATTCTTTATCTCTCCACATATGATCCTTTGATTATTGAGTCTTAACTTGCCCCAAGCCTGTCAATTCCTTATGGAGATGGGAAAAGGTTATGGGAAGTCATAATACTTACAAAAAGCTGTGATGTAGTAGACTTGGACTTAAGATCAGAATTCATGATCAGTTTGCCACTTTGGGAATTGAGAAGAGTCATTATTCACCCTCTCTGAGATTTACATTTGGTGGGGGGTACCACAGATTGAACCATGTGGGGATGTTAACCATTGAGCCACATTGACAGCCCTTTTTATATTTTTGTTTTGATACTGGGTTTTGCTAAGTTGCTTAAGGTCTTGCTAAATTGCTGAGGCTGGCTTTGAACCTGCAATCCTGCTGCCTCAATCTCCTGAGTCACTGGGATTACAGGCATCTATCACCATGCCCAGCTGTTTAAAGAGGTTGTTATAAATGTTAAATGAACATGTATGAAAGTGCTTTATAAGTGTAGATTTCTGTACACAAACACACACACATGCATATGTACATAAATAGATAGGTAAATAAAATGTCCAACAAAGTATAGCTTGTTTCTTCAAATTCCCCACAGTATCAAGCTTGATAGTTTAAACATAGCATGTCAATAAATGTTTATATGTAGCTGCAGTGATGCCTGCAGAGCACAAAGGAGATGCTAATGTGTAAGGATAAATGTGCAGGAAGTTGAGTTTGTGTGGTTATGCCAGCAATTTGCCAAGCTGGAGATGATTGTATACATAGTCTTAAGATTTCATGCATGGTGCAGAGGCCTGCCTAATAGAGGCGAACAGACTCGATGGTTTGTGCCAGTACATCTAGCCCTTGACATCTAGTCTTTCACAGAACAATAAATAATAGATGTCATATGTTAAAGTGTTTATCAGTAGCTATTCTATATACATGCACACACACATATATACATATGCAACTTCGTATGTAAGTTTATGCTAAATGTACTTCATGTAAATATCGACTTTTATCTCCTTGAATGTTTCCTTATATGGTCTTTGTTGCCATTCATTCAATCACCATTGTTGATGTTTTCCAAACTCCCAATTTTCCAGAAGGGCTCTGTTTATAATCAAAGGTACCAAACTGGTGTATCCTCATCAAAGTTGGATAGGGAGTGACAAAACAAGTACATAAGAATGGCCATTAGTATTTCCCTTAATAGTTGAGATCATCTGGATTGAATCCTGTGTATGTTCAGATTTTCCATGCCAGCTTCTGCTTTTTCTCCTGAGCCACATGGTCAATGTTTTAAAAATATTCCAATTTTGAATTTTTTGAATCAAATTTTTGTAGAAAACTGTCCCTCTGAGAGGGGTCTTAATAAAAGCCAAATATGTATTTTGAGACTCTGCTTGTGATGTGATAGATTTAAGACCATGTTTGCAATGTCTAACTGAATATTCACATTCATTTTGCCTCTGAATTGGGCAAAAAATGTGAGTAACATTTCTTTTCCCGGGCTGAATACCTTGAACGGTGCCTCTCATGGCACTATGTGCATGGGAGATGAGGAACATTATTTCCTGAGAATTTATTCTAAGGAGAGAATGAGGCAGGACAAACGTGGTCATTGAGAAGCCTCCTCCTTTAAGTGGCTCAGTCCCTCTGTGAAATCATGTCTAAGTTCTGGGACAGAAAAGACTGGGAGTCAAAATTCTGGGAGACATGGAGCGAAGCCATATTGTGCTGCAAGGGCAACGTTTGGGAAACCTCACTACAGGGAAGCCCTGCCACCTCCAGAACCTGGCTGGCTGTGGAAGCACCCAGCAGGAGTAGCAGCAGCACCATGTGGTGGGAGCAGCTCTAGCAGGAGCAGAGCTGTGTGGGGAAATGCTAGACGCAGCCAGCACGCACAGACTCAAGTGTGTGCATTACAGGGACAGGGCTCTGTGCACTGGAGGTGGTGCGTGGTGCTGTAACATAGTGGCCTCAGCAGGGATGGCAACAGCAGTGTCTGAGTGGTAGAAGAGAAAAAAGTGTCCAGAAATGCATATTGCTTTGAAAAGTGTCCACAATGTCTGCCACAGATGTTTGTGAAAGTTTATTTGGGGATAGGAGAGAACACCATTACTAATCTTTAAAGAAGTTCATCGAATGCTTGATGATTTTCATTTCATTTATTCTTTTAAACAATGCCCTTGTTGAAAGTATGAAGTCTCCCATAAGGGCACGAGTTGCATGGATTTTTTATTCTGATTAAATGCACCACAAACTATTTATTGAATGTTTTCAAGGAATATTAATTGAAATTTAAAAAAAATCAAATTCTTGACTTTGAATTTCCTAAGTAAAAATGGGTTTTTATTCAGAAAGTTGCTATTAAAGACATCTTAAATAATTACAAGTTTTAAAGGAAAAAAATTCTTACTGTTGTTATCAAATTATAGGGCTGAATGTGTCCAACCAGGAGTGAGGAGAGATGGCATGGTTTATGGGGAAACAGAAGGGAAAGTGAAAACAGCAGAAAATATTATCAAGATGGAGAAATAATAAAAGAGGAGGGTTACTACTTCGAGTTCTTCAGTACATCAACTGGACAACCTCAGTCTTCTCCAGGTGGTACCACTTATCTGAGTGACCATGACCAGTGGCAGTCCCCATTCTTGGGCTCTAATATTAACCACCAACTCTTTATCACTAAGGACTAGTGGAAATCCTTGGCCAATTGCATTCTTGTTAACTGCACAGAAAACCTGACCAAGTAACATGAACAGGATGTGTGAGGGTTAGGATGATGGGACATACAGGATATTCAGGAAGACAGAGGAAGGGTGCTGTATGAGGTGGGAGTTCAGCGTGAGTCTTACAGGGTGAGTGGTGGTTAGGCAGGCAAATAGAGGTGGCAAAGGCATTCTGACTACAAGAAATAGCAAGAGAAAGGCACAAGTGCCTGGGATCTGACGGTGAATCCCAGGGTCAATAGATGCCACCGAGGCTGAAAATACATGCTGGAAGACTAACGAAGGGGATAAAAACTATATTTGGGTTGACGGTGTAATGTGCATTAAAGTCTGGCAAGTCACCTACTTCTATTTTTGTCTCATTTTTCGTGTCTCTCAAGAAGATGTATATACAATGTGTACATATAGTGATATGAATCTGTATCATGAAATTTTGTGATTATATATATTATATTTTTTGATTATATATATATATATATACACACACACAATTATAGGTTATATATATATATATATATATATATATATATATATATATATATATATATAAAATCACTAATTTTATGGCATACACTATATACCTTTATGCTTATTGCATACTTACATATATAATCACCAAATTTGTCAAATTAACTTATTTTAGATTTGGAATAGAGCAATGAACAGCACCCTACTTGCAAGTCAGTACTGTGTTACTTTTTTTTTTTTAATGTGTTCTTTTTAGATATACATGACAGCAGAGTGTTTTTTGATGTAAAATATATACATGGAGTATAACTTATTCTAATTAGGATCCTATTCCTCTGGTTGTACATGATGTAGAATTACCCTGGTCATGTATTCAAATGTAAGAATAGGAAAGTTATGTTGATTAATGCTAGTCTTTCCTATTTGCTCCCTCCTTACTTCCCTTTGTCTAATCCAATGGACTTCTATTCTTCCCCTCCCCACCCTCCCTGTTGTGGGTTAACATCCACATATCAGAGAGAACATTCAGCCTTTGTTTTTTTTTTTTTGGGGGGGGGGGATTGGCTTATTTTACTTACAATAATATTCTCCAGTTCCATCCATTTACTGGCAAATCCTATAATTTTATTCTTCTTTATGGCTCAGTAATACTATTTCATTGCATATATATACCACATATTCTTTATCCATTAATCTGTTGAAGGACACCTAGGTTGGTTCCATAGCTTGGCTATTGTGAATTAAGCTGTTATACATATTGATGTGACTGTCTCACTGTAGTATACTGATTTTAAGTTCTTTGGGTATATACTGAGAAGTGGGATAACTGGGTCAAATGGCGGTTCCATTCCAACTTTTCTAAGGAATCTCCATACTGCTTGGCAGAGTAGTTGTACCAATTTGCAGCCCCACCAGCAACATATGAATGTACCTTCTTCCCCACATCCTTGCCAATATTTATTGTTACTTGTATTCTTGCGGTGGTGTACACCTGTAATCCCAGCACTCAGGAGGCTGAGACAGGAAGATCGTTAAGTTCAAAGCCAGCCTTAGTAACTTAGTGAGACCCTAAGCAATTTAGCAAGGCCCTGTCTAAAAATAAAAAATGAAAAAAGTGCTGGGGATGTAGCTCAGTGGTTAAGTGCCTGTGGTTTCAATTCCTGGTACCAAAAAAAAAAAGGTAGTATTACTTTGTAATGGTTCAAGCAGTGTTTTTGCCTGCATGGGCCTCACTGTTTAAACACATACATGGATTAAGTTAAGTCTCTGTTGCTTTTGTTCTTGCATGGTTTTTACTTCCTCGTGTATTCCTTCTTCTGGAGCAGCAACTACTGTTGAGAGGTCAGAAAGCCTGGTCTTCATCTATGCTCTGTCCCAAAAAGTCAAGGGCCTTGGAACAGTCTGTGCCTGTTTTCTCATTTCCAAAATGCGAACTTTGGAATTAATGGTCCCTGAGAACCCTTCAAAAGTGGCACAATCTGGAGTCTGGATGATGTGACCAGGACCTAGGACTTGTAGTTGTCAGGTGTGACTCTCCCCACTGTGACAATTGACATGTGGGTTGGGGCTCAGTTGATCCTCTGTTGAATGGCAATAATGACATCCAGGCAGGAGGAGCACAGCTTCCCTGCTTGCTTCATCAGGATATCATGAAGATTAAAGAGGTCTTGCATGGAAACGTTTGTTAGTAAGCAAGTACTTTGCAATATGAGGTAAGAATGGTGCTACCCCCTACTAAAATTCTGATACCAGAGGCCATGAGGCTAAGTGGCTTTCCCAAAGCCTTGCTTCTCTAGTTCCTTTGCTTCTTTGAGATGAATGGTGTTGTGTTAATACATTAATATATATGTAATATATATAACAATGTTTATATAGTAACATTCACTCTACAAACTTATTAGCAAAACACAATGTCCAACACCATTTCCAGGAGTTGACGGTGTCCTTCCTATATCAGTTGCAGTGTGGTTTAGCCAAAAAGACAAAGCAAAACTGTACTTGCTCTAGGTAGCAAAGCAGAAGAGCTTTAGTATGGTCTTTTGTGGTAAGAGCCACCAGAATAAATAAGTGAATAAATAAATAACATGTCACTTTCAGAATAAGGGTCACCTATGTACCCTTGGACCACATGTGTAGGGAGAGGTGAGACTGAATCAGGAAATTAAATTAAAAAATAAATAATGGCAAACCTTGATCCCATCATCATTTCTCACCAGACCCAATAAGACTTTGAAAGGAGCCGTCTGCAGAATTCATTTTGAGTCTTGGAGAAACAATATGGAACTTAAATATCTGCACATAAAAATGCTGAAGTGGACGGGTGGGTCAGGAGATGTCAGACAGCGCCGGGATCACAACCTCACCCCCCAGACCTTTCCCTACTAAATACAATTATATGTGGTCAGCCCTGATGGTGACAGTGCTATGATTGGCAGTTCTTGGAACTACCTATTTGGGGAAGCTTTTTCTTATGGAAGTGGCAAACCAAGCTTGTCAGTATTTTTCAGAATTTATTCACCTAGCAGAAGAAATTATATTATGTTTGAGTTCGACTATTAATACAAAGACCTTCAAGTTAAAAGCTCTCTCTTTTTTTTTTTTCCAAATAAGTGAACAAGTCCCAGAGAGGTGAAGAGTCCTATCAGACCACCCCACTGACTAGGAGCCGAGTGAAAAATTGAAATGCTAGGTGCCGTTGGTCGTCAATCAGTCCTTTCTTTCTTCCTTCCTTTGGTTCTTCCTTTCTTTCTCTCTCTCTTTCATTCCCTCCCTCCCTTCCCTCTTTCCCTACTTTATTCAGCTCTTATATTATGGAAGGCACTTTATAAACCCTACAGGATATGGGCTAACAATAAAACTCCTCAAGAAGCCTCCAGTGGAGACAAGTGAATGAGTAAACCATCCAAGGCAGGTAGGATGGACTCACTCCCAGTCACCCAAATAGTCTACTGTGGAGCCTAGAAGAAAGAAGGAACCCTGGCTGGTGAGGCTTCATGGGAGAGAAGAAAAGCATTTCAGTAGAACCTAGAATGGTGGCAGAATTGTGAAGGTAAACAGGGCTGAGTGGGAACTGATAATAAGTACAGAGGTGTGAAGGCAACGCTTCTTTCCAGTTCAGCCAAAGTGTGAGAGATGAGTCTGGAGGAGCAGGGTGGGACCTTCCTTTCTTCTTTGTTTGTTCTTCTTAGTTATACATGACAGTAGAGTATGTTTTCACATATGTATACAAACATGGAGTTTATCTTATTCTAATTAGGACCCCAGTCTTGTGATTGTACCTGATGTGAAGTTTCACTGGTGGTGTATTCATATATGAACATGAATTCTCATCCCCTCTCCCTTCCCTTCACTACCCTTTGTTTAACTTACTGAACTTCTATTCTCCCTACTCCCCTTTGGTGTGTTAGCTTCTGCATATCGGAAAGAACATTGGACCTTTGTTTTGGGGGAATGGGCTTATTTCATTTAGCATGATAGCCTCCAGTTCCATCCATTTACCGGCAAATGCCATAATGTCATTCTTCCTAATGCTTGAGTAATACTCCATTGTGTATATGTACCACATTTTCTTTATCCATTCATTCATTGAAGGGTACCTAGTTTGGTTCCATAGCTTAGCTATTGTGAATTGAGCTAATATAAACATTGATGTAGTTGCATCAATGTAGTTTTCTGATTTTAAGTCCTTTGGGTATATATCGAGGAGTGGGATAGCTGAGTCAAATGATAGTTCCATTCCAAGTTTTCTAAGGAATCTCCATAATGCTTTGCAGAGTGGTTGCACCGATTTTCAGTCCCACCAGTAATTTATGAGTATACCTTTCACCCAACAACCTTGCCAACATTTATTGTTACTTGTGTTCTTGTTAATTGCCAATCTGACTGGAGTGAGGCGTCCTCTCAGCATAGTTTTGATTTGCACTTCTCTAATTGCTAGAGATGTTGAACATTTTTTCATATATTTGTTGACCATTCATATTTCTTCTTCTGAGAAGTGCCTGTTCCGTTCCTTTGCTCCTTTATTGATTAGGAATTTTCTTTCGGTTGGTGGCCAACTAGAGGTCACTGAAGACTTCTAGGAAGGGTTGACATGATTGCAGGACTAAGTGGAAAGGATGAAGTCGACATGGGAATGATCTGGGACCTTGGCAATGGGAACCTGAAAGGAAGGGAACTACTTAGGATTGTTGTGGAGACCCAATCACCAGGCCACGGCATATTGATTAGAGATATTGGTAGATAAAGAACAGGTGTATTTAGGCACAAAATGATAACAAGAGAACAGCCAGACATAAAAGGAATATAGTGACAAATTTTGAGTGCATTTCGAAAATGCTGCAATAAGAAACCCCCGAGAACAAGGCAGATGCCAGTATAGTGAATCACAAGCACCAATACGGACTCAGTTTTCTCTGTGAGACTTAGCATCTCTAGATGCTAAGAAAAATTTTTCAAAGAAAAATGGAGAATAAAGAGTCTGGGGATTTCCCAGAATCAGGAATTAGGACAGGACCATGGAAGATTCTAGAGAGCTGCGCAGGGCTCTGTTGAAATAGAGTTCAAGCTGGACAGGGATAGAAATAAAAGCTGAAGGCTGAAGAGTAAGAATGGTGAAGCAGGCAAAGGTGTGGTGGGGGAGGCTGGGCTCAGGGGGATCAGAAAGATGGCAGGTGAAGAGGCGGTGGTCTGCAGGGAGAGCCCCCGGGGCTGGAAATCCTGGTGGCGGAAATGGTTGGAGGGATGAGAGGAACCAGGGTGGCATTGGGCTGTGTTGGCCTGCGCAAAAACCAGAATTGTGGGTGTCGAAGAGCTGAGGCTAAGTTTAAAAGAATGACCCACAAAAATTTCATTAGAGTTTGTAAAAGACACATGTGGAGTTTATGTGTGTGTGCACATGCTGGGGAAAGAATTTCTGTATTATATTGTCTGAATTGATTGCTGCCTCCTTAGTTCTTTATGAATTGGACCAGTGTGCAGTTGACTGCTATTGTATAGAACCCAGGTGTTTATTCGTGTCTTTGAAATATGCTGGATGTGATGTCTTTTTTTGTTGTTGTTAATTCTGTTCCTGGGGAAACATCTTTTGTGCTGTCTTCTGCCAATTTATATATTTTTTAAATTAATCTTTGCTATGTCTCTGAGCTTAATCTAAATACCTTACGCCTGGCCAGAAATGTCCAATGTGACATTTATTCCACTGGCTGAAACAGTGAAGGACAAGGTAGATAAGAAGGAGAGGCTTCAGGTGGTGGGGGTGAGGACGAAGGCAGGGGAAAAGATTTAAGCCATGGTGGGTGTCTTGCTCATGACTGCAGCATTTTAGAATTATATCAAACCCAGGGTTGCTTGGTTTGTATTTGGTTGTTTTCTTCTTTTCTAAACTCCCTGCCCCCAAATGATCTTATGGGTAAAGGCAGAAAGTAAAGGCAGAATTTTGTCTGGACAAGGACGTAAATTTTTAAGAGGAGAAAAAGAAAAGCAAAGACTTCTTGCTTTGCTTTGGTTCTACGTTGCTGAAGTTGGACTCACCTGCTGTTGGACTAGAAACCTTCCAACATCCAGGGATGAGCACCTTGTCTAGGTAAACAACATGGGGAATCCTGGCGACTCCCAATCCCTTTTGAGGTGGTTTCAGACCCTCTGCAGCCACCTCCTTCCCCTACTTCTGTAGTTTTCCTGGTAGCAGTGGTGGGTGAGAGTTCACGAAAGCCCAGGACGATTAATTAAGCCAATAACCATACTTATAATAGCAAGCTGGCCTTACTCTGCTCAATTTCTGAACTCGATCCCATTCTAAATCCCCTGGGATGATTTTGTTACCTTTCCTTGTGAGAAATAGAAGGTTCAGTGGTCCATTTTCAGAATGTAGAATTTAGCCTTCATTGGGATGTAAGATCCAATTGCAGCCATTTTAACCATAGCCCACCCTACTTTTAAATTTAGCTAATCACAGAGATTGTAACCTAAGCTCCTCCTGTTAGAGCTGGGCCGTACTTGTAAGGGGTAAAATCAGGTGCATTTCCCCACCCAGGTGCGCTTTCTTGCTGGATTTTCTTTGGTATCACGTGCTTATGCGGAAGTCGTTTGTCTTGCTGAGCTACTTCCAAGCACACCTTTGATTCCTTGCACATCAATGTTTATAACACCCTCCCGGGAGGTTCCCTTGTCTGGTGTCACTCAAATCCAACAGAACACAACTTGAGTGGGGCAAAACAGTGCAGAAACTTTATACTGTGGGTACAAAGAAAACAGAGAAGGGAGAACTCATACTCTAAAGACACCTGCTTCTCAATGTGGGTCAAGAGTGGCTTCTCTTATGGGGGAAGAGGCCCATGGCATGAGTCGGGCCAAGCAGGGAAAAGGAGCAGCCTATGCAGATCCTCTTCTTTTGCTCTCAGGGTCTAGTTACACAGGGCCATTTTTGTGCTTGCCTCCCAGCTGCCACCGTGGATTTTTATGGTCTGGGTCGGTTTTGCAGGCCTTCCGCCCTGGTTCCTGTGGAGCAGGCGCAGCTAGGAGAGCAGTTAGGCATGGTAGAAGCCAAGGAAGAAATTCACCAGGAGCTGTTTAGGTGACAAGAGGGGAATTAGAATGACCGTAAGGTCCCACTCTCATTTCTCCAGCTTTGCCCTGGTAATGCCTGAAGGGTGAAGCTGTTGATTTTTAGCAAGTGACAGGAAAGGAGTCACTCCAGAGGGTGGTGGAAGCATGATTGCAAGAGCTGCTGCCCCAGTACAGCTTTCATCAAGTGGGTGAATCACTGACTGAAAGCAAAGAAGCAAATTGATGAGAGAGAAGTGGTTCCTAATGAAGAGACCTTGGCAGGAGGAAACACTCAAAATCAGGGCCTGGAACTTCCTGTTTTAAACTCATATTCTGGCTTTCACAACTAAAGTCTTAGCTTTGAATGCAAGTAAGGAACAACAATTTTGTTGTTCTGCAATTTTTAACAGGGTGAGGTGCATGGAGGCAGAAGCTAATAAAGAGCTTCTAAAATATGCAATAGGACCGGGACTTAAACCTCATTGTTTAAATTCTTTAAAAACAATTTCCCCTTACTGAATCCAGGATTAGGTGTGTGGCGGGGGGATATTTTGTTTTCTTCTTGTGCTTCACGCTAATGAAATATCTTTCTATTTATCTTTCGTAAGACCATGTTTCATCACTTGTAAATGGGATTTACTTTGGTCAGATGAATTTGTATAAGTTAGCCAACTTTGAAAGGTGGAGAAAAAAAATTTATTATTATTATTATTTTTAAAGAAAACCTGTCCTTCCTGGGCTGTACTTACACATGCACACATGCTACTTTTCTTTTACCTGGAGACCACCAAGATTGTATAGATGGTGGGGAGCTGGTCTGGTTTTTGTTTGGATTGGGTATTTTTATTTTTAATATTTGTCTTCTGAGTCAGAAGTGGTTATCTCTTAAAAGAAAAATTTGAGGGCTTGAAAGCTGGGTGTTTGTGCTTTCCCCTCTGAAATGTTAACATTTAGGTAGCCTTCCATGTGCTTCAAAGTTAGCACCCCACTAAGATGAATTAGTGACCTGCCCCCCACCTCCTCCTTCCCCCACACTGGCGTGATTACCTCCCTGTGGCAGGCTGCAGCCCCCTCTGGCCTGACATGGGCAATTCTGTAGGAGACCTGTTGGTCAAGCTGGGTGGCATGAATGCCTGGCCAGGACAATGGTGGCTTTTCATGAAGATTTAGTAATGTGAAGAATGCAGCAGCCTGTCCTTGAGAGGAACCTGCTTCTGTTGATATGTTTATGTGGTTTCCGGAGGTGGCGGGAAGCAGAGGGCCTGGGAGGGGAGTGGGGAGTGATATGTGGATTGCCTGGAAATTTACAAGTCAGTTTGAACCTGATTTATTGAGATTTTATGGAAACTTTTTTTTTAAAGTCACTTATCCAGTTTCTTGACATATTAAGTTAAAGATTGATGAAAACGGGCTTTTCTGTTGCAAACACTGACCTTGATTACTGCAAGACCCCACTGCTGTATCCAGTATACAGCAGTTTGAGCATCTTTTTTGTAGAACTAACTTCTCTTTCTCCGTGGTCTGCTGATTTAGAAATCCTCTTGGTGTCTATTCTGTCATTCTGGATGTTTGTGGCTTATGTGGCCTATTTCAGCAATGGTATCAATGAACCAAGGCTAATGTCTGTTACCTTCTTTATCTACCACCAGGCCCCCCTAGTCAGGGGTGCTGTAGAGAAGAGAGTGAGTGAGATGTGCATAGGCACATCTATCCTCGCTGCCTGAAGTGCAATTCAAATCAGATGACTTCTTAGGAATGACTGCAGCACTGTCTCTATACCTGCATGACTACACTTGTCTCTGCTATTCTAATACAGCACAAATGAACATGCGTGCTATTCCAGGCCACCAGCGGGGACATATTTACTGTAGGAAGCTGCAGGCACTGCCGTCTTATGGCCTATGGAGCTGGGGAGAGCTGGGTTCAAATTTCAGTTCAGTCAATCACCTTCTCTGAACCTCAGTTTTCTTACTGAGAAAAAAATGGAGATGTTTGTATCTCATGAAAGAACTGTTCTGAGCTTTAAGTGTAACAGGGGCTTCTTTAAAATTGGGGATTTAAAGGAGGATTTCATTTTTGTCTTAACTCCATTTTGTCTCTCTAACCTTTTCTCTCTTTGAATCACTTCTCCTCCTCAGTCTATCTCAAATTCTAGGAATAGTTAGCTTTCTAGGGATCCCCACCCCTGAGGGTGACCAGAAGTGAAAAGTGTCCTTCAAGCAGTAAGGCCCCCCTGTCCCCTGCAGGATGCTGTGTAACCAGAGCTGAGATAATGATCAAATACAATACTTTTTGACCAAGAGTGCTTTCAAGGCCTGCACTTCTTGCCCCCTGCCCTAGTTCTTCAGATGTGTCAGTACTTCAAAGACAAGTCTTAGGTTCCTGGAACTTTGTTCTTCCCAGTGTGGCCACACTGAAATAAATGCTTTTTCTGCTTCACCTCCACTCATTTTCTCTGCTGTTTGGATCTTCTGGGGTGAGTGGCTGGACCTGGTCTTTTGGGATACCCATGTGTCCAGGCCTTTGGCCTAGGACTACAGTGACATAAGTAAAATAGCAAAGTGACTCTCCTAGCATAACTCTGGGCAAAAAAGTAGGTGCTAGGTAAATCTGAGACCAGCATGATTTGTAATACATTCAAGGCACAACTTTACTTTCGCTTTCCATGGTGCTTTGAACTTTTGGGGAGGAGATGGAGCTAATGAGTTTCCCTTGGCCCAGATGGAAAATCAGGCAGGCCTATGACTTTGATGTTCATTCCCAGAAAAGTAAGAATGTGAGTCTTTCTAAGTCATATAGTCTTGAATAAGAAGATAAAATACCTACACTGATAACAATAAATATTCTACACCTGATCTAGCAGTAGATCTCCCCTCCACCTTGATGTCCCCTGTGGTCCTGTGGCCATTCTGGCCTTGCTCTCTTGTTCCTCCACTCCCCAATGACTTGTTCTTTTCTCTTGCCAGGTTGGTGGAGATGGTGAGGATGGAGAAAGAGGTAGGAGGCAGCACAGTTCCTAATCAGATTCTTGGGGCCTGGCTTTTCCTCGTGAGCATGTTTTTGGGGGCTCCGTGTGGGGGTCCTCTTTCCCTCAGGTCCCTGGACCCAGATGGCGCCATTTGTGACTGGGTTTTGTGCTGCCTTCATTGGTCCAGGGCAGCAGGCCGCCCACCTTGACCTCCTTCATCTGATGCCACCTTGCTTCCTCACATCCTCCCATGGGCTCCCTTCCCCTGTGGCCCAGAGCCCACCCTCCTTGCAGGGACACATCAGGGTCTAGGAAGGAAGTCCAGGAAAGACTCTCAGAAGAACCCATCCTACCCCTTGGGAAAGTGGAAAGATGTGTCTAAAGCAAATTTCTTCAAATCTCTCCTTACAAAATTCTCTTTTCTCCTGTCTCTGATTCCTGTTTTATGCTTCAGATTCTTAGTCATTCCTCTGTATGTGTGTGTGTGTGTGTGTGTGTGTGTGTGTATGTGTGCATGTGAGATGGTGAGAGAATCTGTCTCATATCTACCTTGATATCCTGATATTTATCATATTGACATCTCAGTCTAAATTGAGGCAGGAAATTGACCCCTTCCCACGTAAACACTTTGGTCATCATTTATCACAAGGGAAACTTTAATTGATGGCAGTGATAGAGCAATATGGGACATTAGCAATGATTAAAACTCAGTGCCCCTAGAGGTGACAAAGCACAAGTTTAGGGCAATTGAAAAGAAATTGGTATTTGATATTTCAAAATAACAGCAAAGTCACAATGATGAAAAAATAGAATTTGGTTGGATTTCCTTTAATTCATTGTCTAGTTTTGTTTTTATTTTGATTTCCATGAATGCGGAGGGAGAAGCACAGCTTAGAGGATCTCAAATCTGTTCAGATGTTGAGTGCTTGAGAAGGTTCAGGAACATTTCTGGGGGAGGTTCTACTCGGACAGGGGCTTGGTTCAGGTCAACCACACCTGCTCTGCACATCAGTGCTCTGATGGCATTCCTCCCTTGTCTCCAGGCCGCTTACCCTACTGGCAACCCCAGGCCCCGGTGGGACAATTTGGCTTCAAGTCATCATCCAACAGCATGACCTTAGGCACATTACCTAACCTCTCTAAGCCTGTTTCCTCATCTCTAAATGGGAAGAGTATCAAGTGTACCAACCACATGGTTTGTGTGAGGAAGCAGTGAGGCAGGGACGGTCAAGCTGTCCCCTCAGTGCGTGGCTCATAGGACACTAGAACCTTAGCAGACATTCAAGGGGGGGTTGAGAAGGCAGTGAGTTCTCTGGCCCTCACCGCAGGGGATTCTAACCTATTTTTCACAACTTCCCCCAGAATGTTTCATCTATGTGAACCAGTTTGGAAGTTCTGTGTTCACCTCTTCCTCTGCTCTGGAATTTTCTTTGTTTTCCACAGTGAGTATCTGCTCTGATTTAGGTAAGGGAGACAGCTGGAGTAAGAATATGTAGGGTCAAAGTCGAGTTCCGCCATGGACTAATGGTGTGTACCTGGGGAAGTCATTCGCCTCCTTGAGCCTGTTTTCCTTGTCTCTAAACTCGGGGATATTAAGGGTGCTGTGGCCTCACGGGTGCTGGGAAGATCCAGTGGGTTTATATGTACAAAGAGCATAAAGCAGGCTGGGCTTGCTGAAGTCCCCAAATGTGTTAGCCACTGTCAGGTCTCCTTATTCGGGGAGCATTTATACCCTGAGGATGTCTTACAAACTACTAACAAAAATTTGAATTCTTTTAAAAATGATCTTCATTAACTACTTAATTCTTAAGTACAAACCAGAACGATGAGCAATCCAAAACTTCAGAATTGTAATAATTGTTATATTTTAAATAACTGCACGTCAAATACTAACAATTATAAAGCAATTTAAAAATCTAAAACAAGATAGAAATTCCTGTTCCAGGTAGCTCTCCGGTTCTTAGCTTGCTTTCCCCTCATTTAAACTCTTTCACCACTTCAGCATAAGTCTTCTTTCTCTGTCTTTAAATGGTAGCACCTATAGGTTCATCTTTAAAACCTTTTAATGTTACCTTTTAAGTTTAATCTTTACTAGTCCCAATTTAAAACATAATTAATTCGGTTTGTTTTTTTAAATTTGAGGGTGAAGGAAAGTTTTTTTTTCTTAATTGTTTTGGTTATACTTTCCTACAAAAGCATCATAGAGGTTGCGGAAGAGATTTTCACTTTAGAGTAGAACTAAACAGGGCTTAAACAATGCAAATGATTTGCTTTGTTAGGTCTTTTTGCTGCACAAATCCATAAAATTCTAACAGGCTGTAGAACTAAGTCAAAGTCGATTTATAATTAAGTTTGATGTCTGTACTTGGAATCCACAGCCTGAATTTAAGATGCTGTTATAATTAAGAATAGTGAGCGTGTTGATTTAAAACATCTTTGCATATTCCCTTCATTATTTCTTTAAGACAAATAATTACAAGTAGAATTACCAGAACAAAAGTTATGTCTTCTATGTTTATTGCATATCACCAAATTGCATTCACAAAAATCTGAACCAGTTCATGCCCTTACTAACAGCATGGAAGACACTCCTACACTCTCTAATAACACTTGTTAATATCATTTGCCAGCTTTTATAAGTTAAAATGGCATCATGTTGTCCATGCACGAGGTTGAACGTTTAAATCTATTCCTTTTCCAGTTTTCTTACCTTCTGACTTCTGTCCTCATATTCTTTGACCTTTGACCATTTTTTTGTTTTCCTTTTTTAAACAGTTTTAAAACTCTTTGTATATTTAAGATTAAATAATCTCAAACATCACAAATATTATTCTTATTTTCTTTTCTATCTTTTAATATAATCAATATCTGTTGATATATTGTTTTCTGGATATTTAGAAAGTTAGACACATTTGTAGCTTAAAATTTTCCTAGCCAGGCATGGTGGTGCATGCCTGTAATCTCAGCAGCATGGGAGGCTGAGGCAGGAGGATTGTGAGTTCAAAGCCAGCCTCAGCAATTTAGCAAGGCACTAAGCAACTCAGTGAGACTCTGTACAAAAAAATAAAGTACAAAATAGAGCAGGAAATGTGGCTCAGGGGCTAAATGCCCCTGGTATATTTTTTAAATTATTTTTTCTTTTATGATAGGCTTTATTACTAATCTTCAATTTGCTTATTAAAATATGTTAAAATATGTTTTTAAAATATCAAACTCTTTGCTTTTGTTTGTTTTGTTTTTTATTTATTTACTTTGATCTTTCAAGTTGCTGAACACTTATCTCAGTATCATGTATGAATCATACATGTGGTACATAGTAGGAGCTAAAAAATGTTTGGAATTAATACATAATTCAGTTACCATTCTTTTTGAGGAATTATTTTATTAAAGTTAAATCTAGCATTTACTTATATTTGACAAATGAAGAATAAACTAAAATATTCCTGTATATGCAAAAGATCACTAACCTTGAGGAAATTGTCATGTATATAGAAGAAACTAGAAGTAGATAAGTGGATTTCATGGAGTCTTTTGTTTATGTGACCAGAGCCACCAGCCATGCAATGCTCTACCCTCTGTAACCAATGCTATGAAAAATGGGACTCTGTTGACCGGGATGGCAGATCCTGTTGTCTGTCCAATGACTATTCCCCACATTTCCCTTATTAATAAAAACTCTGAGTTTATTTAGGGCTGGATCAGCAACATGCTCAGGAAAGGTGGTCCCAGGACAAAAATCGTGAATCATCTAATCATATAATGGAATTCTTCATTAATCTTTTGCAGCAATTGGTTTAGTAGTGGGCATGGAACTCCATTCTGACTAATGGGGAGGGAAAGCCTACCGGTGGCCACGAGGGAATATTTACTGTGTGTGTGTGTGTCCTTCTCATCCTGCTTTTGGATATTGTCACATGAGAATGGAATACCTGGACCTTTGAGCAACCATCACTGCGATGCAAGGGAGCTCTGTGTCCAGACTAGCGAGTTGAGTTTCTGAAATAGTCCACCATCCAGGCTTATTATGTGAGAAAATTACACTCTATTTTAAAAGTCATTTTTAGTGGTTGTGGTTTTTATTTTTTTAGTTATGTTTTCCAATTCTGTTCTCAGCCTTTTGAGTCTTTGGTTTCCATGAAGTAGTGAGCTAGAGGGTTGCCATGGTGCTCTCCAGGTTGAAAACCCCACAATTCCTGTTAATTTCTAGTTACCCTTTGGAAGTCTTTCTCATCTTTATTCTAAGAGAGAAAGTCTTTAAAATCCTGAAATATAGAGAATGATAAAACCTGTAGAGTACATTTCACACACTAGATCTCTCGTAATCTTTGAAAACAGCTCTGAGAAGCAGGTATACCCATTTTGCAGATGAGGAAGTCAAGGCTCAGAGAGGCTAATGACAAGTCCAGGGTCATCCTGATCGATACGTTGAGCCAATACTTTAACTCCACTTCTCCGATTCCCTTCCTCCTGGCCCTGTGCCTCTCAGCTGCAGACACCATTATCTCTGGTTGGTTTATAGCAGCAGACAAACCTCTAACGTGATTAATTTCTCCCTGCTGTCCAGAAGATCACTGATCACTCCAAGAACAACTCCACAAACAGCCAGAGAGTTGAAAAGGAATGTTACCACCCACTAGTGGATTTTTTTTTTTAAATGAACTTACAGGGTCAGGCTCTGATGTTTATATGAAAGGAGATAAAGCACACCTGTTCTTTTGGGAATATACTTTAAGGAAAGGAGAATATATGACTTATTTTGGATAGGATATTTATAACCTACTAATCTATAAACTAAATGATGGATTACTGAAAGTCAGGGGCCTGCAGGTCCTGGCAGAATGCAGTTTACACGGCGATCATGCAGTCCCAGCCCTGAGTGGAAGAGGAGAGAGAGGCTATGACAGGTGGGGACGGGCTCTGGGCTCACGGTGACCTGTTGCTGATGAGTAACTGCTGCAGAGGCTTGAGGACATCCGCCTGCCGTCTATTGCCAGCAGGAAGGTTCACCTCATTTAGGAAATCACCTTTATGGTTTATACCCTCAACATCTAGCTCAGAATCTGGCTCATAACAGGCGCCTAGTAAGTATTTTCTGCATCCTGTTGTTGATTAATGAAATTGAACTCTGAAAAGGTGAAGTTACTTGTTCAGACTAAAGTAACCAATAAATGACAGAGCCCAGACTTCTGGTCTCCTCTCATCTAAAGAACTTAACTTCAGTAAAACTGAAAGTATGGACTCTGTTGGGAGGTCAAAAATATCGCTATACATGGGAAAATCATTTAAAATTCTGCCTCGGAATATCTGGCTTCCAATATAAATAAATCATTCATTTAAAAGAGAGGCTACATTCTTCTTGAATATGGGCAGAAAGACTGCAGTAGCTCTGGGAGCATTTAGTCATGAAAATACACCTGTCCCCTGGGGCCACCTAGAGGGCCCAAGGTAGTCTCTGGTCCACCTGAGCAATCTTTTTTCTATGGCTGGCATGGCCTTGGCCACCCTTAGAAAGATGCCTGTGGGTGACAGACATGGCTTTCTTATCAGTACTTCAGTCGCTAAACATGTGTCAAAGGCTTAAATGTGGCACTGTAGGCCATCTTAAAGGAGAAGCAGAGGAGCTTACTGGAAGCAGATTCTGAAGAGATTGTGTCAAAAGGGAAGGGAGGGGTTCTGACACTTTGACTTGGTAATGAAGGAGAGGTAGAAAAAAAGGAAAAACTAATAGCTCCTTGACAGCAAAGACTGAATAATGATCATTGTAGCACAGCAGTCAAATATTTGTTAAGTAAATGAAAATTGCAGTCATATACTTTAACTCCATATATATATTTATATATATATAAATATACATATATATTCATATATCAGATATGCATGTATAAATCATCAATTGATAGAGCATAGTTGATCTTTCCTACTCTTTACTATCTGAGTCGCTCTCCCATTGTACTGGTTTTCATAGTAAATCAGGGCCCCCCAAACATGGATCCTGATGCAACTGGCCGTTGGTCCCCTTATTTGGCACTAATAGAGAAGATAGAATACATAAATGTCACAGATGTTTTCTTAGGACCACTGGTGAAAAAGTTTCTTAACTCTTCTATAGATACCACTTGGAGAGATTCTTTCTGGTGGAAAGAGCCATGGCTTTGTAGAAATTCCGGAGGTGAGATTTGTATCATGTGTCGTTCAATTCAATGACTGGTATACCCTGGAGCTGTGCAATATGGTGGTCCTGTCATATGAGTGAACATGAGTGAGGAAGTATGTATTCCCTAGAAACTTCTGGCAGCTATTGTACAGTCATCAGGGAAGCCAGCTTTAGATCTCAGTATAACATGTGGACAACATGTGGACAACAGGGAGGAAATACAGGCTGGAACTGGACCTATGGTGACATTGTTGAGCAAGTGGAGCAAACCTTGCTGAACCATCCTACTTCATTGCTAGGTGGTACAGCATTTCTTCCATTGTCAAAATCTGTTTCATTCTAATTTTATATTTATTGCAACTAAAGCATTCTGAACGGATACACCCAGAGCAATGGATATCTCAGATCTGTAGCATTAGTGTCATCAGCGTAGACACCCAGGTCAGACCACTTGGATCTCGGGGACTATTTTGTCCTGAGTGTCCAATTTCACACCCTATTTATAGTCCCCAGATAATTACCAAGTGTCTATTTCAGCTTGGAATAGACATGAGAGCATCTGTACACATTTACCAATTCTCTTCAATAAACTTTTGCAAAATTTCCTTCATGCAGCAGCATTTTGTCAAGTAGAAGTTCATAACATATAAATTAAAAAAGAAAAAAAAACCCTAAAAGAACCTGTCCTTCAGAAACATGTCATTTCCTGACAATCAGGAGTTGTCAGGAAGGTAGGAGAAAAGAGGCCACCCGAGCCTCTTGTAACATAAGGCCCATTGTTCACTGTTGAAAGTGAAGGTCAAATACCTCAGCCAGGAGGGAGAAAGTAATTCCAAGCTGGGGCATCAGTAAAGGGGTCAAGAATAAGTTTGTCCATGAGCTGGACTTAAAGAATTCACAGAATTTCCACAGCCAGAAATGGGGATAAGGGCATCCCAGGCAACAAAGAGTAAGCACAGGTCAGGAGGCAGGAAATTACAGATGTATGAACTGGAGCAGCCCATGCCGGGGTGTGGGATGGAGTAGGAGAGGATTAGGCCAGAAGGTGGGAAGGAGCCGGAGTGCGGCTGGAAGAGCTTTCCAAGGAGTTGTGCTTTTCCTAGTAATAGAATATTTTTAACACAAACACAAGTAGTAAACATAGATGGTTCTTATTTTGTTGCCAGGATCCAGACTGAGAAGTTCCTATGCATTAGCTACTTTAACTCTTTACAAGCACGTGATGAAATTAAGTACCATAATAATCACTCCCATTGACAGGGGAGAAAATCGAAGCACAGGGAGGCTGTCTAACAGGTCCAAGGTTGACTAACACCACTAGAAAGTGGTGGAGGTGGGCGTCAAACCCTGGGCAGACTGATTCCAAGAGATGAGCACACCAAGGTGCTCCAAATAGTTACCATGTGGTTGGTGGTGACTGACATGACTGGAGAACAAATGGCAGGTAGCTGTCTCATAGCTCAGGTGAGAAACAAGGGTCTGGTGAAGTCAGAGGCAAAAAGAATAAAGAGATGGAGCTGAGAGAGACACCAAGGAAGGAGACACCACCATGCAGGGTGATAGACCAGGACACTGGCCTGTGTGGTTTGCTCTTGAGTCTTTTTAAGAATTGAGCTTCTGAATGCATTTTGATGGCAGACACACTCTGTTTCTCCAGGATCACACCCAGACTTCCACCATTCCCCTCTCAAGCCTGACTTTCAACAGCCAATACATGTATGAACCCCATTCCATAGGATTTGGTGTTAGAGATACATGAGTCAGCCATGTCTAGCTTAGATGATGGGACAGTACGGCACAGGAAGAGGCCAAGAGGGACCAGAAAGATTTGTAGATGGCCAGTAGGATCATGGAAGTATGGTCTGAAGCTTGGGATGAAATAACAAGGAATGGTTGTAGTCATTGGGGTAGAGAAACTAGTTAAAGTCACAGGAGGGCTGGATCTGCATGCTTGAAATGGTTGAGTCTTGAGCATAAACAGGAAAGTCTTTTCTTGAATGATCTGTCATTCAGTTAGAGACGATCAGACTCAGCAGGCTTTAATCATACAGATTTAGTCCTTCACAACCCTAGAGCAGTGGTTCAGATCAGCCTGCCCTTTGAAATCACCTAGGGAGCTTTAACAATGCCGATTCCAGGCTCCCCCTCTCCCTGCACAAGAATTAAATTAGAATCACCTGGGCCTAGGTATAATTTTAAAGCTCCCAGGGTCCCAACAGGCAAGCTGACAGGTTAAACAACACCTGGAAAGTTTATCAGTGGGTCAAAAGCTTTGTGTGTGGTACAGAAAACCGAGTGGTGGTGCAGCTGTGCAGCCATTGTCTTGCCTGGGGCAAAAGCCCCAACTGCTGGCAAAGCCAATCTCTGGGGCTGAGTGATGTCTGAGAGGGACAACGGGAAGGAGGATGGCTCAGATCCTAAATGCTGCACGGGGCCCAGTTCAATCCTTTCTTTTAAATCCAGGATGGGCCCCAGGACTGAAGTGGGACGGAGCTGCAGACTCCAGGCAAGGGGTCTGCTGTAAGAGGAGATGGGATGGAGATGCCAAGAAACTGCTGGAACATTCATGGTTTTTAGTGAGTACATGGTGAACTTCACTCATCTTCGATATAGAAGTTAAACCAGCATCGAAGTAAAGGCAAATAAAGAGACAAATAAATAAGAATGTTCCTGGTGATGTTAATGTGAAGCCAGGTGATAATTCAGAAGTTGACAAAAATGATATAAAGAAAATAAAAATACTCCAAGTCTTGCTATGTGGATGGTGGTTGTGTTGTACTATTGTTTCAATCTCTCCATGGTTGACCTCCTGCTCTTTATAATTTTATGTAATTGTACTTTTCATTTGACACCATGTAGCCTAAGTACTTTCCCAGTCTTTGGATACTTAATTTCAAATGACTCCATAATTTTCAATTTATATGGCTGCCACATAGCTTACTCAATCACTTCCAGATCTTTGAGCACTTAAACCTTTTTTTTTAAAAAAAATATTATAAGTGGTCTTGATATTATTTGTGCCTAAATTTCATATTAATTCCTCAGGTTCGATTCCTAAGATGGAAACAGCTGGTCAAGGAGTATGAACGTTTTAAAGATATTGTTATTGTTTGGATCTCAAATGTCCCCCAAAGGCTTATGTGTGTAATACTTGGTCACCAATGCAGCCATGTCCGGAGGCAGGGTTCTTGGGTAGTGAGTGGATCATGAGGACTCTGACCTCATCCATCTCATTCATCCATGGGTTCATAGCTGATGCCTCTTGGCGGGTGCTGGAAACATTGGGAGGTGGGGCCTACTTGGAAGAAGTAAGTAAGTAGAGAAGTGTCTTTGAAGGGTGTATCTTGTTCTTAGTCCCTTGCTCGATCTCTCTCCTTCCCTCTCTGGCTTCCTGGCTGCCATCAGGTGAGCAGCCTTCCTCTGCCTCACCTTTCTGCCATGATGTTCTGTCTCACTTCTGGCCCAGGGTGGTGGAACCAATTGACTACAGACTAAAACCACTGAAACCATGAGCCAAAATAAATCTTTCCTCCTCTAAGTTGATTTTCTTAGGTATTTTGTCACAGTGATGAAAAGCTAACAAAGACATTTTTGCAACTCCGACTAGTTATGTAAAAATGGGGATTATTGGGAGGGAAGAGGATGCTGAATCTCTGTAAGTAGAAGAACATGGTACATAACCAAACATTAGGGAGGGGGAGTCCAGGCAGCCCTTCAGGCTGTCTCCCCACTGCCAGGAAGGTCACAGTCTGGACCAGTCCACACATGAGGTTCACACGCAGGGCCATCAGAGAGGCACTGCGAGCAAAGCAACCGCCTCAACCTGGGTCCACACAAACATGCCTGGAAAGGGAACCCCTAGATCACAAGAGCGTGGATATTTTAACAGTTCTTGATAGAAATGTCCAAATTTCTTGCCAGAATGTACCAATTTAGACTCCCACTGGTCTGTGTATTACATCCTTATACCTGACATTGTTTATTTTATATACATACATAAATTATAAAATTAAAAATGCATCTAATTAAATATATATTTAATTCCTCCAAAATTTGATAGGTGAAAAACTTTATCCTTCTTTGTCATTTTTAATTTCCTTATTTTTTTTTTAATACTAGGGTATCTGAACATAGTATTGACTAGATAGTTGTATTTGCCCTTCTGTGAACTGAATTTTCATTTAGATCACTCGTGGAGGCTGGCTATGTTATTATTATTTTTTTTAAATATTTATTTTTGAGTTATAGGTGGATACAATATCTTTATTTTATTTTTACATGGGGCTGAGGATCGAACCCAGCACTCCACGCATGCCAGGCAAGCATGCTACCTCTGAGCCACAACCCCAGCCTGTCTTTCTTCACACTCTTAAAATTTCCTTTGGTGTGCAGAGACTTTTTAATTTGATGGCATCCCATTTATTGATTCTTAATTTTGTATCTTGAGCTTTAACGGTCTTGTTGAGGAAGTTCGTGCCTGTATCAATATGATGGAGTGTTGACTCTAGGTTTTCTTCTAACAATTGCAAGGTTTCTTGTCCAAAGTCCTATGTTTTTTATCCTTTCTAATTTATCTTTTGTGCAGGGTAGCTATGTTATTATTAATTGTGAATTATTCCAAAGCACTCTTCTCTATTCCCTCACACCAGAACTCCTTACCAGGTTCTGAAATAGCCCTATCGTTAGGCAAAAGCATTTGTTTCCTTGAGTAATGCAAAAAGTTTCAGTTTCTACTCTGTGTCTGCCCCATCAGTGGGCCAAAGATTCGAATCTTGTTCCAAATGAATGTTTTTGAAAACTCCAAAGCTCCATATGAAAACCTTAAAGTTTCCCCACTATTAAATATAATTTAAAGAACTTGGATTTGCAATGTCTTAAAGATCCCTTTGACTTGTTGTGGGAGTTAGGACCTGACTTTCCCTAGCTGCTGGCTCTTTAGTACTTGGAAAAGAAAAACACCTCCTTCATGTAGGCAAAGGAATAAACCTATCAAAAACTAGCCATCAGAGTGCACAGTCTAGGCTATTTATGGTCAGGTCAAGGAAGATATCACGATTATGGGTTTTTTAATGATCACTAAATAACTCTTGCTTTGCCAAGTGGGGTCCTCAGTTTTATGTTTTTAAAGAACAATTACTAGAAGCTAAGCAGCTTTTGGATCCTTAAACTTGAGATCATTACCTTAATCAGGATAAAATCTGTTTTTTTTTAAAAGTACATCATTAATGATTATTTCATTTTATCAGCAAAAGCAAAGGCAGGCATTAAGAATCAAATGAAAACAAGACCAAGAGATTCTCCCTGCAGACCCTCTTCGTCGGCTTTTTCCTCCACACTTACTGTGAAGTCACATGGCCAGATGTTTCTAATCCCTAGTGCTTATCACAAATGTCCTTTCTGCAACAGGTTTGATAAGCCCCGAAGAGGACCCAAGTGCATGGAGTCTGAAGTCTCAAAACTTCCCTGGTGATTTAGTCAGTTCTTAGAGTCCTGGTGAGCTGGTAAAAGGGCTGGCCTTGTTGGGCGCAACAGAGACCCAGGCTCGTGTCTGTCAGGTCCCAAGGGTGGATATTCCAGCTTTTCAGACTGGAGCAGGGAAGAAGAGCAGAAGCAGAGAAAGAGCTACACTTGGGACTTGTCTTCATTAGCCTGGCCCACCTGGACTGTCCTAAAGATCTGATGTGGGGTGGGTCAACTCCATGGGCATTTTAATTTGCAATATTAATAAATTTGAATACATATATTTCTTGTATTACATATAAGTAAAAAAAAAAATAAATAAAGCCTTCAAGGAAAGCTTCAGTGGCTCAAGAATATCATTGAGTATGCATGTTCCTCT
Source organism: Marmota flaviventris (assembly GCF_047511675.1). Lineage (NCBI taxonomy): Eukaryota > Metazoa > Chordata > Mammalia > Rodentia > Sciuridae > Marmota > Marmota flaviventris. The sequence continues at coordinate 147,756,215 of NC_092502.1, forward strand.
GTTTTTGCTCTTTGCTACCCTGTTTATGAGCTACAATTTTTTCATGGCCACAAGATGGCTGCAGGGCCCCCCAAATCATGTTCTCCACATGCCAGCTTCCCAAATGGAAAAAAGAAAGAGTGAGCAAAAAACTTTCCTTCTATGCCTGGCAACTATCTATTGGGGGCGGGGGCAGGGGGTGGTGGAAATCTTTCCCAGAAATCCCCAACTGACTTCCTCTTAAATCTTATTCCAGAACTGGATCACCTAACTCTCACTGGACTCACAGGCAAAGTTGAATAGTCCTGCCATGGTCTCACTTATCTTCAGGGCCGAGTACATTGCTACCAGGACAAAACCGAGGCTCAGCCAGCGAGCACGCTGAAGGACTGGCTGCTAAGAGGCAACCTCCTGGGACAGTCCTGGTACTTTTTGTCACACCTTCCACTGGTAAATTGTTTTTCAAAGTAACCTCACTGTGGCGTGATTTCCTGTTATACATTCAAGAGCAAACTAGGAGAGAAAACACCCCAGAAAGCCATGTGTGTGGCCTTGTGGGGGTAAGGCTAAGAAAAGGGAAGGTCTTGTGGATCAACTCAAAATAGAAACACAAATTTTCACTAAGTATCTGTTTTGTGCCTGGCAGAGTGCTGGGCCACTGTCAACCCTATGAAGGTGGGATGTGGGCTAATCTGCAAGTAGGGAGGGAATAGACCATCCTGCTATCAGGGAGAGAGCCGAAAGAATGAGAGCATTACTCAGGGCCAAGATGTGAGGTGGAGAAAATAATAACCAGGGGAGGTGGCAGAGGGCAGATGTTATTGCAAATTGAGTTCTGGCGAGGGCTTTGAGGAAAGCTGAATTTGGGGTCTTGAAGGGTTAGAGGAGCAGAGAGGAGAGAAGTAAAGTGGGAGAACACTGCAGGCCTGGGGGCAGGGCTCATGCAAAGGGTGGACCAAGAACAACTGTTGTGGAGACTGAGAGACCTGAGTGGGGTGCAGACGTGGAGAGCGCTGCTTGAATTCGTGGACATCACCGTTCATCAGGCTGGATGGGTTCAGCTGGGCATGGTGGCACACGCTTGTAATCCCAGTGGCTCAGAAGGCTGAGGCAGGAGGATCCCGAGTTCAAAGCCAAATTCAGCAACTCAGGGAGACCCTGTCTCTAAATAAAATATGAAAA